>NC_084465.1:51706863-52019363 GCF_027409185.1 Cynocephalus volans | reverse complement strand
ATACTCGCTGTAAAAAAAACCTAATGGTGCCTTTCATCTCGTCCAAGATCTCCACCTAGTTAACGCCGCTGTCATTCCCATTCACCCCCCTTGTATCAAATCCATACCCCACTCATTTCTCAGATCCTCTATGTTCATGAAAATACGGGACAAGCTCTGGGCATTCTAGGACACAATTATGGCCCCTCCTTTGCCCCCGTAGCATACCTATCAAAACAATTGGACCCCACTGTACAAGGCTGGGCACCCTGTTTAAGAGCCCTGGCAGCAGGGCAGTTACTGCATAAGGAGGCATCCAAATTAACATTTGGGGCACCTCTCACCATTCTCTCACCACATCGCCTCAAAGACCTCCTTACCTATAAGGCTCTCCAATCCCTCCCACCTTCCAGAATCCTAACCCTCCTATCCTCGTTTCTGGAAAATCCTGCCCTATCCTTCACTACCTGCCCACCCTAAATCCGGCCACCCTACTGCCTATACCAGATTCCCCCAACACCCCTTTGCACAGCTGCATAGAAAGCCTTCAAACTTTTATACCTTACCGCTCTTCCATCACTGAGGGACCTCTATCTCACGCTGATCCCACATGGTTCACGGATGGGTCCTCATTCAGGGAAGGAAACACTCATTACGCAGGGTATGCCATAGTCTCCCTTGATTCGGTTATGGAGGCCCAACCATTACCCAAGGGTATTACCAACCAGCAGGCCGAACTTATCGCCGCCACGCGAGCCTGCGTTCTAGCTGAAGGAAGAACTCTTAACTTATACACTGACTCCAAATATGTCTTTCATATACTTCTCTCATGCCGCCATATAAAGAACGTGGTCTGCTTAACACCAAGGGTAACACAATCACCAACTCAGCTTTAATCTCCACATTAATTGAGGCATCCCATTTACCTTGTGAATTAGGAGTCATTCATTGCAGAGCCCACCAGAGGGACGATTCCCCAATCACTCGCGGGAATTGTAAGGCTGACCTCGCCACACGCACGGCGGAACGTCACCCACAGACACAAAACCAACTTCCATACGGCTCCCAAGGTTCACAGACACCCTCTCAGCCTCAACCACCTAATGATGATAAGTCCTCTCTCTTTCGCTTGCTCCATGACCTGTTTCACTCTAGCCCCCAAGCTTTATCCCAGTTTTTACAAGCCTTCTTCTCAGTCACCCCTTCTGACAAAGCCCTCTTGCAAAAATTTCTTCCTCATGCACAATCTGCCAGCGTACCAATCCTAACACCCCTCTCAAACCTGGGCCATACCCCTCCCACCGACCCAGAGGTCTCAAACCTGCGGCCGACTGGCAAGTCGATTTTACGCACATGCCTTCTGTCTGGCACCTCAAATACCTCTTGGTGTTTGTTGATACCTTTTCAGGATGTGTAGAGGCATTCCCAACATCCAATAAAAAGGCCTCCACCATAGCCCAGACTCTCCTTTCCCAAATCATCCCACGATTTGGGATGCCCACTTCCATTCAATCTGACAACGGTCCTGAATTTACCGCCCAGATAATACAAAAACTCTCCCAGTCACTCTCTCTCCCCTGGCACCTACATTGCCCTTACCGACCTCAGGCATCTGGAAAGGTAGAGAGAACCATACTAACTAAATTGTCTCTAGAGTTACACCTTGATTGGGTCCGTCTTCTACCTTTCGCTCTACTCAAGACCAGAGCTCTCACAAAAAAAGCCCTCCAATCTTTCCCCTTTTGAAGTCATGTATGGTAGGCCCCTCCTACCCCCAGGTATCACAGCAACTGAAGGACCCATACCACCCACCATGGCCTTACCCTTGCTCTCCCACCTTTGCACCGAATTATGGAAGTACCAGGACCGGCTACTTTCAGATCCGTCACTTTCCAAAAATAACCTTTCACTCAGCCCAGGCCAATTAGTATTCTACACTTCCCTGGAACCCAAAACCCCCCTAACCCCGAAGTGGGAAGGCCCATGTCCTGTCATCCTTTGCACTCCAACTGCTGCTAAACTTGCCCTGCCAGGTAATCATGTTACTCCATGGATTCATATTTCTAGGCTGAAGCCTTACACTCAAGATCCGCCCTCGGCCACCGAGAACTCCAATAACAAGCTGCAAAAGAACTTAACACACCATTCTTTTAAGTGTATCCCTCATCCTACCGACCCTTTCAAACTCTGCCTATCCCGGACCTCAGCCTTACCCCCAATTCCAGAGACATGAACCTTCTCCTTGGCTTTTCATTTCACCCAGGGAGCTTTCAGGCCCCTCTGCTAGCTCCCCAGGGTCACCCATTTACACCTGGCAATAGATCATTTCTGAAACACTCATCTTTCTCTCTCTCTCTCCCGGAAATTGTTTTCTCTCATGCGACTGCTCCTGGCGGCCGTCCCCTTAAACGCTTCCCTTCCTCAACCATTTATAACCACACTGTCACCCCACCAGGCTCTTTCTTCTGGTGCAATGGAACCCTCTCTACCTCCATCCTGCCTAATCTTACTGCCCCATGCCTTCTTGTCACCATCGTCCCTCAACTCACTCTGTACACCAGTTCAGAACTGTTCCATCTTCTTCATCCCCCCTCAAGGCAAAAAAGGGTCGCCTTCCTCCCGATCATGGTTGGTATTTCCCTAACAACATCAGCGGTCGGAGCCGGCATGTCGGGAGGAGCCTTAGGACACAATTTATGGGCGGTGAAGACATAAATGCTAAACTTGAAGGGGCTCTGACCTCCACTGCCGAATCTCTTTCCTCTCTACAGAGACAAATTACCTCTTTAGCTCAGGTCACCCTCCAAAACCGTAGAGCACTAGACCTCCTCAGTGCAGAAAAAGGAGGTACTTGCATCTTCCTTGGGGAAGAATGCTGTTATTATATCAATGAATTCGGTCTAGTAGAAACAAACATCATCAAACTCACCGACTTTAGCTTCCAGCCTACAAACCACATCCAGTTCTAACCCCTTTTCTTCTTTTATCTTAAACCCTATCCTAACTTGGATTTGGCCCATTTTGGGACCTCTAATCATTATCCTCATAACCTGCCTTTTCTTGCCCTGCATCATTAGGTTTCTTCAAACCCAAGTGGGAAAAATCTCTAATCAGGCCTTTAACCAGCTTTTGCTTAGAAACTACCAGCTTCTAGGTACTGATGAAACCCCCGCCTCATCTCGTGAGCGCCTCAGCCGATGCTGAAGAGACACCACCTTACAGAGGAAACGCATTCCTACACGTCCTTGCCACCGACGCCTGGCTGCTCCCTCCAGTCTCCAACTACCAACAATGGAACCGATGCATATTCGACTTGTGGCTTCAAGGAACGTTTATGGACTTTTCCCCTTTTGAAATTACTTGTTTCTCCACCCTCCTTTGGGGTTTCATAATGGGTATTTATGTACCTTCCTCCCTTTGCCCCCCCCACAACGCCCCAGTTCAGCAGGAAGTAGCTCGATGACTTCAATGTCCCCTTTCCTAAAACAAGAAAAAGGAGGAATGTAAGAACCCAAATGCCCCAAGGGATCACACCCTGATCACATAAGTCCTTCTTGGCCACACCTCATCATGGCGCTGGTTGCCCTCTAAGTAGGGAGTGTATTTTAAGCCAATCAGCCTTCCCTAGAAGCCCTATATATATGTGTGTGTGCCGCCTAATAAACGAGCCCTCTCCGGTGGATCGTCAACTGGTGTGGACTCCACCTTTCAGTTATTATAGTGAAAAAAGTAAAAACGGTCTATTTTTTTTTTATCAATCTTATGATTTTATGATTTTATTTTCAGTTATGTTGTAACACTTTACAACAGTTCTAAAACTCATTCCAACTTAGAAGTCTCAGGTATTTGTGGAACACAAAATTCTGGCAGTTGACTCCACTGCATGAAGAAATAAGATGACCTGTGCATATAATATAAAATCACACATACATAAAACTTATAGCACACATACCCAATAAAAACCTGTCTTGAGCTGAATGAATGTTTTTCTGTTAATACTCATCTGCTACTTCTTTATTATCTTTTTGCTTATTAAAGAATAACAGGAGTCACACTTTTGAAAAGGTATAGGAGAAAGGCTTAAAATTTAAAACATTCAATTCATCTTTTTTCTTGTAAAATTAGGAAGACGCCATCACTATATGTTGTTAGAAGTAGAAGAACATATAAATCATAAGTATCGGCGTACACTTTGAGAACCTCTACATTGGCTCAATCTGAAAAACCAAAGTATAAGATATTAGGGAGCAATAGCAGGTTCCTTAATTTCCTTTAAGGCCAGTAGTTTCTTTCAGGACCCTAGAACTCTTACGTGGAACTGAAGAAGTTAGAGAACTAACAGTCTACAGGTTTCAACTGGCTACCTTCCACAGGAGGGTAAAATGTCAATTTTGTTAGATAACAAAGTGGAACTCCAACAAAAAAGTACTACTGTGAAGGTTTGTTAGCACAATTAATATCTTGAGTATTTAAATGCTGAGACCTAACCTCAAATATATATATAGGCTTCCTGATCTTAGAGAAGTATGCAGAGGTGTTCCAGGGACTATAACCACTATATCTTAACATGTACCTACATGCTTTATAAATATTATTATCAATTGTTAACATTACTGAAAATGCTCATAGTACTATATCTCAATACAGTGAGGTAAAGAATTTTCAGAGAAGTAGCTTATTCAAGTTAATTCAATTGGTAAATACTGACGTTAAAATTTGAAATGAGACCTACCAATGTAAAAATCCTCTTTATAGTAGGTGCTATGGATTGAATGTCCCCCCAAAACTCAATGAGGCTTGGTCCTCCGTTAACAGTGGTAAGATGGTGGGAAATCAGAACATGGCAGTGTTGAAAGGTGGGGCATTTAAGAGGTGATTGGATCTTGATGACTGTGCCCTTGTGAATGGATTAATCCACTCATGGAGTAATGGGTTAGGAGGGTTAGTGGGTTGTCACAGTAGTGGCACTCATGGCTTTATAAGGACAGCAAATGAACACATTGAAGAGCTCTTGCCATGTGATACCCCAGGTCGCCATGGGAATCTTTATAAATCCCCCTCCCAAGAAGATCCTCACCAAATGTGTTCCCTGAACCTTGGAGTTCCAGTGTCCAAAACTGTAAGAAATAAGTTTCATTTTCTTATAAGCTACCCAGTTTCATATATTCTGTTATAAGCAACAGAAAATGAACTAATACGACAAGGTATACTGGGTGCCTCTTTCTGTACTTAGAAGATGCCTTCATAGGCAATTAGAACATTGCATGGTCAAAACTGAGACGAAATAAATTGCTCCTGAGGAATTCAGGGATTCTGACCAAACCTTTAGTTAAGGAGAAAAGTTGCATGCTTTTTCTTTTGCAAAGAGGGATGATCTCATTAAGGTAATCTCTTGGCAATTAGCAACTCAATGCCAAGACCCAACTCTAGCCACCTCACCCAGCTTTAGTCAACTTTTACCAAACTTTTAAGGAGGAAAGAATTCGTGAACCCTGTATAAAAGAATCCTACTTCGTGGGAAGGTCAACCAGTTTGGGCAGATCTATGTGCAAGAAAAAACGCTATAAAATATCCTGACAGTTTTATTCAATCCTTAAGACAATACTTAAACAAACAGTCCCCCAAGGATTAAAGTGACTTACTCATAATCCCAGAGCTAAATGGCTGAAAAGGATTTGAAACTATATCCTTCTGACTCTATATTCTTTCCATACTACCACATAACTGACCTAGCTGCTACCCTGAAAGAGAAAGGAGGGAAAAAAAGGGACAGGGATATATGTGATTTTAATTATTATACATGAACTGGTATGAAAGCAAGAAAAACCGGAGAGAAATAAACCTATCTTTGCTAGTAATGTTGTTAAACATTTTCATATTACTGCTTCAACATGCATACAATTTTTGGCAAGCATATTACTTGTTCAGTCATCAAGAGAAAATCAAAATTTTTAGAATAACTAAAATTTTAGTTGTACCATGTACCAAAACATGAGCTATGATCAATTCATGATTGTGCCCACTGCTCTGGTACAGTGCACTACTGAAATTTTATCCAAAATGAAACAAAAATTTTAGTACAACAGTAATAAATCAGTTGTCACACATATGCTACATCGTAAAAGAATGATAAAGTTATAAAAGTAGCTTAGAAATATTCAGAAGCTATTTTAATTAACAGTGAGTAAAATAAAAGTATCCTTTCAAAGGAAATGTTCAAAGATATAAAATACCTGCGAGTTCTGGGTGGTTTTGGAGGAGGAGAATCTTGTTTTTCAGGATCTATGGAGCTGATTATATTTTCAGTGTTAATTTCATTCTGCCAAGGGAAAAAAAAATACTTGAGTAAAGTTAGGAGAAAAATCATTTTCCTTCCTCAAGTTTCAAATAAATCATTTCTGGGCTTTTGAATTCTTAGAACAATGCCAATTTTTCCAAGTAACAAAATGGGTCATATTCACTGGCTTTATATTTTAACCGGAAGGACCAAACTTCAATCGGAGAGATTTATAAGAAAAAAACCAGCCCATCCTAGTTACTGAAAGATCAATTGTGTACAGTAGCATTTCAACACATGGTACTGTAAAAGAACATATCTCCCAAGAAAATAAAGATTAAAGAGGTAGCCTTCTCCCCAGGGATTGCTACCACTAGAAATTTAGTATGTGCAGAGAGGGAAAAAAGCCAACAAAATACAGCTTATATCTTTCACTTTTCCCATCTTCTTTTGAACTGCTTTATTGTGACTCCCCATTACTACCTAGTACTTTTAAATTGGTCCCAGGAGTCACTTCAGTCATTCCTTGCCCCACCCTTCCTCTGTCACCATGTGGAGTGCCCTACTCCCTTGGGAATATAGCCCCCCTATTACTGACGAACCAAATGGACCCAAAGAAAGGCAGGGAGAGCCCATCCAGGGATGTCCTTGGTTTTTGCTGGTCACAAAGACCAATGACACCATTACCAATGATGCTCAAGAGTTAATACAGCTATAAGAATCTTAGGTTTAGAACAGCAAATACAGGAGCTGTGAAATTACTATATAAAATATTGCCTTGAATTAGTTTCACTTCATATTTATCTAGCTAGGCTATGCTAATTCTGGGTCAAAAGACAGGAATAATATTCAACCTTGCCCACATTGCAGATAATTTCAGAAAAAGCCATCTTTGCATATTCCATAAATTAAGAAGGTCTGAAACTGTAGCTGTGTTTTGTTGTTGTTGTTTTTAATCAAAATGCACTTCTACCATGAGTACCATGGTACCTTCTTTGTCTTTATAACTGTTATTTCAAGTATTTCCAACTAAAGAAAATAGAGATTTCAACTTCCATCCATTTTTAGTGCACCCTATCTCCTGATATATAATCTGATGGATTAGAAGAGCTTTACATATCTAACTACCTGACCAGAACAAGAGTTAAATCCTAAGACTAGGAGTGTTCATCATTAATTAAAGTCACCTACCATAATAGAGGCATCTGTTGAAGGGATATCTGCTATAGGAAGGGTAACCATATATAATTTATTGTCCAAATCAGGGCTCTTTGGAGAATGAAGAGGAGCACTATTAATTATTACACCTAGACCACAAGTATAAACTTAGGCAAATCAGGACTTTTAGTCACAACAGTTTTAGGTGCTCAGCCACCACCAGAATTGAGACACTGCATCATAACAACAAGTGACATATACTGATTCATTTGCTTATTATTTTCATTAATCACAAAACCATACTCCAATAACTCTCATTAATATTTTGTAACAAAATCTGTACATATTTGCATTAACTAGTTTAATAAAAATTAAAGGTGAACCATATAAAATTGCTTCTATGAATAGTTTCTAACCTACAAAACGCAGCTATTTTTTGTAATACAACGTAAGTAACTTCACGTCATATCAACTTAGGTTTTGCTGCCAAATGAATATAATATCAAATTCACAAAAACAATAAAACAAACAAACTTACAAATATACAGTAACAAAAATAGCATGGTACTGGAATAAAAACAGACACGTGGACCAATGAAACAGAATAGAGAACTCAGAAATCAACCCATGTGTTTACAGTCAACTGATCTTTGACAAGGGCTCCAAGAACATACATTGGGGAAAAGACTACCTCTTCAATAAATAGTGCTGGGAAAACTGGATATCCATTTGTAGAAGAATGAAACTTGATCTGTACCTCTCACCATATATCAAAATCAACTTGAAATGAATTAGAGACAAATACAAGGCCTGAAACTTTAAAACTCCTAGAAGAAAACATATGAGAAATGCTCCAGTATTTAGGACTGGGCAATGACTTTATGAATAAGACCCCAAAGGACAGCAATAAAAGAAAAAATAAACAAATGGAATTATATCAAACTAAAAAGCTTCTGCACAGCAAAGGAAACAATAAATAGAGTGAAAAGACATTCTACAGAATGGGAACTATGCAGAATTGCAAACTATGCATCTGATCAGTGATTAATATCCAGAATATACGAAAAGCTAATGTTGCAGCAAAAAACCAAATAATCCAATTAAAAAATGGGCAAAGGAGCTGAATAGACATTTCTCAAAGGAAGATATACAAATGGCCAATAAGTATATGAAAAATGCTCAACATCACTAATCATCAGGTAAATGCAAATCAAAACTACTCTGAGATATCACCTAACCCCAATCAGACTGGCTATTATAAAAAAGAGAATAACAAATGCTGGCGAAGATGTGGAGAAAGAGGAAACCTCCTGCGCTGTTGGTGGGACTGTAAATTAGTACAGCCATTATGGAGAACAGCATGGAGTTTCCTTAAACAACTACAGATAGAACTTCCATATGATCCAGCAATCCCACTACTGAGGATATATCCAGAGGACTGGAAAACATCAGGTTGAAGGGATACCTGCACTCCCATGTTTAATGCAGCTCTATTTACAATAGATAGGCAATGGAACCAACCTAAATGTCCATCAATGGCTGACTGGATAAGGAAATTGTGGTATATATACACAATGGGATACTACTCAGCCATAAAAAAGAATTAAATTCTATCATTTGTAGCAACGTGGATGAGCCTGGAGAAAATTATTCTAAGTGAAAAAACCCAAGGAACAGAAAGAAAAATACCGCATGTTCTCATTCATAACCAGGAACTGAATCCATAAACAAACAATAAAAAGAGACAGAGAGAAAGAAAGAAACAACAATCAGTAATACGTTGAACTTTTAGAAAACTAGAGGTAGAAAAAGAGAGGAGGGGGGAGGGAGGGGAGCTAATGAGAAATTGGTCAATGGATACAAAGAATGATTGTGTATCGTAATGATGAATAAGTTAATTATACTGATCTAACCACCAGGCATTGTACACAATTATTGAAAATCAACGTTGTACCCCACATGTATGTATAATAAAAGAAAAACAAAAAAAACCCAAAAACTAGGTTTTCAGAGCATTTTGGATTTTGGAACTAATGGTAAGGCATTGTGAAATGCAATGAACAAAGTCAGCAATAGAGAGGATACAAAAATGTAAAGAACATGGTACTTAAAGATATAGTCTAGTAATACCAAACAAGTAAAAGAGTAATAACAATACTATGAAGTTATAAAATCAGAGGAAGGAGATGTAGTTGAGAATAATAAGAATATAACTGAGATACTGAGAAGTTGAGAACATTAAGGTAGGATATAGAATGGCACTGAGGGATGGATAAGGTTTTGACAAAAAAATTAAATAAAATAAAGAATGGGGGTTAGAGGAGAAAGAATAAGTGGAGTGAAGAGGAAAAATTAAGGGCATTTGTAGGCAAATTACCACATGTACCAAAGGAAAGAAGGTGTCATGAAGGATTCCTCATTCTGGGTGAAAGAGTGACAGAGCCATTAACAGAACAAGCCAAGGAGGAAGAACTTCTGGGGAAAATAAGCTTTCTGAGCATGTTGAGTTTTATATGATGAAAAGAATCAATGTGGCAATGCAGAACTGCAACTCGAGAGAGAGCCACTGCCTGAACAACATGAACAAAACCTACTGGTCACCAAACTTTGCAACAGAACAATGTTCTTTTTGGATTCTGTAGTATTTTTTTACAATAACGTTTGCTATACTCTTACATCTGCTGACTCTCTTTTATTACCTACAGTTTTTGAGCCCACTTTTGTCCTAATATATCAGCTCTCTTTAGCTGATTTCATTACTAGTTGAAGCAATCACTAACTTTTGAAATTAAAAGGAATTTTAGAGATTAAATAACTCACTGGAAATTAGGTTCTAGTGTATTCTCTTTTTTCAAGCAGAGCTTGCTCAAGTTATTTTGTGTACCAATATTTTCATATAACCGAACTATATAAAAGGCCACAAAAGAAAAATCAGAACCTAATTATCAAATACTTAAGGATATATTATCAGCTGCAGAACAAAATAAATACTAAAACAGGGTGCTTTAAAAATAAATATTATGTTGGAGAAAAAAACATTCGGAACTCAATATTACATCTAAAATGCACAACAAAAACACAACAGAAGAACCATAACAAAAACTATTATTACTATTACTCAGTCATTCTAGAATTGAAAATCTTGGTGTTGACAATGCCAGTCATAATGGTATCTTTTATATACTAGATAAAAAGGTATAACTCCAACTTCTGTTGCTCGGGGGCTACACTTGGCAATTAAGCAGTGTGTAGCTATGAAGGGTAACTCTTCTTCACGCAGGAGTTTACAGTGTTGTGTAGGATGCAGTTGCCACATTTGGGACCCTAGGGACCTTGCAATACAGTTATCTCTGCACTTACATTCTCTCCCCAAGATGGATGGTGACACTTATCAGGGCAAGACCCTGCACTCACAGCCCAAGGATTGACACATGGGAAATCAGACCCTTATTTTCAGGTTACAGCTCAGTTTAATTCTTCCACATAGCCAATTGCGCTATTATTGTTTGGGCTTCAATTATTTTTTGTTCATTTGCAAAAACAATCCATGGTCATTGTTTTTTAAATTTACTTTTTACAGAAAAGCACAAGGAAGAAACAAAAATAAATTATAATCCTAACACCAAGAGAGAATAACTTTAAAAAAAAAAGATAAAAAGGCATGCATATACACCTTACAGATGTTTACTTACTGAGGTGTTTCTCAATTCTCACAATATGACTCAGAATTCAGAATTACTTTTCTTTAGATCTACTCTGGGAAGTCATTAGTTGTAGATACCTCTAACATATATCATTTATTGTACAGTCTTATATTACCAATTAGTACTTAAAACTAAAATTTCTACAAAAATTCTGGAACATAGAGCATTTTTAAAAAACATTTACCTCTCAATTAAGTTGTCAGAGAATAATAAGTGAAGATTTACTGTTTCTCATAGCATAGCTTCAGAATGGTATGGTGAGTACATATTTCAAAACATTTTACTCAATCATACAGTCCTAAAATAAATTTTCCCAATTTTTTAGATTCCACATTTTCTCTAACTAGGATTTACAGTCTTCAACCACAAACAGCCATCCTATAAAAACAACCATCTATATTTAAAAGCTCCCAGAAAACAATATTTAAGAGGAAAATATTGAAAAAGTTATTAAAAGTGACAATCTATACGTCTCTTTTTTTATCCATTCATCCATTAAAATATGTATCTCTCACCCAAACATTTAATGTGTGTCTACTATGCACCAGGTAATGAGATAAGAAGCAGGTTTAAAGTAACCACTTATATGCTATTGGGTATTACGTCATCCCATCTCTGGCAATATATGATTTCTTTTCCCTCATATTCCTTAGTCAATTTGTAAACCCCTGACCCATCACAAACACTCCTTGACAAAATTATAATCCTAGTGTGGATTTCAGACTTAAAAATGAGAGAACAGGGCTGGCCTGTGGCTCACTTGGGAGAGTGTGGTGCTGATAACACCAAGGCCAAGGGTTTGGATCCCTATATAGGGATGGCCGGTTAGCTCACTTGGGAGAGCGTGGTGCTGACAATACCAAGTCAAGGGTTAAGATCCCCTTACTGGTCATCTTTTTTTTAAAAAAAAAAAAAAGAGAGAGAGAGAGAGAGAGAGAGAGAGAGAACAATGCAATATTTCACACATCATTTTCTATAAATTATTTAAATACAGTTAAGAGCTTTTTAAAAATGTAACAATGCATATTATAATAAAATAATTTCCTATACATTTTAAAACTGTAACATATAATATAATAATGTATAAGTGTAAGAATATATCTTTCACTTATAGGAAATAGTAGTCAAAAACACCTGTATTTTCCAAGTATAAAATCCTTAACTTTGAAATTAACTTTGGGGCCGAGCCCGTGGCGCACTCGGTAGCGTGCTGCGCTAGCAGCGCGGCGACGCTCCTGCCGTGGGTTCGGATCCTATATAGGAATGACCGGTGCACTCCCTGGCTGAGCGCCGGTCATGGAAAAAAAAAAAAAGAAAGAAATTAACTTTGCATTTATGAAATAAAATGGAAGTATTTTACAATTAAAGTTTAAAGAAAAATGTATAGCCTACTCAGCTTTTTGAAATATTAAAGTTCTCAATTTAGATAAAGTTATACAAAATAATATATAAATATCCTATTTTATATTATAAAATGTTTGGCTAGATTCAGAACAGGTTAAAACAGGATTTAATTAAACTAAAGGGAAAAAGAGATGGCAACGTACAAGGCCTAGCTGCTCAATGATTCCTATTTAATGAAGAAATAAGAATGAGGTCATATATATAAATCTTAAAACCCTGAATTGTTACCTGGCTAATAAAGGAAATACACAGTTCCTAAAACCGATGGACAAAATTAGATTATCTTAACATATTGAGATCAGCATTTCTTAACAAATCTCTCATTTGGAAAACCAAGAAATTTCACACAAATAGTCTGGAAAATTGACAGAATCATTTAAAGGGGAAAAAAGTAAAGCAAAAGTTATAAATTTTGCAACTCATTTCCTCATACTTGGTTTATCACATGATACATATTATAGGTTCAATGATGACGATGTAAAGAAATTCTACCAAAGAAACCCAAAATAGTTCAGCACCTTCAGGGACAAGGCAATTACATATAGAAAGGAAACAAGAGAACTGGTTAGAATACAGAGACAGAAATGAGAACACTATGAGAATACAGCATTTTTCTCAGGTCAAAATATTGAAAACCAAGGCCCCAAGACAGCAGTGCTGAACTGACAGCCCCCATGGGATCCAGGCCAGGTGAGTCCCCACCCCGAGAGGTCCAATCTGCTGACCCCAGGCCCCGAGGCAGCAACAAGCAGCTGAGGGACAGCAAACCTCCCTGCCACTGCTGCAGACGCCAGGGTGGAATGAATGGACTGTGAAAGCTCTGCCACAATGACTAAACACCAATGGAGAGATACTAGAAATGTGAAAAACCAAGAAAGTATGACACCACCAAAGGAATATAACAACTCTCAAGTTCTAGATCCTATAGAACAGGTAGTGCTTTAAATAGACGGACAAGGAATTTCGAGCAACAATTCTAAGGAAACTAAATGAGATACAAGAAGACTCAGCGAGACAACAGAACAAAATGAGAAAAAGTATACAGGACCCAAAAGAGGAAATGTACAAAAAAATCATTGCCCTGAAAAAAAATATAGCAGAGCTTGTAGAGCTGAAAGATTCATTCAATGGAATAAAAAACACAACAGAGAACTTAACCAGCAGGCTAGAACAACCAGAAGAAAGAATTCCTGACCTTGAGGACGGCCAGTCTGATTTAACATAGACAGATGAAAAAAGAAAAGAGAATTTTAAAAATTGAAGAAAATTTAAGAGAGATAACAGACAACCTTAAGCGCTCAAACATCTGAATCATGGGCATTGCAGAAGGGGAGGAAAAAGGAAATGGCACTGAAAACATACTCAGTGAAATAATAGCAGAAAACTTCCCAGGTACAGGGAGAGATACAGATCTTCAGATTCAAGAGGCTCAAAGATCCCCAAACATATTCAACCGCAAAAGGTCTTCTTCAAGATGTGTTACAGTCAAAGTGGCAAAACTCAAAGACAAAGTGAGAATCTTAAAAGCTATAAGACAGAAATATCAAGTCGCCTATAAGGGAGCCCCATCAGACTAACATCAAACTTTTCATCAGAAACCCTAAAAGCCAAAAGAGAATGGGATGATATATTCAAAATACTAAAAGGCAAAAATTGCCAGCCAAGAATACTTTACCCAGCAGGCTATCCTTCTGAAATAAAGGACAAATAGTATATTTCCCAGACAAACAAAAACTGTAGGAGTTCACTACTATATGACCAGCCTTACAAGAAATTCTCAAGGGAGTACTGGGTCTGGTACCCGAGAAACAACCATCACTACCATGAATACTCAAGAAAGAAAAAAACCCACCAGTAAAATAAAAATGATAACAATAAAAAGACAAAAAGTTTACCATCCTAAGAAAGCAAAAAACACAGAAGATAAAATCAGAAAGAAAGGAACAAAAGATATTTAAAACATCCAAACAAAAATCAATAAAATGCCAGGAGTAAATCAACACCTTTCAATAATAACTCTTGAAGACTGGATTAAAAATATGGACCCAACAATATGCTGCCTTCAAGAGACTCACCTCACCTGTAAAGATACACATAAACTAAGAGTGAAAGGATGGAAAAAGATATATCACACAAATAGAAATGAAAAACAAGCTGGAGTAGCTATTCTTATATCAAATAAAATAGACTTTAAACCAAAATCCATAAAAAGAGATAAATAAGGCCACTATATAATGATAAAAAGATCTATCCAGTAAGAAGACATATCATAAATATATATGCACCCAATATTGGAGCATCCAGACTTATAAAGCAAACACTATTAGACCTAAAGAAAGAGACAGACACTAACCCCACTCTCAACATTGGACAGATCATCTCGGGAAAAAATCAACACAGAAACACAAGATCTAAACAACACTTTAGACCAGTTGGACTTGGCAGATATCTACAAAACATTTCGTCCAACAACCTCAGAATATACATTCTTTTCATCAGGACATGGAATGTTCTCCAGGATAGACCACTTGTTAGGTCACAAATCAAATCTCAACAAATTCAAAACAATTGGAATTATTCCATGTAGTTTTCCAGACCACAATGGATTAAAACTAGTACTCAATAACAAATGAAACTCTGTATATTGCACAAATACATGGAAATTAAACAACATTCTACTCAATGACATATGGGTTCAAGAAGAAATTAAACAGGAAATCAAAAAATTTATTGAAAATAATGAAAATAATGATATATCATACCAAAACCCATGGGATAGTGCAAAAGCAGTACTAAGAAGGAAATTTATCACATTAAATGCTTACTTCAGAAGAATGGAGAGATGGCAAGTAAACAATCTAACACTTCACTTTAAAGAACTTTAGAAAAACAAGAACAATCCAAACCCAAAGTTAGCCCACAAAAAGAAATAATTAAGGTCAGAGAAGAAACTAAATGAAATAGAAACCCAAAAAACTATTCAAAAGATCAATGAAACAAAAAGTCGGCTTTTTAAAAAGGTAAATAGAATTGAAAAACCATTAGCAAGGCTAACAAAAAAAAGGAGCGAAGACCCAAATAACAAAAATCAGAAATGAAAAAGGTGATATTACAACCAATACCTCAGAAATACAGGGAATCATTAGAGACTACTATGAACAACTACATGCCAACAAATTTGAAAATCTGGAGGAAACAGATAAATTTCTGGACACACAAAAACTACCGAGACTGAGCTAAAAAGATATAGAAAATCTGAACAGACCAATAACAGTCAAAGAGATTAAAGCTTTTATCAGCAGTCTCCCAACAAAGAAAAGCCCAGGACCCAATGGCTTCACTGCAGAATCCTACTAAACGTTTAAAGAAGAATTAATACCAATTCTCTGCAAACTACTCCAAAAAGTTGAAACAGAGGCCATTCTTCCAAACTCATTCTATGAGGCAAACATCACTGTGATACCAAAACCAGACAAAGATACAACAACAAAAAAGAAAAAGGCCAATATCTTTGATGAATATAGAGGTAAAAATTCTCAATAAAATACTAGCTTATAGAATACAGCAACACATACGTAAAATTATACACCATGATCAAGTGGGATCACAAGAATGCAAGGTTGGTCCAACATATGCAAATCAATAAATGTGATACACCACATCAACAATATCAAAGACAAAAACCACACGATCATTTCTATAGATGCTGAAAAAGCATTTGACAAAATTGAACATTACTTCATAATAAAGACTCTCTATAAACTGGGTATGGTGGAGTATCTTAACACAGTTAAAGCCATATATGACAAACCCACTGCCAATATCATCCTGAACAGGAACAAGACAAGGATGCCCACTCCCGCCACTCCTATTCAACATAGTGTTGGAAGTACTAGCCAGAGCAATGAGGAAAGAGAAAGAAATAAAGGGCATACAGATTAGAAAAGATAAAGTCAAACTGTCCCGGTTTGTAGATAATACATGTAGATAATATGATCCTATATGTAGAAAAGCCTAAAGACTCTACGGAAAAAAAATCTTAAAGGTTGATAAATGATTTTAGCAAAGTTGTAAGATACAAAATCAACACGTGAAAATCAGTAGCATTTTTATACTCAAAGAATGAACTAGCAGAAAAAGAAATGAAGAAAGCTAGCCCATTTACAATAGTCACCAAAAAAATAAATTACCTCAGAATAAAGTCAACCAAGGATGTGAAAAATCTCTACAACAAGAACTAAAAACCACAGTTGAGAGATATTAAAGAGGACACAGGAAGATGGAAAGATAACCCAGGCTCTTGGGTTGGAAAAATTAACACCGTGAAAATGTCTGTACCACCCAAAGTGATCTACAGATAAATGCAATCCCCATCAAAATTCCAATGACATTTTTCTCAGAAACGGAAAAAACAAGCCCAACATTCATATAGCATAACAAAAAAACCATGAATCGCCAAAGCAATCCTGAGCAAAAAAATAATAAGGCTGGGGACATAGCACTACCTAACTTTAAACTACACTACAAAGCTGTAGTAATCAAAACAGCATGGAACAGGCATAAAAACAGACACATGAACGAATGGAACAGAATAGAGAATCCAGAAATAAACCCATATACCTACAGACATCTGATCTTCAACAAAGGCACCAATTCTACACACTGGGGCAGAGACTGCTTCTTCAGTAAATGGTGCTGGGAAAACTGGACATTCATATTGAGGAGAATGAATCTAGACCTGTACCTCTCACCAAATACCAAAAGCAACTCAAAATGGATTAAAGAATTAAATATATGTCCTGAAACAATAAAACTCCATAAAGAAAACATAGGGGAAACACTCCAGGTACAGACTTTATGAATACGACCCCAAAAGCATAGGCAACCAAAGGAAAAGTAAACAAATGGGATTATATCAAACTAAAAAGCTTCTGCACAGCAAAAGAAACAATTAACAGCAAAAAGACAACCAACATTGTGGGAGAAAATATTTGCAAAATATACATCTGACAAAGAATTAATATCCAGAATATACAAGGGATTCAAACAACTTAACAGCAAAAAAACAAGTAACTCAATTAAAAAATGGGTAGCTGAACAGGCATTTCTCAAAAGAAGATATACAAATGGCCAACAGACACATGAAAAAATGTTCAACATCACTCAGCATTCAGAAAATGAAAATCAAAACCACTTACACATGCCACCTCACTCCAGTTAGGATGGCTAATATCCAAAAGACTGAGAATGATAAATACTGGCGAGGATGCGGAGAAAAAGGAACCCTCCTACACTGCTGGTGGGACTGCAAAATTATGCAGCCTTTATGGAAAACGGTATGGGAGTTCCTCAAACAGTTACAGATAGATCTACCATATGACTGCGCTATTCCACTGCTGGGTATACACCCAGAGGAATGGAAATCATCATGTCAAAGGGATACCTGTACTCCTATGTTTATTGCAGCACTATTTACAACAGCCAAGAGTTGGAACCAGCCTAAATGCCCATCATTGGATGAGTGGGTGAGGAAAATGTGGTATATCTACACAATGGAATACTACTCTGCTATTTAAAAAAAAAAAAAAATCAAATACTACCATTTGCAGCAACATGGATAGACTTAGAGAAAATTATATTAAGTGAAATAAGCCAAGCACAGAAAGAGAAATACCTCATGTTCTCATTTATTTGAGAGCTAATAAGAATAAGTAAATATACAAACAAATGAATGGGGGGGTTGGGGAGGGAGAAGAAGACACAACAATCACAACAATTCCTTGAACTTGGTAAGACAAGTGAACAGATATAATGTTGATGGTAGGGAGAAGTGAAAAGGAGGAATGGGTAAAGGGACACTATATATCGATAAATTAAAATTAAAAGAAAAAAAAAGAAATATGAACATGAACATGACAAAACTGTGTCTTAGGAAGCTAGTATTTTAGTGCCTACAGTTTTCAAAGATCGTGTTCTTCAGCTACATTATGCATCACTATTGTTTTAAAATGTACGGGCATTGTATAAAGCATTGAATAAAGGACTGTATAAAGGAAAAAAAAAATTCTGAATACCCAATAAGATTTTTTAAGGCTTGAATGACATTGAACTGTAACACACCAAAAAAGGGACTTAATTGTGGCCTATAATTCTGTTTAATTAAAAAGCATATAAGTCAAGAGTTCGGATCCTGTACTGGCTAGCCACAAATAAAAAAAAAACATATAAGAAGAAAATAAAATTGAGATAGAATCAACTTATAATTACTTAGGTGGAGATGAAAGGGAAGAGGAGAGAGAACAATGCAGTAAATTTTTTAAAAAGTAATTTATACTTGAAACAATAACAACTTATACAATTTTTGACATAAGATCTTCTTACCAACCCTTTATTTATAATGTTATTTAACTTGTATTGGAGTCATTAAATATCTATCATAATAATAAAGATACAAACAGGAAGAAGGAAATGAGTCAACAAAATCCAGGTTAAGTTTAAATAACTGTCATGAATATTCTCATGGTAGATAAAACACAAAATAATAATTAAAAGTAAATATTACATCTTGGTAAAAAGTAAAAGTTTACTAAAATTAATAGGCCAAGAACACCTACCACTCCATCAGGAACTTTCTGGGTTCCATGAATTTCATACAGTTGTAGCTGTTTTTCAAACAGTTGAGCGATAGCTCTGTGAACAAGCTCATATTGTTCCTATGAGGGAGAAAAGGAAGGGAGAAGACATTAAAAAAAACCCAAGAAGGCATTTACAGAAATATAGTTTATAAAGTGAAATAAACAACTATACCTTTGTTTGTACTGCAGAATGCCTTTGTGTTCTCATTTCTTGTATTAAATTAAACACATTAAATTCCTCTGGTATTTTCTAAAACAAAGAATTTAATACATAAACTTTGGACAACTATTCAGAAAACAGTAAAATACTCTTCAACTTTTCAGAACTTATATACATGCTAGACTGATGAAAAAGATTTGATTCCCCAGGTTATTGCTTGGGAGTCTATACAGATCAAAAGATTTTCATATCAAGTCTTAATCTAAGGCCTAAGATCATATTTATGTTAAGCCACACTCAATCAAATAGTGACCATGTTCGAAATACACAATTTTTATAATGACCAGATGTTTATTTTGTTTGCTGGCAGTCATTTAAATGTCTCTTCCCATTCCAGTTTTAATCTTTGACTCTTACGTTAAAATGTGATTAACTTCTAGTTACATTTTGCTCACTTAAACATTTTCTTTTCTTTTTTCTTTTTTTTTTTGTCTTTTTCGTGACTGGCACTCAGCCAGTGAGTGCACCGGCCATTCCCATACAGGATCCGAACCCGCGGCGGGAGCGTCGCCGCGCTCCCAGCGCCGCACTCTCCCGAGTGCGCCATGGGCTCAGCCCTCACTTAAACATTTTCATTTGAGAATTAGGAGATGATTATGGTTTTTGAGAAATACAAAATATTTAACTCCAGAGAGCTTTTCAATTACTGTTTAAAACTTAAATATTCCCTAGAAAAAATAAAAACTAGAAAAGATGACAGGTAAAAAAGAGAAAGAATAAGGGGAAGAAGAAAGGAAAAAAGAAACTAAACATTTTATTAATCCTTTTTTATATGACACAGATTGACATATTCGTAGAACTATAAAGCTGTGAAGGATTAAAAACTCCTCCTAGGGGGCCAACCCCGTGGCTCACTCGGGAGAGTGTGGCACTGGGAGAGCAGTCGCACTCCCGCCGTGGGTTCGGATCCTATATAGGGATGGCAGGTGCGCTCACAGGCCCCTTACCGGACGCGCGCGCACACACACACGCACACACACACACACACACACACCACACACAAAAAAAACCTCCTCCTAATGCACAGAAAATAAAGGTATTAAGGAACCAGCAAAATAACCAAATATATACATAATGAGGAGGCTCATGTTCTTCAAATCTATGATGAGGGCTGTGTTTTATTTATCTTTGTATCCTCCAGAGTATCAAACACAATTTCTTGCCTATATTAGTGGTAAAAACAACAATCACAGCAATATCAACAGTAATAAAAATTAACAATGAACTGAGAACTTGCTACATGCCAAACATAGTTCTGGAGAACTTTACAAAGGTTAACTTATTGATTCTTATGCATTAAAACTATTACGATACCCATTTTCAGATGAGGAAATTAAGACACAATGGATTAATATTTTGACAAAGGTCCCACAGCTAGTAAAGGACAGGGCCAGAATTTTAATCTGGGCAGTGTGCTCCAGAGTCAGCATTCATAACCACTATACCATAATGGCCTTAGTAGATATAAATATCTACTGAATAGAATATATTTACACCTAAAATAAATATAAAAGGCAATGCGAATTCTGTATTTGGAGAAGTCAATGTACAGTTTACATCCCTAATGCAGGTATTTATTCACCTAGAACAACACTCTTGCCCTGTTGCCCAGTGCATTGTCTCAAGGCAATATGCAGCATTTATACATTTCTATGACCTTTATTTGTTACAGTCGTAAAACTGCTTCTGAAAAAGTATCATGTATAACAAAACATATGGTGTAATTTATAGCAATTAATCATTAAGTATGAAGATTATAATAGATCAATTGGATATAATGCTACATAAAAATCATTCTTACCCCAGCTTTTAGTAAATTCCATGTATAATCTATGGCACAAATGGCACCTGTTCTTCCACAGCCTGCACTAAGGATATAAAGTTTGAAAAAACAATTTGATTTTTGTGATAAAAGAACTATAAAATAAATGTAGACGAACATGTTAATATTCAGAAACAAAAAATCACTTAGGAAATTTGACAAAATACAACTTATTTCGTAAACAAACTGGAACTTAAAGTGTGTGCATAGCAATATCCTTTACATTAGTATTTATATCTTTTTAAAATTTATTTTAAGGAACTTCCAAGAATAAGTGTGACTCACAGAATACCTACAAGCCCTCACTTTGGAAGTCTAATTCTATACCAGAAAACATGTATGGCTAGCATCTTGCAGAGGTAAATTTATTCTAGGTTCAAGATTGCTCTTGTATCTTACGGTAGAGGTGGAAACAGTACATAATTTCAATCTGCAATAGGTATAAGAAAGATGAAGAATGGTGTAAGCCCTAGAAACTGGTTTGAGCACCAGCAGTGATTTCACCAGAAGAACAAAGATAACTGATATGCTCTCACCTCCTAAAAAACTAGTGGGAACTGGAGAATGTAAAGTAAAATATCATAGGTATTTTATTTTAATATATAACAAAAATACTTTAAAGCAACTGATTACTCAACTAGAACAAGGCACATATACCTGGAGACTGAAAATTACTATAGATGTTATTGACCTCACCAGAATAATCTTTAGGCAGAAAAAAGTTGTGTAGCATTTTAATGCATATCTTGAAACTTTTCTAAGTATCAGTTGTTTTTTAAACAGGTAACCTAAAAATTCCTGATGAAAGTACAGTATAAGCAACCTAATAAGATTTTTAAAAAGCTCTTAATAACATCAGTATTCATTTTTAGCTGCTGATAAATTTATGAATCCCATACATCAAAACATTTCTAAAATTTTACCTGAGTTACTAGGGCTAAATGATATATTTTTTAAATTTGATAATTAAAAGTATGATAGTACAAAGACAAAAACAATCAGATCAATAAAACACAATATTAAAATTCAGAAACAGATCTGAGTATATGTAAGTATTTAGTACATAATGGTGGGCTCTCCAAAGGGTAGAGAGATTAGACCATTCAATCAATGGTACAGGGAAAGTTAGCTATGAATGAAGAGCGAATTGGATTCTTATCTCATACCTTAACCACAAAAAAATTCCAGATAGATTAAAAATATGTTAAAAAATAAATCTATAAAAGTACTAAAAGCGATGGGCAAAATTTATACACTACTGTATTAGGAAGTTTTTCTAAGCATATTTCAATGAACCATAACCATAAATGAAGAGATTTGCAAATCTGACTACATGACAATTTAAAACTTACATATGTCAAAAGATAGGTAGATTTAAGACATGAAAAACCATGGTACCTACAAACATGAGTAAAAGTTAGTATCCTCAATATATATATAAAGAAGCTGTATAATTATTAAAAGATGAATGCCTGCTATAAAACAATAGGCAAAATATACAAATAAGCAATTCATAAAAAGAATATAAATGGGGAGGAGGGAAGCTTGCCTGTCACACAGGCATTAAAAACCAAAAAAAATAACACATAGTATTGGGGAGTATATGGGGAAATTAATACTCCCATATACTGACAGTGGTAAGATTAACTGGCATCAATTTTCTGGATAACAATTTTTAAACATGTATTAAAAGCATGAAAAGTTTGTCTTTTGATCTAGAAATCCCATTCCTAGATATCTAACCTAATAACTGCAGATGTGCTCAAAGATTTCACCATAAGACTGGTCACTGAAACAAATTAAAAAAAAAAAAAAAAAAAAAAGACAGGCCACTGAGCATTTTAAACTGTTTTTAAAAATAATTGAAAAAGGATAAGGGGAGAAGTAATAAAGAAAGGTTAAAAATATAGTGCAGTCATAATGTATTAAGAAGAATATTTACATGATCTAGAAAGATGTACATGATATATTAAATGGGGAAACGCTCTTTTAAAAAAATACTATATACACACATACACATACTGAAAAGACACATACTAAAGTTTTAACAATGGTCATTTCTACTGAAACTAGTGGAAGAAAAAATTTCCTTTTATGGATGTGTTTTCTGAGCTATTATGGTTAACATACTGTTTGGGTTCTTTAAAAATATTAAATGGCCAAATTATTTTTTAATGGAAAATGTATTTCTGAACTATACCCACTGACTGAACAGAACTGGTAGAACAAGAAATAATTTCAACTAAGTTGTAAAGAAGTCAAGTCAAAGCAATTTATCTTTTAAATTCTACAATTAAATAGACTTTTTTTAAACCAGTCAAATATTTAATTAAATGATCAACTAACCACTCAATTAGCTACAGAAAAAAATGTTTTTCCATTAACCAAGTTGTTAACTGAGTCCCACATCTTTACCAGCAAGTCACTTTCCTGTCCCATGAATAAAAAGTCCTTTTACTTCACTATTTGTAGGCACTACAGTCAGACTGACTGGATAAGAAAACTATTTTCCTGCTCCGTCTCCACTAAAAAAAATCTTTTGACTATTTAAGTAATTAACCAGTAAATCTCTAAGTCTGAAAAAATTTCATTTACTTTTCATAACAAATGTGAATGTAGACACAAGTCTCTTTGAGGGATAAACTGATAGCAGTTTTATAAAATAAGTACAGTGATTATAAGGCATTTAGAAGAATATAATGTAAGAAAAACCGCCTCAGAATTCAGGTAGCTTTTATTATTTGGAAATCCATACACTGAACTATATAATGAACTTCCAAAAATTAGGTTTCAAAGTACCCTACATAATCCACATTATAATGACACCTATATTCCTAAACTACTGCAAACATTAATATCCCCCCCTCCCCTTTTGGGGGGGGGTGGCTGGCTGGTCCAGGGATCTGAACCCTTGACCTTGGTAAAGCTGCACTCTAACCAGCTAAGCTAACTGGCCAGCCCATAAAATTTTCTTCACTAATTCAATTTTCTATTTTTCCTTTTAAAAGGGTGTTCTCCATAACATTCCTAATTCCATAAATTTAGCTTAAAAAAAGGAAAGCCAAAGTGGCTACTACATTTTTTCTTTGTTAAGTACACTGTTTGGTATCTTTCCTTAAGTATACTTCCTTGTCAAGTTTCTTGAAAACTCTATTTTTTAAAAAAGTCATCCAATGGAATCAATACTCTTTTAAAAGTGTCCCAAAAAGACAGCAACAATGAGTTCTATGAGCACAATCATAGGCTGTAATCTGGAAGCCACCTGGAGTAGAGAGGTTGTAAACTGAGTCAGTGAACATAGGATTATCAGTATTTAAGGATCCAAGAATCATACAGATGCTTATGATCTATGGGCCCAAACAGGCATTTCTTAATTTCCCTGACCTGATAAAAAAAAACTTAAGAACTTCTTCCTCCCAACAAGAATGTTTCCATGCTCTTCATTATAACCAGAATTGAGTGGCTTGAGAGTTGGAGAAATGACCAGATAACAGAAATAAACCAAAATGTTAGATTAAGAACAACTGGTTATTTTAAATTGATTTATCTTATATAAAATATATTACAGAATTAACCCCAATCCAAAAATTTTAAATTAATTGTCCTTCGTCCTCAAGAATGAATACTCTCATATTCATTCCCCACAAAATCAAAGGCAGGTTTACATGATTTCTTACATGTCCAAATGACTAATTTTGCAAAAACTATTTGAACTTTGAACATTATTTAAATAAATGAAACGGGTAATTTAAAGTAGATGCATCTACACTTAGTACTTTCATGTTCAGAGACTGCTTGAACAAAGAGGCCAGTAATCACTTAGTCTCATGTAATGCTTATAATGAAGTAATCTGCTATAAAACATAATTTAGGGGCAGGCTAGTTAGTTCAGTTGGTTAGAGCACAACCTTATACATGGGTTCAGATCCCTGGACTGGCCAGCCGCTCTCCTTCCCCCAAAAACACAATTTAATAAAAATGTCTAGAAAATGTGTATCAACAGTTTATATTACCTTACCATAAGAATGCTAGCTTCCTACTCAGATTTCAGTAGCTATAAATTATATAATTTAATGATATGACATGCAGTGGTATAAACGTGGGAACTGATGTTCCTCAGGAATGGAAACAGCTTTGAGTTTTTCATCAATTCTAAGATATACTTTTTAATCTACACTGGAACAGCTCTGCAATCAGTTACAGGCATACCTCGTTTTATTGCATTTTGCTTAATTGTACTTTACAGATA
This sequence comes from Cynocephalus volans, assembly GCF_027409185.1. Lineage (NCBI taxonomy): Eukaryota > Metazoa > Chordata > Mammalia > Dermoptera > Cynocephalidae > Cynocephalus > Cynocephalus volans. The sequence continues at coordinate 51,993,915 of NC_084465.1, read as the reverse complement.
CTGTTTACATCACACCATCAATGGCTTCTTACAAACAACCTTATTCCTTTATAATTGGCAGTGATTTTTTCAGTCCTAATGTATATAAAATAACGGTCTGTCTTAGAACTGAAGATATCTGAAATTGATAAGATCCTATGTATGTTCATCTATACACACTAAAAAAATCTCATGTCAGTGTTTATCAGGCATGAAAATTGCTTGGCCACTGTTTCAGGGAAACTGATTTAAAAAATAAGTCATTGGTTTTTATTTTCAAAAACAAGTTTTTATCTCCTTAGGAAAGTATACTTAGTAATTTGTTTGTAAAATAATATTTAGTTCACAAGACCTCTATTCACATAAAAGCATTCATTTTCTGTATGTTTTCTTTTTTAATTAATATAAATAGAATTATTACCACATTGATTTAAAAAGTAGAGTAGGGGCCGACCCCATGGTGCACTCGGGAGAGTGCGGCGCTGGGAGCACAGCAGCGCTCCCGCCGCGGGTTCGGATCCTATATAGGGATGGCCAGTGCGCTCACTGGCTGAGCGCGGTGCGGACGACACCAAGCCAAGGGTTGTGATCCCCTTACTGGTCACAAAAAAAAAAAGTAGAGTAGGATGGACATCTATGAGACTATATGTTCTAATTGGTGAACCATAAAGGGTATGTTCTATATACCTTTCTATCATATAAATAAAACATAGAATCATTTATTTGAGAGTGGTAATGTAACATTACATTAGTCTGTCAACTGATGAGATTACATCAATTTACAAGGCCTCAGTCTCAAACACACTCTATTAAGACTATGAGAAATTCAGGATTGTTATCATATTAATGCAGAAATAAAACTTTTTATATTATGAAACTTCAAGAAAATGACTGTATTTACATATTTAGAAAATTCTTTTGTACCTGCAGTGAATACAAATAGGTACATCTTCATGTTCTTGGTATTTCCTCATCAAGCTTATCATGTCCAGAATAGAATCAAATGAGGAAGGAACATCATGGTCTGGCCAGTTCACATAATGAAACTGATATAGTCTACGAGATTCCTTCAAGAAAAACAAAAATTTAACAATTATGAAAATTACATTTACAAATTTTAAAGGTGCACATTTCATTTAACTACCATTTCTAAGATACTTGTGTGGTGTTTATACTGCCTTAAAAAAAAAAAAAACAAAAAACCATGCAAGAATAGTCCACATTTATTGACTCCTTACCACATACCAAATATTGACCTAAGGCCTTCACATGCAACAATTTATTTAATCTCCATGAGGAAGGTACTGTTAATACTATCGTATTTTTATAGGTAAGGAAATTGAAATAGAAAGATTAAATAACTTGCCTAATGTTTCACAGGAAGTAACAAATGCGGGATCTTAACCCAGGCGGTCTTATCTCCACCGTGTGCACTTTAACCACTGCATTATATATACTATTTAACTAATCCACACTAATAAATGAATGAGCAAAATACCGCAAGCACCGTGTTAGAATTCATTGTAATTAGAAAACAAATAGAATATCAAACCGAAAAAGAACTGAGAAATGAACTCATCCAATCCCAAACTCACTTGTCTTATACATGAGTAGTTCTCAAACTATAGTCTGGTACCTCCTCCCCTCCCCCTCGACCCTTTTGGCAGGGAGGGGTGGTCTATATGAGTTTTAAATTATTTTCGGAATAATACTAAGGAGTCATTTGCCTTTTTCTCTTAACAGCAAATGAAATGTATGCTTGTATATCATGTTTTTAAAAAACTTGTTTTAATTTCAAACATAGTAAATGTTGAAAGATAAGACCTACATAAACCAAAGCTCTTTGAAATCTTAAGAGTCCTAATGTCATTATGTTTTGAAAATGGTTATTCTAGGTGTTTAACAGAAAGAACACTGCTTAGAATCTAGGCAAAACTGTATTCAAATTCTACTTCTGCCATTTACTGAGTAACTTCAGGCAAGTTCTTTAACTTCTCAAAACCTCTGTGTCTTCATCTATGTGCAGTGGAAATAAAAGTATTCTGTTATGAAGTTAGGAGGATTAAGATGCCTGATACACTACAGAAACTCAATAAGGTACTTATTACTACTATCCAATAAAAAATAGCAACCAAAGTATAATAAATGATTCTTCTAATGTGACGCGATTAGTAAAGTTGGGGGAGTGAGTAAGCGTAATGAACTATGCTTGCTTGTCAACAGGAAGGTAGGAGGTTGTAGGTTATGTTTATAAATGCATGATCTGGGGAAGAATGATGTACTTCATGACCAAGCCGAATTACTTCCAAAATAAGAAAATAAAAATATAGAGATAAGGAAGAAGTAGACAGGAATTCTCTAACGTCCAACAGATTTTCCTCTGATTTCTTCCTAGAGAAATCATCATTTTATATAGCTCTGAAACACTGAAGGCAAAGTCTTCAAGTAAAAAAAAAATATGTCTAAATGAAGACTTGGTTTTGATGGTGACTTGTCTCTTTCCAAAAAACTGTAAACTAGTAAAAGTGGGTAATAATTATGTAAACAATGCCATAACCTGCTCACTATTATAGAGGAAAAATATTTGCTACAAAGAAATCATAACTATTCCAAATACAGTAAATTTAATTTAGAGAAAGTTGTTCTATTATTACTCTGTTGTATAATTTGATAAAGATAAGGTTCAAATACTAAAATAAAAATTACACTGATTTTCTTCAGATTTCCTTAACTGTGTTAAAATAGAGAGTATATACTATTTATATATCTTCTCTTAGAGATTGTATCTAAAAGGAAAGTACTTACATTTTGAAATTCAAGTAAGAGTGTCCTAATGAAATAGTCTGTTCTTGCTTGTTCATCTTCCTAAAGAGAAATATTTGTGAGTCAGTGAAAACACTGAAATAAAAACATATAAACATCAAAACAAAATATTTGTATTTAAAGCTCACAATATAAAATTAAGCTTTCAAATTCCAGATGTACCTGATAATTATAAAACCACCATTCAAGTTGTTTATCTAAGTTTAACTTATAGCTTTTTTTTTTTTTTTTTTTTTAACAGAAATGTCTGTTAACCAATTACTTATTTAGGAATCTATCACTCAGTAAAATATTTGCAAAGTAGTAACCATCCCCAGAATCATATAACAGAAATAATAGTAACAGAATGTCACTCTTCAGTATCTACCACCGTATCCCTTACTTTCAATTATTTTACCTTTCCATAAGGCTAGGTTTTCCTTACCTAACACTCAACTCTCAGTTAACTGGATGGCAACTGGGGAAGGGAAAGAAAATCCCAAATTACTATTATTCTAACTTTTTGAAAAGTTTCTTACTATCGTTTAGTCAAAATTAGAAGTCTCTACATCAGTTTATCACTTAGAAAATTACTTTTTACTTATTAGTTAAAACTTACAGATAGTAGAGGACAGTAATTGTCAAGAGCAATAGCATACGTTGTTTTATTAATAAAAATAATATTCACTATTATTCCTACTTTAATTTTTGAAATCACAGTAATTTACTTTGAACATTAGGAAGGCATAGATTTTACTTTTAACAAAAAGGAGTATGGATGAGACACTGGTCTAAAAGTTAACTTTTTGGTAAAGGAACAGATAGTAAATATTTTTTGATTTTTGGGGCCATAAACTCTTTGTTTACTTTGCCGTTGTAATGGACAGATATATAAATTAATAGGCTTGGTTGTGTTCCAATAAAACTTAGTTTACAAAACAGGCAGTGGGCTAGTTCCGACCCACATGTAGTATGCTGACATCTAAGTCTAAGTGGATTACATGCACCACCAACATGCGATTGAGCTCCTGCTAGCCAGTCCTCTCTCTTCCACCACATTATCCTTCTCCTCATCCCCACACTGAGAGCTCCACAAAAGACTGTCATTTCTCAGTCTCAAACACTCTGATTGCCAAGTAAAGTCACTCACAATGATTATTTTTACCAACAGGCTTTCTATTTATGAACTTGATTTTTGTTAGCAGTGAAATCAGTGGTAACAAATCCTGAGTTGTCTGAAACAACCACAAGACATACAAATTATTTTCCATTTTAAAATCTTCAAGGAAAAAATTTTCTTCTTCAGCAAGGATGTCTTTTTTTTTTTTTTTAAAGAAGACCGGTAAGCAGATCTTAACCCATGACTTAGTGTTGTCAGCACCACTCTCTCCCAAGTGAGCAGCTAACCGGCCATCCCTATATAGGGATCCAAACCCGTGGCCTTGGTGTTATCAGCACCACACTCTCCCAAGTGAGCCACAGGCCGGCCCCTAAGCATCAGTCTCGATGCTGACAAATCAAACCAGCTGTTACTAACCAAAACAAACCTCTTATCAAGAGGACTTTATAAAAAAATATCTTTTAGTTCAATTTAAAAACCATCATAAAAAGTCAATTCATCTTTTTCCAAATTATAAACTATTTCATTCTTTTCTCTATTTTTGTAAGTAGTTTACTATTCCTGATTCCCAAATGTTCAAAATGTTCAAGCTGTTTTGTTGTAGACTGTTAAGCACTATATTTTCACTTGAATTGTGATATTCACTAGTTATCTTACTGTTAATTTTACAAATGTTCAACACAACCACATGGCACAGAACCAGGTTTCCTGGACTATCTAGGGACCTAATATTGTAGAATACATTCTGGATTGGTAAGGAGAGGAAGTGTTCTCTAACTGAAGTAGACATTGTGATATGTTTTGGTTATTATTCATTACAAACAATAAGAAATGCAATAGTATTTTTAAAAATTTTTACACAACTCACAAACAGTTCATTCTAACCACTAATTCAGGACTTTAGACTGCATATTAAATCCAGGAAGTTCAACTGTGAGTTAAAGTGAACATTACAAAACCACACTGCATTTATAAAGTAATATCATAATATAGCTTGAGTCCTTTTCTATGTCAACCTAGAAGGCACTAAGCTTTGGGTATGCACCAGAGGAGTTCAGAAGTCATAAGTACAAGTAAGTCATAAAGTTACGGAGTTCTTGAACTCACCAATGACAAGTAAAATAATATAAATTATTTTTCATTTAACCATAGAAAATGAAGTCAAAAACAAGCAATTCTGAGATGGGGAATGTGATAGTTAATTTCATATGTCAACTTGGCTGGGCCAGAGTGTCCAGATTATTTGGTCAAACATTATTCTGGGTGTTTCTGTGAAGGTGTTTTTAGATGAGATTAACATTTAAATTGGTGGACTTTGTGTAAAGCTGACTGTCCTCCATAATGTCAGTGGGTCTCAACCAAACAGCTGAAGGCCTGAATAGAACAAAAGCATCAACCTCATCCAAACAAGACAGAATTCTCCAGCAAACTGCCTTCATATGCAACATGATCTCTTCCTGATTATACAACAGACTGTTTTTGGACTAGAACTGAACAACAGCTCTCCTGGATCTCCAGCCTGCAGATTTTGGACCATAACTGCTTGAGCCAACTCCTTAAAACAAATCTCTTTATATATATGCAGTATACACATACACCCCCCTACTGGTTCTGTTTCCCTGGAGAACCCTAATACATATAAATTACTCAATTTTCATGTATGCCCAATCATGGTCTTTTGAGTTGAGTAAAAAGACATTATTTCTTTTAGGTGATTAAAAACGATGATTATCATTGGCACCTAAAGAACATTGTTGTTTCTATTCTAAAGCTCGCTTACGTTCTACTTCTTTTTGTCTATCCCCTTGTTTTTCCTACTCTCCTTCTTTCTTCCTTCATTGTTTTTTAAATTCATTTTCTCGGACTTTTGCTTTGTTAAGTTTTTGAGCTTGAATTTAATTCATTTCCAGATGTCATTAAATAGTAAGGTATACATTTTAAGTTTCATATCAAATTATCTGCCAGAAAGGATGAATCTTTACTTCCACAATGTCCATTCTCAAACTCATTTTACACATAATTATAACAATTTGGGGAAATATAACATAGGTATGAAAGGTTAACATGATACACTATACTTCAGTCATCAAGGGTCCTCCCTATTTATTCAATTTGAAATAAAAACTTTACATCAATTTCCAAATAGATCACTCAAAGTACACTCTTACTCCGCTTACTCTTACATACATAAACACTTACTGTCAATTGATATACAAAGGCTAAGAAAACTAACATATTAAGATTTCAAGGAAATTATACATTTATGAAAAGTCATTCTCAAAGCTTCTAAATTTAAAGGCAGTATAAAAACAAACATTATTAGTATTTGTTTATTAGAAGTAAGAGTAGGTTTATATGGAAGCATTAGAGAGCTTGGCTTATATAATCCTGGGTTCATACCATATTACAATTTAACTATTTGTCAGTCTACATGCCAATATTATGATTAAATAATGTATATAAAAATAGGTACTTACACAAGAAATTTTAAATGGTGCAAATGTTACAGGGTCTTCTCCATACAAAGGCCAATAACGCTCACATTTTTTCTGTTGTCCAAAAAAAAGTTAGTAAGTAATCCATATGATAGTTTTTTTAAAAAAACTTTTACAAATATTTAGTGTCTTGGGGTTCAGCTTGCTACTCCTTCCCAAAAACAGAAGAACTGATATCAGCAGGCAAGGAGCTGGGAGAGCTTAGACTTACCCAACTTATTTAAGGTAGGCTACTGTGTCTTCTCCAATATTAGTCATAAGAACCTTATTAACGTAAGCGTATAAACTGTTCATTGCTACCTGCCTGATATCCAGAGTAGAGAAAAAAGATCCTCTTCCAGAAAAGAAAAAAATTCCTTTTAAAGAAAAAGTTCTGGAAAGGAGGTCCATTTAGTATAAAGCATTGCCAAGCAAGTTTTATTGCTTATAATATGACAATCTGTAAAGTATCTGGCTGATTTCTTGTTACGTGTAAAATATGTGGCATGGTGGAAAAAGCATTCTACTTGGTATTAGAAGAATTTTACAGGTACCAATTTTACTGTTTTATTTACCTTTAGTTTCTTTACCTGTAAAAATGAGAATAATCCTTATCTTACAGGGTTGTTGCATGTACTAAATTTAAGAATGTATTTCAAATGTTCTATTGATGGTAAAAACCCTTTACAAGCATTATGTATTATCTTAACTATCCAATTTTATTCAAGATTACAGAAAGTATAATCAGTGTCCTCCCATTTTAAAAAGCTATTGAAAGAGACTTCTCAATTTTCATTGGTTTCGAATATCAAGACCCATCATTTTAGGAAGTTAGGTAAGTGAATGAAAAGCCTAACTTTATAAAAGATACAGTTATTCAGATACTAAGAAATGATGCAATTTTTATCAAGACCCTACAAAATGAAAGCATATAAGTAAGTGACCACCCAGCATGAAATAAACCTTTTGGCAGTAAGAAATACATCCATAAATTTCTAATTAATTCTCATAGTTCCAAATACAGTAAGTGGAGTTATTACCTACAGGGATTAAATGAATTTAAGTTAACAATATTGCTCACAGGGCAAAAAACCAGAACTGTCTGGTATGTCAGGTTCACTGAGAGTGAATACTACAAATATCCTAGAGGCCTAAAACCAGGCCAGCTTGGTTTTCCAGGATAACTTTATATAAAATGATAATTTTTGTCTTCTACCTGGTAAAGTTTTAATATCTTGAAACAGACAGAAAAACAAGCTACAAGAGATTAATTTAGATAAGAATCAAAAGCTGTGTGAATAATATGCCCTTCATTCAGATAAGCAGTAACTAAGGATTATTTTGGTATTTATATTCTAGATATAAAACTAAAAACAATTGATACCAAAAACTGTGTTAAACATCATATATACATAATCTCTAACCCTGTAAGGTGGGTATTATTTTCATTTCAGAGATGAGGAAACTCACCATGTTCAAAATGCTAGTAAAGTTTGCCCAATTTCACTATCTATGCTCTTTCCATTAGGTCACATTCAAAGTCAAGATTATCAAAAAATTCATAGGTTCTAACTCATTCTCAATCTACTACTAATAAAACACTCTGAATCACAAAATCTTTAGCTTCAAAAAATTTTATACCCAAATCAATTAAATTTTTCACTAGGTGCTATTACTAATACACAATGTAAGCTTATCAATAGAATGAAAAGAGAAGTAAGTCCTAAACTTTAATAGTAACTTAAAACATTAGGAAAGTGAAATGTACATTTCCTAATACAAGTGATTAATAATAATAGTATTGAGGACACATAACTTGATTACCTAATAATTTCTCAGTTTTTAAATTTTCTAATGTTAGATTGTTCATTTTCTGTCCAACACTACTCACACTTAATACTGGTAAAGAATATGGTTGGGAGGAATGAAAGAAATTATTGGTTAAAAGAAAGTTTCCCAATCATTTACATAACATCTCATATAACTGAAAGACAATACCTTGCTTTCGCAATGCATTTCTTACTGAAAAAAATTTCAATAAGAATTTTTGCAAGTTACAAATGATTTTTAAGTTTAATTAATGAATGATATTAGTATAAGAAAACTTCATATAAAATAAATATGTAATTTGTTTTTTATTTTTATTTTATTATTTTTGTTTTGTTTTGTGGTTTTAAAATTTGATTTGTATGTCACACTTATAGCAGGCCACACTTGAGGTTTTATTTAACTACCTATTCTCTGTAAATATACTGTTACTTCCTACAGTGAGGACTTAAGAATTGATGCTGCAGGACATCACAATGGCTTTAAACTAATTTCACTTGTACCTAAAACAAAAATACCAATGTTAAAAAATCAGAGTAAAGAATTTTCTTCTCTGAGCTTTGAAGATAGTATAAAAACAAAAAATATAGTGGTATTTACAGACTAAACAGAACAGAATCACTGTATCCTTTATAAAGTTAGGCTATTATCAATCTATAAATTGATGATAATAAAGCAAGGCTGGCTGGCTGGTTGGCTCAGTTGGTTAGAGAGTGGTGTTGTAACACCAAGGTCAAGGGTTCAGATCCCCATACTGGTCAGTTGCAAAAAACCAAAAAACAAAACAAAACAAAAAAACAGAATTATTTTATTTAATACATTTTCATTTGCTCAATTTTATTCCTATTTTAAAATATCTTTCAACTTTAGTCCACAAATGGTGTTCTATTTACAAGACCATTAACAATTTGAAGATGAAGTAACAATACACATCAATTATTTTATGTATATCATAAAACATACAAAATGTAAAAAAAAGTTTAACGGCTTTAGAGATTATTTTGTTCCTTGTATCAAATAAAAGAAACAGTAGAACACAAAAAGGAAAACAAGTATCTACTTTTAACTACTTGGGCTCAGACTATTATAATAATAAAAAACCAGAAATATCTATTCCTAAAAATGAAATAATAAAAGGAATAGTCCACAATTATTTTAAGTGTTAATAGGTATACATACCCTTCCCATCTCAAATTCTCGACAAGCCATTACAATGATCTGAAAAGAAGGGGGTGTGGGCAGTGGGATTAAAAATGCATCAGTTAAACACAATTTTACTTTTTAAATAAAATATAAATTTCAAGAATTACTTTTTATCCTGAGCAAAAGTGTATCTGGTTTGTCTAAAAAAGTAGTTTTAATATTAAAAGTATAAGTTAAAGAAACTATGAAAATCACACCTCCCAAACAAGTGCTAACTATACAGTAACAAATTAAATTGGCTCCAATTAACATAATTTATTTGGCTTGAATTAAATTATGTGACTCTTACAGATTTATTTCTGACTTTTGCAATTATATTGAAACACCACTTTTAGGATATTTACCTAATTAAATAACACTGTTAATTATTTAAAATATGTTTAATAAAATTATCTAAAGATTGAATACATTTAACACTGTTTTGTAACATAAAGGTTACTATCTCTGCCCCCCCCATCTTATAATGTGAACTTCCAAACATACAGCAAAGTTGAAAGAATTTTACAGTAAACATTGTAGAGATATTATTTACATACTACCATTAACATTTCATTATTTATAGTTTTATCACATAGCTATCCCTCTATCAACCCATCTTGTTTTCACAAATGCATATATCTGTGCAACCCAAACTCCTATCAAGATTTAGGATGTTCGGGCCGAGCCCGTGGCGCACTCGGGAGAGTGCAGCACTGGGAGCGCAGTGACGCTCCCGCTGCGGGTTCGGATCCTATATAGGAATGGCCGGTGCACTCACTGGCTGAGTGCCAGTCACGAAAAAGACAAAAAAAAAAAAAAAAAAAGATTTAGGATGTTCCCATCATAAAGTTTCTTCATGCCCTTTCCCAGTCAATCTCCAACTACTACTAGTTTTAAACTGAAATAACAGCAAACACTAAAGACTGAAATTCTTCCTGTTTTACTAATCTTTCAGACTGAGGATGCCAGTACTTTAGAATCATAATTCCATAGAAAAAGCCTACTAGAATGCTCATGAGAGAGGAATGGGAGCTCCACATTACTGATTTTCCACATCCACATAATCAGACTATATCACTAGAACAAATGCTTGGGTTCCAAGAGCGATACACAGTAGTACAGGATGGCTCTCTGCAGTATCCTTACTCACTTATTTCCCTGCTTCCAAACCTAAGGGTACAGTATTTCCCTTCACCCACAGAGCAAGAGAGAACTAAAATGCCCATGGCTTGATATGCTTCTAACGGAACGAACTTCATGGTGTGTATGTGTGAATTCTCTTATACTTTATATAACAATTTGTAGTTGCTCACATATATTTTCCTGGGAAGAGGGATTCAATAGGGTCCGTGACCAGAAAACGTTAAGAACATGGCTATATTATCAAACACTTTATTGATCTATTAAAGCACTAATCATTTTCTGCCTTTTATAAATTATTTGGTAGCTGTCTTATTAGTTCCAGGCTTAGGACAAGATTTAAATTATCACAACCTCTTCTTAAAGATTTTAGACTAATTAGTGAGAATTTAATGAGACATCCTAGAAATCAGTTTGTCTTTTTAGTACACATTAGCTGTAACTAAACATATCATTATGGCTAAAAAGTCCTCTCATTCCTTATTCAGTAAAACATCTTATGTCATAACACTTCTCAAAATATATTATGAAAAGTAAGTTACTTACTACAACATTGTACTCCCATATCATCCTCCAAAAATCGATTACTGTATTTGCTAAAGGTCCTTGGGTTGCCACATATGCTTTTGGCCCATAGACACCCTAAAATGATTAAAAGCAAATTTCACATTTATGATTACCAAAAATATTTCATTACCTAAATTTTAAGGTTTCAAATTTTATTAGAAATACCACTGTTTTGGGGCCGCCCCTTGGCACACTCGGGTGAGTGCGGCGCTGGGAGAGCAGCAGTTCTCCCACCGCGGGTTCGGATCCTATATAAGGATGGCCGGTACGCTCACTGGCTGAGCGCGGTGCGGCCGGTCACAAAAAGACCAAAAAAAAAAAAAAAGAAATACCACTGTTTTTACCTAAAGCGTTTCTAAATACATAAATACATAAAAGCATGACAAAATATATTTAATTCACTTCAGCTTTTGGTGACTGTTATTACTTTTGTGTGTTTATCAGACATAGTGCACAGAATTGGTGAGGACCATGTTCTGTTCGTTAAAAAATTTTATTTACCTAGAAATTAAAAACAAACTACCCTAATACCTAGTCAACAAAGCTAACTGTAGCAGAAATATAACAGCCTGCTTCGATTCTAACAACAATACCAAAACTAGTTAACGGTTCTTTCTTAACTAATTTCTTCCATAGCTATTCAATTTAAAAGTTTATTGAGCACCTACTATACAGGTTTTTAATAATAAACCCAAGAATATATCACATAGGATAGCTAAAATACTAAACTGGCACATAACTGAGTAGTACAATAAATCAGTGTCATTAAAGCATAATTAAAAACTAGAACTTTTAATAAATGTCCTTATAAAAGAATAAGAACACTGACAAATCTGAAACAGCAAACCATCTATTCATTACTTTTTGCTTAATCTATTAATTCTGGTTTTTACCACAATAATAATAAAATTGACTTTGTTGAAAAAGAAATTTTTATTTGAAACCATGACTGTTCTATGTTGACATAGATATTAATTTTACCATATAAACTCTTACCAGTTAACATTTCTGTCAACAAAATATATTAAAATAGGAAGAAATATATATAAAGTAACTGAAAATTATAATATCATACAAGTAAAAAGATTAAAAAAAGAATAACCGATGAAACAAATTAAAGCCTTTTACTTAAACTCAATCAAGTGGCAGTATGCATCTATCTCTATTGATAACTACATAAGAATTTGAGTGCTTCTAGAATCTTCTGATCCGTAGTCAGACGCGTTATCCATTGCGCCACTGGCCCCGTTGAATTTGAGTGCTTCTGATCAAAGGGCATCCAAACAAAGGTTATTTAATCTTGGATTTGGGTCACACTTGAAACAATGACAATTGCCAAGAGTGTTAAAACAGTTTATGTTCTATAATTTTAAGTTAGTCTTATCTAGTGATTTCAGCCCTAGTAATTTATTCTAAGAAATTGTTCAAAACAATAAAAATGTTCACTGCATTATTATTATAAAGAAAAATTAGAAACAACCTGTATTATAGGTTCAACAGCAGGGAATGACCATGTATATTTGTTACATGAACTCAAAGGGATAATTGAAAAGATGCTTTAGTAAAAGGTAAAGTGTTTATGAGCCTTCAATGTAAAAGAAACAAAACAAAAACTTTATCTCCACGATCATAAAACTAAGCAAAAACTGTTAATCTATATGAATAGGGAGGCTAGAAGACAGGCACATAAAAATGTGCCAGGGCAGTGGTTTTATTATTTCTTTTGCTGTTGGTACCGTGTTTGGGCAATTTTAAAAGTTTTAATAAAACTAGTATACAGGAAAACATCAAGTATGACAGAGAAACACCATTTAAAATGAATACATACCTTAATAAAATTTGCATTGATATAGTCTGAATCTTGAGAAGGAGTTTTTAAAGTCAATTTAACTCGGCTGTGATCAACTACAAGAAAAAATTTTCATAAATTATGTCTGGTTGGTACACAGGTATTTTCTAATGAAGCATAAATAAGGTTAAATAGAGAAGTAAGAACATTTATTTTAAAAAAACAATGAATAAAAATGGACTCTAGATACCAGCAAGGTAATTTCTAACATTATATTAACAGGAAACAAAAATAAATTGTTTTTTAAAAAAACTGATCTGAAGCAGTGTACTGAAATTGCAGTTGGAATCATCTCCGGAACTCTTTTAAAATACAAATTCATGAAAAGTATCCCAGATTTACTTAAAGCAGAGTCTAGGATTTAAGCCTCTACAGCTTTTAATAAGCATACCAGGTAACTGATGAGCACTAACCACTGATACAGAAGCTCATCTGCCAAAATTCTAATTAGGAAATCTAACTTGCATATTTCATGAGAAATTATAAAAATTAAGTAAATTATGGCAAATTAATGAATTAGGATGATACATAAAGGGTGCTTAATATCATGCTTGGCCAGTAATATTTATTATTAGGTATGGTCAAATATGGGTAAAAAAATCTTTATTATAAAGTTCAAAAATTTTATCTTTATTAATTTTATAGTTATGTGTATTTTTCTTTTTTAATTTTTATTTTTTTCAATAAAGATTATATGTATACTATTTTTAAAAATTAGACCTTAAAGAAAGATATAAAATAAAAAGTAAGTCTTCCCCTGTCCTTTAATTCCAGGGCTCTCTCTTTCCCAACAAAACACTATTAAAATTATTTTTTTCCTTCCAAGTGGAATTTTTATGTGTATTACTTATATACTTTGAAAAACTACACAAATGCAATTATACTATACATACTGTGTTGCTCCTTGTTACTTTTCAGTTAATAATATATACTGGAGCTCTTCCCAGAGTACATACAGATCTTATTCTTTATAACATAACAGGGAATTCCATTATTTAGATGGTTCATTATTTATTTAACCAGCTACATTAATGATGGACCATTTATTTCTATTAGAAACACTATTACAATGAGCATTGCTGTAGGATAAATTCCTAACAGAGGATTTGCGCTACTTGCCTTCTAAAAGATATATAATAATTTACACGATACAGGTGTTATTAATAACAGTGGCTGGGTATTATCAAACTTTTTAATCACTGACAACCTAATAAGTAAAGATATCTTGTTTTGATCTTCATTTCTTATATTATGTAAATGACTGCACATATTTTCATATCTTTAGTGGTTATTTGTGTTTCCTTTTCCCTAAACTGCTTGTTTATATCCTTTGCCCATTTTCCCATGTCTATTTTTTCCCACTGTAGTCTATGAAATCTGTGTGAAAAAAGAAAATCAGCCTTCTGTTATAGGTAGTGCAGTTTTTTCCAGTTTGTGTTGATTTTTAAAACTTTGTATTTAGAACTAATTTTAGATTTATAGAAATATAGCAAAAACAGTATAGAGTTCCTATATACCACTCACTGAGCTTCCTCCATTATTAACATCTTACATAACCATAGCACAATAATCAAAACCAGAAAATTAACATTATTATTAAACTATTAAACAAACTATACAAATTTTGCTAGTTTTTTTCTGGTATCTTTTTTCCCTTTCCACATTACATTTAGTTATTTTTTCTCCACTCTCCAATCTATAAAAGTTCCTTTGATTGATTTTTTTTCATGACTGGAATTAGGTTAAGCTCTTTTTTTTGCAAGAATACCACAGAACGATATTGCACCCTTCTCAGTGCAACACATCAAGGGGTTCATGATGTCCATATGTCTCGTTACTTGTGATATTAACCCTGGTCACTTGATTAATAGGGGATTGGCTGGTGTCTCCACTGTAAAGTTACTATCTTTCCCTTTGTTATAAATAAATATTTGTGGGGGAGATACGTTGAGACTATGAAATCCTAAAGTAGTAGGACTGCCTAATATTTGTTGTCTCTGGTTTAGAAAGAACCATAACATGTAACATTTGAAATGCCATTATCATATTATGATCCCTTCTAATCCACTGACAATGAACATTAAAGGCAATTAAAATACAAAAAGATAAACACAAAAATGGGAAGAGACATGAACAAACATCTCAGCAAACTCAAAAGACAACCAATGAATAATTAACTTATGTTTCACTAGTCCAAATTTTATACAAAGTACTAGGGCCCAGTTCTGCTGATTTAATTTTGATGAAAACTTCTTTGGAAATTTGTAAGAAGAAACATATTAGAAAGATATACTGGCCTCTGATGAAAACTGTTAATCTCATCATGTTTCCCGGAAAGAAAATGTTTACATGTTTATCAATGCTCTGTCATTTATTCACTCCTCCTGATATGTCACTTTTTTTAAAAAAAATGCCATTTGGGATAGAAAATAGACATACAATTAGGATTCAATAGTTGGAGTAAAGATAATGATGGTTAAGATAATGATAACTATGCAAAGCTTCCTCTTACATTTGCCAGTAATGAGTCCCAATTAGTTACCCTTATTCATATGGCATATTAGGCCCTATTCAAAGTATCTCAGAGGCAGAGTACGATAGTTGGTTTACCACTGAGTCCTCAGTAAATGCTTCTGGTGATTTTCACTCCAAATGAGAATAGTGGCTCCCAAATTGTAGTTAAGACTGGTGCCAGGCTGGCTACATGCTGGCTGGGAATTTCCTTTTTTAAAAAATTTTCTAAGATGGAAAATTCTAAGCATACACGAAAATAGAATAGTATAATGAATCCTCATGTATCCATTACCCAGCTTCAATAATTACCAACATTTTGCCAATCTTATTTCATCTATCCCCCATAATTCAATAGACGAGGGATGGGGAAAGCAAATTAAAACACAACATTTCTGAGTCCTAGGATCCTGCAGTAAGTTTGATTCCTTAAGTTCAAAATTAGGCACAGAAATGCATTTAAAATTCCCCACTTACATTCTAAAACAAAGGCAAATCTTGTACTGAACAGCTATAGTGTATTATTGAGAATTTAAATCAGTATTATGCTACTTATGTAACATATCACATGCATTTTAACAATTTTCATTTGTGTTATTAAGCATAAACATGAGTAGAAAGAATGTATATATCAAAGAAATGAAAACAATCATTTTTCTCCATGGTTTTGCTGACTGCCTCTACAATCTCCCAAGAGCCTGAATCCAAATAGATAAAACTTATATTGGCTACATAAGAGGCTCTTTAAAGCAGCATCACTTTTTTTTTCTCCTGAACAAACATTAACAACCTATGACAACGAAAAGGAAATATACAAATAACATCACCTCCAAGAAAACAGAAATCTCCTATTAAGTAAATCCTAGCTCTGAGAAATAAAAAATCTCCAAAATTGACATTAGAATAGTCGGGGTGCCCTGATCCATCACGTCTAAAGACTAGCTCAGTTTTAGCCCTTCCAACAGACAAAACACAGGTCATCCCTTGACCCAATAGTAACTAGAAATTTCAAGGACTGGCCTCAATATCCAGAATATATTAAGAAACTCTTACAACTCAGTAAGATACAAAAACAAGTTTTAAAAATTGACTTTTCACCAAAAGAAATACACAAATGGCTAATAGCACATCAAAAGATGCTCAATATCATTAGACATTAGGGAAATGCAAATTAGAACCCTAATGACATACCTCTATATACCCACTAGAATAACTATAATCAAAAAGACCAAGAGTAACAAGTGTTGGTGGGGATGTGGAGGAACTGGAACCCTCATACATTGCTGTTGGAAATGTAAAATGGAATAGCAACTTTGGAAAACAGTTTAGCAGGTTCTTAAAAAGTTAAACATAAGCTTCCACAGACACAGCAATTCCATTCCTAGTTATCCACCCAAGAGAAAAAAGATTGTATGTCCACACAAAGATCTGTATGGAAATATTCAAAACATTATTCACAATGCTCATCAACTGGTGAACGGATGAACAAAATGTGATAAATCCATACAATGGAATATTATTCAACAATAAAGAGGAACGAACTACTGATACATGCTACAATACAAATGAATCTCAAAAATGTGCTAAGTGAAAGAAGCCAGACACAAAAGACTATATGAGAATATTGTATGATTACATTTATAATACATTTCCAGAAAAGAAAAATCTATACAGACAGAAAGCAGATTAGCAGTTGCCTGGGGCTGAAGGCTAAAGGTCTGTTGGGGTAATGAATATGTCCTAAAACTGGATTTAGGACACTGGATTGTGTTCATTGCTGCACAACTCTATAAATTTACTAAAAAGTCATTTACTAAAAAGTACATTCAAAGTGTGTAAATTTCATGGTAAGTACCTCAAAGCTGTTAAAAAAATACTATTTCTTCAAGCACTGAACATGTTAATCATACAAAGGAAACTGATGACTTAAATTATTCTCTAACAGTAATAAACATACACCTCGAAGTATAATTACTTTCAATATAATTTTCCAAATCAGAATAACTAGAAATTTATTGGAAACCTACTTATCAAACCTTAAATAACTTAAAGGAAAAAAGGCACTGCCACTCTGACTATAGCACAGGCTCTAGGGCAAGGTTTCTTAACTTCAGCCCTACTGGCATTTTAGCAAGGAAAATAATTGTTTTTGTAGGGCTGTATACTGTGCATTGTAGGATGTTTAACAGCATGTCTGACCTCTACCCAGTAGATGCCAGGAGAAGCCTACCCACCTCAAATCCCCAGTTGTAACAACCAAAATGTCTCCAGACATTGCCAAATGTCCCTTGAGGGGCAAAATCACCCTAGTTGAGAACTGATGCCTTGGATACAAGCTGTATGGTTTCTACTGAATGCATATCACTCACACAATCCTAAAATTGAAAAATCCTAAATTGAAGCACCAAAAGTCAGGGACTGTCTGTATATTATTCTCAATAGCACTAATCACCATTTGACAGACAATATGGGGGTAATTCGAAAAGTTCATGGAAAAATGGAATTAAAAGACAACACAAATCTTTCCAAGTACTTTTTGAAGACTCCTTGTGCAAACTCTACAAGGGCAGGTGTTTGGGGCAGTTTGGTTTTTGCTGTATCACTAGTACATAGCATATGCTGAAAACTTTTTGTAAAATGAATGAAACAACATATGAAAACAGAAATCTGGAGCTGTTTAAAATTTATTTCCCTAGATGACAGAAAAAGAAAGTAGAGAGACTCTTTATTTGACTATGTGTGTTAATTTCAGAGCACCTCAAGATTATCTTGCTTAATAAAAAGTGGCCTGTGCAATCCCCTATTCCAAGGTGAACCATTCATATGCTGAAACCTAATCCCCAACGCAACAGCATTCAGAGGTAGGGCCTTTATTAGGTGATTGGGTCATGCCCTCATTAATGAGATTAGTGCCCTTATAAAAGAGGCCCAAAAAAGCTTTTTTCCCCTTCCACCATGTGAGAGGATCCTCTGAAAATGTACTATCAGTGAACCAGAAAGTGAGCCCTCACCAGATACCTATTCTGCTGGTGCCTTGATCTTGGATACCAGCCTCTAGAGCTGTAAGAAATAAATTTCTATTGTTTATAAGCCACCCGGTTTATGGTATTTTTGTTATAGCAGCCTGACCAAACTAAGACAACTGGTGAGAAAAGTCGTGTACATTTTGCAAAAGCTTAATGATTGGTTACTATGAGCTATGCACAATTCTAAGCATTTTATATTAACCTATCTAATGCTCAAAATAATACTAAAAATTATTATGATTGTAACATACACACACACACATATATATATATTTTGGTGGCTGGCCGGTACAAGGATAAAAAGCATTATTATTATAATCTCCACTTTACAGATAAGGAAACAAAGGCTCAGAGAGGATAAGCCCAAGGTAATACAGCTAGCAAGTGGCAGAGTCAGGATCTGAACTTCCAGAGTCAGAACTCTTCACCAGTAGTGCTATGCTGCCACTTGTTAATTCTGCTAATCCCGGTCATCCACTTGTCCCACAGCTAAGAATGAACAACAACAACAACAAAAAGATGAAGAATTAAATTTAGGCAAAAAAGTCAGTGAGGAAAAGGACAAGAGGGAGGAGGTCTGAAAGATTTGAAAGAGGGTTGTCATGGAAGAAGAAAATTTCAGAAATAGGGACTGGTCAATAGCATCAAAATAGTTAACAGAAAAGAAAAAGCACTGAAAAAAGACTACAGAATCTGGCAATTAAAAAGTCACTGGGAACTTTGTCAAGGACATTTTATTTTTATTTATTTATTTTTTTTTTAAAAGATGACCGGTAAGGGGATCTTAACCCTTGACTTGGTGTTGTCAGCACCACACTCAGCCAGTGAGCGAACCGGCCATCCGTATATGGGAACCGAACCCGGGGCCTTGGTGTTATCAGCACCGCACTCTACCGAGTGAGCCACGGGCCGGCCCTGTCAAGGACATTTTAGAGAGAACAAGCTTTAAGAACGAATGAGAGCTGAGGAAATGGTATCATGGAATGTAGATATTTCAAGATACTAAAAGTGAAAGAGAAAAAAATACGACTGGCAGCTTTAAGAAATAGCAGGTATGAGGAAAAGTTTTTATTGTATAGAATGCAGACATAAGCACGCTTTTAAAGAGTTAAAGTTATTTTGCCAGAAAACTCTGCTAAGAATATAGTTGCAATATTATTATTAGAATATAATGCCATCAGTCTAAGACATATGCTCAGAGATACATATTCAGACTGCTAAGACACACAGGCATTTGAGTCATCTATGGTTCACTTTTTATGCATGACTAATGAATTGAGATTCTTATTGCCAACAAATAATAGATAAATCAATATTTTTAGTATTTTACATCATTTATTCAGTTCTCTCTATTATTTTATCTTAATGAAATAAATTCTTTGAACAGAATCCACAAAAGATAATGTCACTTAGATTTCAGTATTTAAAAGTCATTTAGTATTAAAGCAACTGTGACCTTAAAGGGAAAAAAAAAAACTAAACAACAACAAGAACTACCATAAGAAGGAAAAATAAGAAGCACAATTACAAATCATTATCTTGTTGCAGACTTTGAAAGAGAGGTTAATTACTACCTCCTTAACAATCAAATTCAGGAAGAATAAAGCTAATTAGGTTACATAAGACTAATTAGCATTTGTTTGTTCTATTATCAAGGGCATTTCACAAACTTACATGGCAGTATGTCCTTATATCTGTTCTTTTTTACATTTTCTTCTTTTTCTCCAGTGGCTGTGGGATAAATCTTTTCTGTTCTATATTTGGTAGACAATCTTCTTAATCGCTTAAAATACAAAAAAATAAAATTCAAGTTTAGAGACATTGATATTTTCAAATTTTTAATGATTTACAAACAGCTGTTTACTGAATTTTGCTGATCCCAGTTCCTCACAACTCATTTTCCTGTTTCTCTAAGCTCATAATTTCCCTGTCCTTTAATAATTAACTCTAAGGATAATTTTTTTAGCATAAGTGCAAACATAAGATAAATATTTATTCCAAATGAGCAGCAAAGGGGACAACTAGAATAAAAATAAGTAATTTTATTTAAATATATCATTAATAAGCTGAGTCAGAATATTTAACTCAGTCCTTAACATACTCATGTAATTTGTTTTAACTAAGTGTTCCAATAAACTAGTTTTTAAGATATGCCTGAAAGAATTATGCACAGGTTTCTTTATTTCTTCTCTCAATAAACCATGAACACCCATGATGTGCCAGGCACTCCAAGGCATACGCTTATAATTACTTATAAGACACTACGAAACAAAGTTCTTTCATATTGAATTGGAAATGACCAACAAAGACCAATTCTGCTTATTCACTGCATTACAGAAGTGGTTTGTGGGTTAGTGACAAATTCTTACCACATATGGCAGTAGGGATGTTCTTTGGGCTAGAATATTTCTCCATGTCAGTAATATACTTCCTGCTTTCAGAAGCACTGAAAGTCAGCATTGTGAATTGTTTAAATTGTCCTCAACTACATTGCTGAAATGTAATTTCAAAGGAGGCTACTTTCTTTCAGGCTTAAAGACACACTGGTGAAAATGAAAACATTCTGGTTGCACTATTCAACAAATTATTAAATACAAGAGAAATGAAAAGAAGTTTGGTAACATTTAACTTTTTCACCATTTTAGTTTTGCTACTTGAGATACTGATACTTAAGCAACTAAGAATATTATTTCTATATTTTTTTAAAAATCACAGAGCTTTAATACAAGATTCTTTCCTTATTCTTATTATATTTTAGCATAAAGCATTTGAAATAATTTTACAAATAGGCACTTATATATACAATGGTAAAACTTTTTTTCTTTGAAAAAAACTAAATTTTATCATCACAATCTTAAGGACCTAAAACAGGAATACAGATTTTTTTCTTTAAGATGAAAAGACTTATTAAAATCTTGTTCAGCATTACCACAATGCCAAAGTAAAATATCCCACATTAATGATGCTATTTCCTGTGGTAATAAAGTTCTGAAAATATATACATGTGTTGGGGGGTAAAAAACTGTATTCAAAAGTAAATGGGCTGCTGGTGAGAATGTAGGGAAATCAGAACTTCAATACAATGTTGGCAGAAAAGAACATTAGCACCACCTCCTAGGAAGGTCATTTGGCAATGACAAATGCACATAATCCTTTAACCTAGGAACTGTACTTCTACAAATTTGTCCTCCATATAAAAATGGCATATTCATGAAATGATGTATGCACAGTTATTAACTGCAGCACTGATTATTAACAAAAAACTGCAATCAAAAAGGTCAAGTATAAATAGATTTGTTTCATTCATACAATCAAATATGATATATTTGTATTTGCTTGTACATGTACATAAAATACTTCTGGAAGAGAAACTATAATAGAGGTTGTGTGGGGGGGGTAAGGGAAATGGGTAGCTGTGGGAAACAAATGGGAAGGAGACATTACTACATATCTTTTTATACCTCTTTGATTATATGAAAGTATGCTTGTTCAAAAAATTTAATATAAAAAAAAAAGTAAAGGGAAAGTAGAAAAGATTGTCCATGATCTCATTACTCCATATTAACAAAGATACTCATGCTTACTTACATACACACCTTGAATATTTAATCACAATTTTTGTATTTTCTCTGCTCAAAGATCAAATATATGAAAAGATACTGCCTTGAGTTGAATATCCCCCCAAAACTTAATCACCACTGTAACTGTTGAGGGTGGGAAATCCTGTTATACTAACTGAAAGACGGGACCTTGAAGAGGTGATTAGATTGTAGGACCACGCGACAGAGAATGGATTAATAATGGTGGTCAGGGGTATGGATCTGAGGACTTTAAAAGGGGAGCATGAAGTCTGTCTCTCTCTGCTCCATCATGTTCTGCCATGTGAGACCCCTGTATAGCTGTAAAGCCACAGAAGACTCACTAGACATGTTCCCTGGACTTTGGACTTCCTAGCTTCCAAAACTGTAAGCAATAAATTTTGTTTGCTTCATAAAATACCCAGTTCCATGTATTTTGTTATAAGCAACAGAAGTGGACTAATAATACAGATATATTTTCAGATATTTATAGTATCTTAATCCATTAATAAATATTATATGTGAATCTGACTTATAGAAGGATATCAATTTAAAGATTTGAAACACAGGGGGAAAGGAATGTATCTTAGGTCACTGTCACTGAAAAAAAATACATGACTACAAAGGAAAGGGAAGAGGGGATGAATTTAATTATAAAATATGAATGTACTTCTGGAATACCTGGTGCAATCGCTCCAAGCATTTCTTCTTTCACATGACAAACTGCGTTAAGAAATGTACAAAGATTTTATGCGAAATACTTTACATTTCTCATATAATAAACCTTGTGAATACCTTTGTATCGCAAATAAATATCTAATTTAAATTTGAAATTTTATTTATTTATCCAGTTTTCTTAAAGCCTGGCACACTGTGAAATACTTTCTACATTCAAGCTTAAAATTAAGAATGTTCTTCTAAAGTAAAAGTCTACTTAAACACTGTACTTAGAAATTTTCACACCCATCAGAGACAC
Organism: Cynocephalus volans; assembly: GCF_027409185.1. NCBI lineage: Eukaryota > Metazoa > Chordata > Mammalia > Dermoptera > Cynocephalidae > Cynocephalus > Cynocephalus volans. The sequence continues at coordinate 51,970,884 of NC_084465.1, read as the reverse complement.
AGAGATACAAAGTCCATAAAACACATAAAAACTTTACTTTGTACTTAAAAATAAATAAAATCAACACCAAGAAAATTATACCCAACTGTATTAAAAATATATCTTCAAGTAGGGACTTACTTCCTACCAAAAAAAGTCAGCTTTATCATTAACTGCTTGAATTAAAATTCTGGATCTGCCACTTTCTAGCTGTATGACAACAAACATATTTAACCTCTCTATGTCTCACCTTCTATGAAATGAAGATAATACCTCCACTCAGCAAAGAGCCTAGTACATAACTGCTAAATAAATGTTAATTATCATTATTGAGTCAATTACTAAAACTCTTTAAATGTTATTTTCTACTTCAGATTTATTTATTTCCTTAAAACCCTTCCTAGATCAAAGATCAAAAAGAATTGCATATTCTGGGCTAATTTGTCTGCCAAATTTGAGCATGCTCCAGAATAACCTGGAGGGCCAGATTGCTGGGTCCCACCCCTAGAGTTTCTGATTCAGTAAATCTGGGGTGGAGCTGGAAAATTTGCATTTTTAATAATTTTCCAGTTGATGCTACTGCTGCCACCTGTGGCCATGCTTTAAGAATCACTGGTGTAAGGTCTCTGGGCCCTAGAGGAAGGAGTATTGTGATTGGTTAGCACAGAGGAATGGAGGTCCATTTTCAATAATTCTTAGGTTCCTCTGTATTTTATGTACAAGCTGGCAACATCAAATAATTTTAAGAAAAGTGATTAGGGATTTTTCTTGGGAAATTGGGGAAGTGTTAGGGATGAAGAAGGAAAAATGTAGTTAACAAGTAGCAAAATAAAAAAGGGAGGGAGATGGGGGAGAGGGAGATCATGGTTCAACAACAAGTGAGATCAAAAGCACTGGCTATAAGAAACAAAAGAGGCTTAAATAAAAGAATTAAAAGGTTCTGATGACAGGCAAATAAGAAAACCAAAAACTTTTCTATATCTCATAAAGCACCAGGATAATCCAGCACTGTATGGACATGGTAACACTTTACACCAGCAATGTGACTGTCAAAAAAATCACCATAAAAAGTTGCTTTCCAAGATTCTATCAAAAAATTTCCATGATAATCATCTTTCTTTTCGTATTCTTTTTCTTTGCTTGTTAGCAGTCATTCCACTTGCACACCTCCAAATCTTATCCATCTTTAAGCCCTAGCTCCTTAACAAGAGTTTCTGATGCTCCTCATCCAAAAATAATCTTTCCCTTCTAACTTCTTTTTACCATTATACGTACTCTTAGAACTCTTCCCATTTCCCACTCTTATGATAAATATATAAAGAAAATACATTTTATTTTCCCTACTAAACTATATACTTTGCGAGTACAAATTAATATTTGAAATGCCCTGCATCCCTACAGCAAACTAGATGCTTTTTTGTTGAATAAATTAATCTTAGAGGAAGATTGGATTTGGCCTAAAGCAGAAGGTTTTGTTTTCTTAAAACCATATCATCAACACTAATGTCCAAATAGTGCTTGAATTGAGGTAGCACCAAAGTTCATTTAACCGTATGAAATAAAAAGTATCTACGCATATAATTTCACTTTAACTTCCTGATCTAGTGAAGATGTTACTAGAAAATTAAAAGAAAAATTTGCTATGTTATTGAGAAACATGCCATAATGTACTAAGGAGTCTTATTCATTAGCACAGTCTATGTGACAGGCTGTATGGGAACAGCACTAAACACTAATAAAATAATTTGTTTATTAGGTAATATAATTATTTCATATAATCCTAAAGCAAGAAAAGATTTTGAATCATTTATTTACTGTCTTAATTGGGCAAAAATATAGCTAAATGGTATATTTATGTAAGCTTATGAAGACCCATCACATCCTTTATCATGTGTGATTTTTTTAACTAAGCAAACACACAAAAGACTTTAAGAAATATGTTTTCAATTAAGTCTACTCTTAAAGGTCTTGAAAAAAGTCACATAAATGAATTCCTTAAATAATTGCTCTCCTACATCAGTTACTGTTGTAAAAGTCAAGTCTGATCATTTTAGTCTCCCATTTAAAAACCCTCCAATGAGTCTACCATCTCCAAGAAAAACTACCAATTCCTTAGTTCAATTATAAAATATTTTGAATGCTGCTTGTCAATGTCTAGCCTCTTTTTATAACACTCAGAGTTTGATGCTTCCACCATACAGCATTATTTACTATGACCGCCAACCCACCAGCAACCCTCCACCCTGACCATCAGTTTCAAAACTTGCTCTTGCTGGTGAGTTAATACCAGGACTCTGAGCTAAAGTCTTACTTCCCTTGTGAAGCCTTTCCTGAACCTACTGTCCTTAACTGCTCCTCAGCCCCAGCAGTGAGTCCATAATATTATGCTCTATTACCACTTACAAAAAGTATTTCAATACTTGCCTGTCTCATCAACTAGACTATAAAACTGAAGGCACAGACTGGACTATCTATTGGACTTCATAGACCAATATTTAATGCAAAACAAATTACATTAAAAATAGGTGAATTAAACATTTATTGAGTCTTCTCAGACAAGTCGTAGAAATGTTTTTCATACATTAGAATTTTTGATGCCAACAAAATCTGAATTTAATATTCACTTTGTTCTAATGTTCCAAACACATTGTTTTCTCTATTTCTTAAAACATGAAATTTTATTCCCCCAATCCTAAATCAATAAATGGGGTCTCCAAGGCCTACAAAAGTCACATGCAATATGATTATATGATTGTCCTCTTTAAGATAGCTGTTTGTGTGTCAAGATTTGAGTTCTTAAAAGGGTAGAACAACTTTGTTGTTTCTCTAAGGACTGAAGTTACTGAGAATGTGTTTATTAAATCTCTCTACAGCCAAATAGCTAACTATCTATTGGACTGCCCACTGGGTTTCTCATGGGCATCACAAACATGCCCAAAGAGCACTACTATTCAACAGCTGCTCAAGCCAAAAACCTAGGAGTCATTCTCGATTCCTTCCTTTACCTCACCTTCCTTCCCCTCCAGTCCATCAGCAAGTCTTATTTAGCTGTACCCCCCAAATGTATCTACTTCTCTTCATATTCACTGAACAGACTTTGAACTAAGAACACATTTAGATAGACAAATATTAAATTTGTTGGAAAACAATAAATGAACACAAAAAGAAATAGAACTAAAATGGATATTAACTCAAATTCCTTTTTGAATAAGATGGGATATAAATACATATCAGAGCTTAAGATCTCTCTTGCTGTTACGAGACCACACATCACTGCCCCAAATTCCTCAAAACAATATGAGTTTCACAAGACATTACCTTTGGTAAATATGCACACAAGAATATACAAATCTTAAAACTCTACCTTATACAGTAAAATAAAAGTGGAATTACTTTAAGCTTACAAGTTATACTGCAGTAAAATACTAAGGCTACCTAATCCATAAAACCATGCTTTTGTCACTGCTCTGAAGAATTTGAGGCAATTACTGAAGAATCCATTTGAATTTCAAAAGGTAGCAGGTTTGGGACATAGTTGGCGCTCAGTGATACCTGTTAAATGAATAAATTCACCTGGTTTTTAAACATTTTTATTTATTTATTTTAGGCTAGTCAAGTGAAGCAGTGGGAGTGGAAAAGGAACAAAGAAACCTGTAACTGGTTGTAATCAATTAGTTGTAAACACCACTGCACATGGACCTGCCTTATCTGGTTTATAGCTGAAAATTTTAATTGTTCTCAGTAACAAAAACCATTCAATCTTAATAAATACTATTTACCTACCATACAAGTTGCATATGCATAACCAAACCAAAATAAATTTTTTAAAAAAACTTCAAATACAAAATAATAGCAGTAAACAGTAAAATCAGAGCAATTTCCACACAAAGTACACTATACTATTTCTAACTGGCTATTCTTAAATGTTTACAAACAGACTTTTATATAAAAAATACACACCTCTAATAATAACAATTACAAACGACTAAAACAACCAAAGAACCTTGCAACTACAAAACTGCAGTCTACCTTTAATTGCAAAATACAAGGGTACTTCAAAAAGTTTGTGAAAATAGAATCAAAAGATAATGTGAAGTTTTCCAAGAACTTTTTGAAGCACCCTTGTATACAACCCTGCCTTTCAAAATTCATCTTCCTATCTTTGCTCATGCTTTACCCACTGCTGCATAACAGACTAACTCATCTGCCATTCTTTTTCAGAAATGCATGGCTATGCCTCCTCATTTGAAGTTAAGTCAGGACTAGTAATAAAGGACATAGCTTTTAAGTAAATAGGGGCCGATCTTATCGGTCTTTGGGTAACAAAATGATTCTGTGTTTTGTTCATGTTGATTTCTATGCTTTAGTTATTCTCCTAGTTGTCTGCCAAGCACTCCTTGCTTTCTACAAGGTCAGTACACAAATCACCTTGGGGAAACATTTCCTGAGACTACCTAAGTAAAGGCACACACCCCTATCATCCACTGCCTCCCAAAATGGTTCCTCATCTCTATCCACAGCCCTTTTTATACACCTCTAATATAGGACATATTCCAACGTACAATGACTGCTTATAGGGTACTTCAAAAAGTTCATGGAAAGGTTCGTATTATCTTTTAATTCTAGTTTTCTATGAACTTTCTGAAGTACCCTCGTATATGCACATCCTGATAGAACATAAATACCCTGAAGATGTAGACATAAATACTCTGAAGATGCAGACCATATCTTCTTATTCTATTAATACCAGCTGCTATCAGCAAAACCTGTGACAAATAGTAGGATGGGAGTAAAACTGTTTAGGTCTTCTCCGGTGATAAGGCTGGGAGAAAATGGATGCAAATCAGAATTGACCAGGATACTTAAGTGATGTTTCTCTACCCAATACCTACACCTCATTTCTACTTCACAATGGGACAGCTTTGAGCCAAAAAAGCCAAGGTTCAATTCCCAGTTCCATCAACTAGTAGCAAAGGAGATATCCCCAACATAGCTTTATAATCCTCCCTGAGTGGGTGTAGAGATATTCATTAATTTCAATATTTTTTTTAATAAAACTTTGTATTGTAGATTTTATGTTTAAAAATAATAAATGTGGCAAAACATAAAATCTAAAAGAAAAAAGATAATTAAAAAAAATTCAAGCCTGTAATAATTTTGTTTTGTGCGGTTTTTTTTTTGTTTTTGCACAGTCTAGAAAACAAGCAAATGCTTTTCTTAAAGAAAGGCTCCTGTCCCCTGGTGAGAAAAGAAAATACAAACTTGTAATGCAAGTTTACCTTTTCCCTACAGTGTAGATATATTTTTATGAAAATAAAATTAGAATCCCATTTGATTTCTTGAATTTATGACAATAAAGTTTTGTCACATATATTTTTATTGAAATGAAGGTATCTAATACTGTACAATATTGAGAAAAATATTCCAGGTTTACTTTATTTTTATTTGTTTCAACTTACAAGTCCTCACCTTCTCTTTCACCAGTTTCATAAATCTAATGCCCTTCTATCCATTTAACTCATGCAACCACTGGTTCCCACCAATTTTCCAAGTCAATCCCAATTTAAATATTTTGTCCCATTGCTCCCACAGTAAATTACTCAGAAATTCTAAAATCTGGGTATTAAAACTATGGCCCCTGACTCTGCCTTTCTTCACCTGGTTATCTGTCTTGATTTTGATTTAAGAAAACACAATCGCTATAGTCCACTTTCATCTCCATAGGGAAATACTCTGCGAAACCCGACTCCTAAAGTATTCCAAAGCAACCCATCACTAATCTCATTATCCCATAATATGTAATATAAACATATAGTAAAACTGAGAATATTGAGTTCCATTGTTAACACTTAAAGCTACAATAATATCAACTCTCTTTACCTCTAAACAAAAAACAAAAAACCCAAATGAATAGCACGGATGCAGAATTCATATTTATCAGTGCAAAAACAAATATAGCACAGGAAGTCACTCTTGTAGTCTGAGAGCTCAATACACATTTACCACTATATGGAAAATAAACTATTTTTTGCAAGGCCAGACTGCCACAAAGCTGTGGTCAACAGACGAAACTTTTGAAAGAGAATTATATACTTCCTGGTAAACCACTAACTCTTGAACCTCCTGAAAAGTTCATTTTTTCCCTTTACTCTCCTGAAGTTACTTTTGTAAAGTCACCAATAATCTCCAAAAGGCATCAAAATTTCAATAGCCTCAATTCCTATATTTAACATAGAAATATTCCTTTCTTAGATTCCATGAAACAACTGTCCTTTGATTATCCTCTTACCTACCAGTCCTTTCAGCTATCAGCTCCTCCTGATCACCTCACCTCACCTCACCTGTCAGTTTCTCTTGATCACCTCACCTATCACCTCCTCAGTTTCCTAGCCCCTAAATGTATGTGTTCTGTATGGAATTGTTCGCTCCTCAGATTTTGTCTTTTAACAAGTTTATTCCCTCCCTCTCATGCCTTTACTGTTACATTTATGAAGATCCCAAAATCTCTACTTCTAGTCCTGACTTTTCTTTTCAGTTCCAGTTTCATATTCTAACTGCTTACTGAACATCCCTGACAGAATATCATTCCTGCAATTCAAACTTAACTAGACACACAAAAAAACTCACCTGGTTTTTCAAATGTCTCAATATCCCTTTTTTTATTTTCATGGCACCTCTGCCCTCCTTAACCATTAAGGCTTAAAACTGCTAGTAGTTTTGGACTTTTGTACACATCTGCTTCCTCTCATATCCAATCAGTTTCAAGTTCTGGTGAGTCCACCTTAGTAAACATCTCTCAAATCTGGCCCTTACTTTCTAAGTCCCACTGCCAATAAAGAGAGACAGTGTGTCAGCATAGGATCACAGGTAATTTTTTTTTTGTTTCATTACATTGTTTTTTCAATTAAAAATGAAAATAATTAAGAAACCCTTTGAAAAACCGAACAAAAAAGAAATCGGAAATTTGGTGGACACAGCAAAATAAATAATCTAAATAAATAAGTAAATAAGTAAAACAATGCCAAGGAGACAGAAAAAATGCATTTATGTTCATTAAACAATGTAAAGCACCCTAAGCAACATTTAGCAAAGAACATGCCTTTAAATATGTAAAGGCCAAGGTGAGTACATGAGATTTATTAACAGATGAGGAATTTAAGTGGAAAATTTTAATCGGCTGCCTCAGATAAGCTGAACTGTTATTGAAACCAGCAGATACCAAAATATCTTTATTTGTATACTCAAATATTATCAAACTTTTCTATAATTAAAGAGCATTGTAATCCTTATCTGTGCCCTAAAATTTGGTGCCATACCTGAGTAGGATACTTGAGATCACACTGCTTGTTACTAGCTACAGTTCCTCTTTAAAAACTCAGAAAAAATATTTTAATGGTATACTGCAAGTTTATTTAGACTGCATTGAAAATAATAAATCATAGACCAAATTCTAGGGTAGAATAGATCATCATTGTTCTCCTTAATCCTTTCCACTATCAGTCTACACAAATATTAAATAAGCCTTAGCTATTACATATTCAAAATCTTGAAAATTACCTGGCAAACTAGAATAAGCTTATAAGTCATATTCTTACACCTTCCTATTCCAACTCCCCAAGTCTAGTAAAACCTAAGGCATTATTATTAAGGGATTTGCTATGCCAATTCTTCCAGTCAATGTTTATTAAAACCTCTTTGTCTAATATAAGGTGTTTATGGTATTAAGAAACAAAAAGTAGGTGTAATAAAGGATCTGCCTTAACACAATCATCACCATCTAAAAAAAAAGAAAAAGAGAGATCAATCAGAAATGAAGCCAAACTTTTGTTTGTAGAATTAAGTTTTAAATTCTTAAAAGAAACAGTTTGGCACTTCCTCAAAGTATTAAATACAGAACTACCATATGACCCAGTAATTCCACTCCTAGGTATATATCCAAGAGAATTGAAAACTTTTACATGATCCACAAAATCCTGTACACAAATGTTCATACCAGCATTATTCATAATAGGCAAAAAGTGGGAACAGCTCAAATGCCCATCAACTGATGAATGAATAGACAAAATGTGATATTTTCACACAATGGAATATTATTTGGCTATAAAAAGGAACAAAGTACAATGTATGCTCAACATATGATGCTAAGTGAAAGAAGTCAGACACAAAAGGCACATATTTATAATTCCATTTATATGAAATGTCCAGAATAGGGAAATCCAGAGAGACAAAAAGTAGCCTATTACTTAGCAGGGTGTTTGAAAGAGGGGAAATGAGGTATGACTGCTAATGGGTACAGGTTTGCTTTTGTGGGTGAAGGAATGTTCGGAAATTAGATAGTGATGACAGATGCCCAACATTGTGAATATACTAAAAACCAGTGAAATATAAATTTTAAAAGAATGAGTTTGATGATATGTAAATTGTCTCAATAAGGCTATTATAAAAAAATTCTTAATAGGTCAGATGACATTGTTTACAGTAATCACTGGCAGCTTCAGAAGCAGGCCATCCAAGGCATGTGTACCCCCAACCTGACATATAAGGAACATGCATCTTTCTCAAATTTATTCATCTACTTCTATTCTTTATCTCAGACCTTCTTAGGACATTAATCCCACAGGGCAAAACACAACAAGAATGTATGAAATCTAACCTAAATAGGAGTAACATAAGGAAATTACAAATGAACAATTAGGGCTATTAGAAATTTTGGCCCGTGAACCTAGCACACACCTTTTTGAGGAAAGGATGAGTGAGTATGAAGAGTAGGAGAGAGAAAGTATCAGTTTTAAATATGAGATGATACCCAAACCACAGTAATAAAACTAGATAACTAATTTGGAAGACTATATGTTTAAGAGAGGAAGATAAGTAGAAAATAGGGGGAGATATTGGTAAACCATCTGAGATCAGGGTTAAAGTCTAAATTCTGTAATACTAACCCAGGACCAGGACTAAAACAAAAAAATTAAACCCAAATCTGGGTAATTAAGCAAAAAGATATTCTTAAATTCTCTGGAGAACTGGAGTTTATTTTTGATACCAAACATTCAGATTCTTTGCAAAAAGTGTTTCATTGTGGCATTATTATAGACTTGGACATGAAAGGCCAGGCCATACTACTAAGAAGATATGTGCATCCTAAGTTACCAAAGGCATGACTTTATTTTCGAATATCTCTTCATGATAATAAGTAGTGCTTCTCTTTCTTACACATAAAAACAAACAAAAAGCCCAAAGCTCAATCATGATAAAAACTAGGAGCTCTCTATATACGATTATTAGGATTTTTGCAGTATTTTTAATAAAAATACAAATTTATGATAGAGGAAATACATAACTAAAAATAACTTTAAAATATAACCCAGAATTAGTTTCTTAATTTAAAAAAGATACTTTAGAGTCCCTTTATCAAAATAAGCCAAGATTTTAAATGAAAAATGTGACTTTTCACAATTTCTGAAATCATGGTCAAAGTCACAGAAGGGAATTTATTAATATTTCCTCCAGCAGCAACTTTACTGCGACAAGCAGAAGATATGTCAATCTGTATAGCAATCTTAGAGGAAAAATGATAAACAACAGAAACTTTAGCTGATTATAACTATTAATTAAACCACTTATGAAGCCACATCTACCTGTCCTATATGATGAGAGCATTTTACTTTGAGAATGTATCATTTTGTTTTATTATGATTGCTCAATTTTTATAAACTGATTGGTACTTTTCTCTTTGTGCTAAACATGGGTATACACAGAAACATGATATAAAAACACTTACAACTCAACAACAAAAAAAACCCAACCCACTTAAAAAAATGGGCAAAGGACTTGAACAGACATTTCTCCAAAGCACATGAAAAAATGCTCAAAATCACTAATCACTAGAGAAATGCAAATCAAAACCACAATGAAATACCACTTCACACCTTTATGATGGCTAGTCAAAAAAAAACCAGAATAACAAGGGGTTGACCAAGATGTGGAGAAACTGGAATCCTTGTGTGCTGTTGGTGGGAATGCAAAACGGCACAGCTGCCACAGAAAACAACATGGCAGTTCCTAAAAAAATTAAAGTATTATCACCATATAATCCAGTAGGGTATATACCCCAAAGAATTGAAAGCAGGGTCTCAAGCAGATATTTCCACACCCATATTTAAAGCCACATTATTCACAATAGCCAAAAGGTGGAAGCAACTTAAGAGTCTATGGATGGATGGATGGATGGATGGATGGATAAACAAAATGTGGTATATACAGCATACAATGGAATATTATTCAGCCTTAAAAAGGAAGGAAACTTTGACACATGCTACATCATGGATGAACTTTGAGGACATTATACTAATGGAAATAAGCCAGTTACAAAAAGACAAATATTGTATAATTCTACTTATATGCGGTACCTAGTCAAATCCATAGAGGCAGAAAGTAGAATGGTGCTAGGGGGCGGGGGGAAGGAAAGGATGGCAAGTTGTTTAATGAGTATTCAATTTTACAAGATGAGACAAGTTCTAAAGACCAGCTGCACAACAGTGTGAACAAACTTAACACTACTGAACTATACACTCAAAAATGGTTAAGATGTTAAGTTTTATGTTATGTGTGTCTTGTCACAATTAAAATTTTTTTGAAAAAAAAGGAAAAGAAACCCTTTTTAGTTGTTTGCACGGAAATTAAATGTCCTATCCAGTGTAGAAAGGAAGAACACCTCGTTCTGGGTATCATTAAAGTATTTCAGATTGCCAGGCCACATAATGTTCAAGTAACATTAGATAGCTCTGCTCTACTCATGAGTTAACAGTTACGATTTTCAAAAAAAAATCTACTTTTTCACTTTGTTGACATACTGAATTCACACATTTACAATAAAAAGAAAAGGTAAGATTCAGATTTAATTATCTTTTCAATTATCAAGAAAAAATTATGAGATACTAATTGATATACCATCAATTATCACTTTCAGGAGGGATTTTGTTACAGTAGACCTGCCTTGTGAGAAATGTTAAAAGAAATGCTAAAAGTTCTTTACAGAGGAGAAGAATTATATAGCTCAGAAACTTACATTTACATAAAGAAAGGAAGAAATCAGAGAAGGAATAAATGAAGGTAAAATGAAAATGTTTAATTTTCTTATTCTTAATTGATCTAGCAGGTAACAGTTAATTCAAGATAATAATAGCAACAATGTATTATGTATGCTTGTGTGTACGTGTGTGTGTATATGTGTATATGCTTATGTGCAAGGGAAATAATGCCAGCAATGATACAAGGGATGGGACAGAAGGACTGGCATAGTGTTATCTGAAAATGGACTTGGATTAGCTGGAAATATATATTGCACACTCTAGGGCAAACACTAAAAAAAGTAAAAAAAGAAGTACAACTGATATGCTAAGAAAGGAGAGAAAATGGAATCATATAATATGTTCCATTAAAAATGCAAAAGGCAGAAAGAGTGGAAGACAGAAAGAGGAACGAAGAACAAGGGCAACAAATAGAAAACAGTAACAAATATGGCAGACATTAACCCAACAATATCAGTAATCACTTTGAACCTCATGGTCCAAATGCACCAATTAAAAGAAACTGTCAGAGCGGATCCAAAAACAAGATCCAATTATATGAGTGCACTGTCCACAAGATATCCACTTTAAATATAAAGACATATATAGTTTAAAAGCAAATGGATGAGTGGGCCGGCCCGTGGCTCACTCGGGAGAGTGCGGTGCTGATAAAAGCAAATGGATGGAGAAAGATATATGATGCTAACACGAATCGAAAGAAAGCAGGTGTAGCTATTTTAATTTCAGATAGAGCAGACTTCATGGCAAGTAATATTATCAGGAATAGAGGGACGTTACATAATGGCAAAGGGGTCAATTCTCCAAGAAGAACTAACAATCCTTAATGTGCATGCACTTAACAACAGTGCATCAAAATATGTGATGGAAAACTGATAAAACTGCAAGAAGAAATATTTGAATCCACTATGATAGTTGGAGACTAACACCCTCTAAAAGAAATGGACACTTAAACAATTGCAAATAGATCTACCATACGACCCAGCCATCCCACTGTTGGGAATATACCCAGAGGAATGGAAATCATCAAGTCGAAGGTATACCTGTTCCCCAATGTTCATCGCAGCACTCTTTACAATAGCCAAGAGTTGGAACCAGCCCAAATGCCCATCATCAGATGAGTGGATACGGAAAATGTGGTACATCTACACCATGGAATACTACTCAGCTATAAAAACAAATGAAATACTGCCATTTGCAACAACATGGATGGACCTTGAGAGAATTATATTAAGTGAAACAAGTCAGGCACAGAAAGAGAAATACCACATGTTCTCACTTATTGGAGGGAGCTAAAAATTAATATATAAATTCACACACACACATACACACACACACACACACAAACGGGGGGGGGGTAGGGAAGAAGATATAACAACCACAATTATTTGAAGTTGATACAACAAGCAAACAGAAAGGACATTGTTGGGGGGGAGGGGGGGAGGGAGAAGGGAGGGAGGTTTTGGTGATGGGGAGCAATAATCAGCTACAATGTATATCGACAAAATAAAATTTAAAAAAAAAATAAAATAAAAAATAAAAATAAAAAAATAAAAAATAAAAAATAAAAGTAATACAAAAAAAATAAATAAATAAAATTAAATTAAATTAAATTAAAAAAAATAAAATAAAAAAAATAAAAATAAAAATAAAAAAAAAATAAAAGAAATGGACAGATCCAGCGGGAGAAAATCAGTAAGGACATGGTTGAGCTCAACAACACCATCACTTAACTGGATATAATGAACATCTACAGACTACTACATAGAACAACCACAGAATAGACACTCTTCGCAAGCCAACATGGAACACTCACCTAGACAGACCACATTCTGGGCCAGAAAATACACCTTAACAAATTTTTAAAAAATGGAAGATAGCCAGAAAATTTCCAAATACTTGGAGATTACTTAGAGAACACATTTCTTAAAAATACATGGGTCAAAGAAGAAATCTCAAGAGAAATTTTAAAATATTTTGAACTAAATAAAAATAAAATACAACACAAAAGTTGTGGGATATAGCAAAACCACTGCTTAAAAGAAATTTTACAGCATTGAATGCATATATTAGAAAAGAAGAAAGATATATACTGAACTCACTCCAACCAGGTGATAAAAAATACAAAGGTGACCATTTAACATGTTTTTTACAAGGTTAGCAGACTAAAAGCAGCCTATTCTTTGTACTTTTACAGACTGAATGAAGGCCAAACTCTAATTTCAATATAGAGTTTCATGTTTCAATGGAGTTGTTACATTGATAAAAACAGACTGTTAAACCATATGAAGTGGCCACCCATGTTATTTAGCAAAATACACATTAACTAATAGAGTACTAAAGGCATATGAACAGAAATCATTGTAGAGATGAAGCCACCTCATTCTCTTGATTAAAAATGGTTCACATGAAACATTTTGAAAAAATTTCATGGTAACAAACATGGGACATTAACATATTCTATCCATACACAATATATTTAAGGCAAAAGATTCTGACAAACAATTGAGAGCCAAAAGAAATATTAACAAATTATCTGGGGTCAGGTGACCCAGGCAACCACTAATTAAATTCAAATGTTCTGTCAGTCTCTCTCTCAAATTACAAATGGATGATCATGCTGCTGGTGACCAAAATGACAATACTGAAAAAGGAAGCAGAACATAATACAGATGTTCCTCAGTATCCACTGTGGATTGGTTCCAGGACCTCTTCCCTACATACCAAAATCCACTGATGTTCGAGTCCCTTATATACAAGTAAAATGGCATATATGCATATAACCTAGGCACATCCTCCCATATACTTTAAATCACCTTTAAATTACTTATAATACCTAATATGGTGTAAAAGCTATGTAAATAGTTGTTATACAATATTTGTTATATGTATTATTTTCATTGTTGTATTGTTACTTTTTATTGGTTGTTTTTCCCTCAAATATTTTTGACCTGTGGTTAGTTGAATCTGCGGATATGAAGAACTGACCACAGTTAAGAGCACAGGTTTTATAGATGGAATAGTTCTGCTACTTTCTACCTGTGTGACCCTGGGCAAGTTTAATTTCTCATTTCTAAAAATAGAACTTAGATTTGTCTGACAATCTAATATAAAGCATCTGGTGATATTTCTTGCAGCTTATATCGGCAAGGAATATAACATTATACATACGATTATTTGTGTTTTCTATAAGTATATTATAATGACTAATTTATTTGATAAGATTTAAAAAGCACCTAGAGTATAAAGACAATGTAAGACCCAGTCCCGGCCACAGAAAACCTCACAACCCAGTACTAGAAACAGAAAAAGATGTAATTGTAATATATGAATTATATTAGAGATAGCTACAAAGTGCTATGAAATCAAAAAAGGAGAAAAGGTAAGTATGTAGTACCCTTATTCTGTCAAATCCAATTTATTTCATCAACAGTTTTCTGCCATATCACACACTACGATTTAATGATTACCACTCCTATCCACCCAGACTGATGCACCTTAAAAGGGAAAAGTTCTGTACGGTATTACCGACTAGTTGGGGTTCTGCTGCTCTTAATGTCCCAACCAAGCTTAAGGACAACTCTGGCACCTGTTTCCTCATCTGTAACATGGACATAATACCTTGCTTAATGGGGTGCAGTGAGAAGTATGAGAGTTCATTAAGCACAAACTAGCACCAACTCAACACTTGTAATGTTTTTTTAAATCACCTTGATTCCATGATCTCTGGACTTTAAGCCAATTCTGGTTGCAATGGTCAATTATCTTGCTTTAGAGGGACAGCACAAGGTAAATGATAGCGCAAGGGTGGCAGCATAGAGGGTAGAGAAATGGGAGAAGGAATACAGGATTAAGAGAATAGGAGATAATGACAATAAGCCAAATCAACAGACAAGCTTTTTGACTGGTCCCCACGCCCCTTCCCAGCTTCTCCCTAAAATGACTACAGTGGGTTTATCTTTCAGGGCAACTCATATATATATAACAGGGTTTCATGGACAAGGGCAATTCTCTCACTGCTTTAAAATAAACAAACAAATCCCATTCTCACCCATTAATCACTGCCTAAAACTTTCTTAACATCTTCCATTTTTAAAGAACCTTATTTTTTAAAATGTAAATTTGCCCTATCCATTTCTCAGTGCTTTTCACAAAGTAACCCATGACTTCTAATTGCCAAATCCTGGTTTAAATCCAAATTCTCTTTCAAACTCCTCAATCTCCTTGCCCTCTATATCACCCTCCAGGTTCTGCTCCTAACTTCAGCACTGAGAGCATATCATTCTCAACCAGACACTTAAATGTCCCTAATGTTCTATGTTCCTCTCTGTTATTCTCAGTTTATATTCTTTATCTCAGAAATCTCACCTTCCATAAGCCCAATGATCAACAATACACAAAAAAATTCCAGAACTGTAGGGCAGACCCTGACACCACATTCACCTGAAACTTTAAATACATTACTATAACCTCAATATTTCCTTCGGACTATCTTCCAGACAAGTCAAACTCAACACCTCTAAAATAAACTAATTACCTAATTTCTCACTATCTCACCACTATCGCTTAGTGTCCAAGTTAGCATGCCTATGTTTGTCCTCACCCTTCATTATCACCAAGTCTTGTTACTACCTCAAAACTGTCTTCCAAATTCACCCCTTTTCTCCATATTAACTGTCATTGTGTCTTTAGACGCTCCTGCTTAGACTATTGGAATAGCTTTCTAAGTGGTCTCTACTTTGTCCTTATCTGTCCACCTCCACAGAGCTGCCAAGGTGATCCTGTTAACACAGAATGTAAGAAAGATAACATCATACCTTAGATAAAACCCAAAAGGTTCTCATCTCACTTATAGTAAAAGCCAAAGTCCTTATAATGGCCTACAAGAAAACACAGATAGTCTGCCACTACTCCCAACCACACTGCAAATCTACTATTCTCTTCCTTGCTCATTCCGGTCAAACACAATGGCTTCCTTGATATTCCTTCAACATACTTTTTCTTCAGGTTCTTGGGCACTTACTCTTTCTGGTTGGAATGCTCTTCCCATAGGTAACTGCATGGCTTACTCTCTCACTATTTCAAGTCTCAGTTCAATGTCCAAACCAACCAATGTAATAATATCTCCTATACCTGCCATACGGTAGATTAATCATATTAATAGCCTATTTTTCAACCCTCTCTGAATTTAAACCTCATGTAACCACACAGTTCTTCTGACTTAAAAGTGGTATCTATTTCCCTACCTCTTGAAGTTAGGCTGGCATTATAACTAGCTTTGACCAACAGAATGCAATGGAAGTAACAGTTTGCCAGTTCCAAGCTTAGACAGGCCCTACGTATTTCCCCTCACTTGCTTTTGCACTTCTGCCACAGCTATGAGGATGTGTCTGGGCTAGCCTACTGGGGAATGAGAAACATGTGGAGCAGGGTCTTTCAAATAACCCCAGTCACCCCAACCACAGCCAGGCTAGATGTGCTGATAGTCAGCTGGTTCCCAGAAATGTGAATGAACCCAGTCAAGACTGGCAAAGCTGTCTAGCTGACTACCCACAAAGTAAAAGCATTTGTTACTGTATGCCTCTGAGGCTTTATAGTTGTTATACAACATTACTGTAGCAATAGATAACTGATACACTGTACTCACTTTCCTTCCTACTCTGCTTTATTTTCTCCATAGCACTTAAGATCTAACCTACCATATATTTACTTGTTTGTTAGGTTAATATGACTCTTGTCAATTGAATGTACGTTCCATAAAGATTTGTATTATTCAGGGTCTAGGATAGTGCCTGGAACCTAGGAGGCGTTCAATAAACATGTAATGGATGAATAAAAATAGCACCATGAGTTTACTAAAACCATCTGAATCTTTGTTAGATATCTTTTGCATCTATGGAGGCCCTTATACTTAGAACCAGACTTTGAATCACTATTTCACAAAGTGTTAAAATCAACATTTTTACAAAATAATATGATTTTACCAAGCAATATAGTTTTTGTACCATTACCATGTTTTAAAATTGGAAATATTACTTGCATAAGCTTTCTCTCATCCTTTTCTAATTTTTGGTAATATATTACAACAAATTTTAGTGTAGTAGTGAAAGTGTATAATTTACAAATTAATAAATATATAGAAAGAAGGCATGTGCATAAAACATTTTTACTGAAAGAAACTATGGGATCAAATGTTTGGAGAAAACTGGCTTGGAGGAAAAAGTGAAAATGACCAAGAATGATAAAAATGAAGTCTTTAATAATCTGTTCCCAATCTCCCTTTCTGATAATATATTTTCCACCTTGTGCATATACCCTAGAGCAGGACAAAGTGTGGCTTACTGGTTGCCTCTTTTGTAAATAAAGTATTATTTGAACACAGCCATGTTAATTTGTTTATGTATTATCTATGGCTGCATTGCAACACCAATGTTGAGTAGTTGCAAAGAAACCATATGGCCTACAAAACCTAAAATATTTATCTGAACCTTTAAGAAAAAGTTTACTGACCTCGAACTTTAGACCAGCTGTTCTCAAAACGTGAGACCTCTGGCGGGTCCTCACCCTTTCATAGTCTGAAAATTCAAAACTATTTTCATAAAAACACAATGACATTATTGGCCTTTTTCACTGTGTTGACATTTGCACTTTTGATGCAAAAGCACTGGTGGGTAAAATTGTTGGCAACTTGGCACAAATCAAGACAGGGCACTAAACTATAAGTTTTTGTGTCCTTCATAACCATGCACTTGCAAGAAAAAAAAAAAAGGCCAGTTTCTCTTAAGAATATTTTTGATGAAGCAGTAAAAAATTATAAATTTTATTAAATCTTGACCCTTGAGTACATGTCTTTTTAATATCCTGTGTGACAAAATGGGGGAATACACATAAAGCATTTCTGCAGCATTCCAAAGGACAATGGATGACTCTAGGAAAAGATCTTGTGCAACTGTTTTCAACTGCAAGCTAAACTAGCCACTTTTTTCCATGGGCTACCATTTTTATGGACAAATTATGGTTACCCAGACTTGATATTTGACAGACATTTTCTCAAAAATGAACAAAGTAAGCCTATCACTTCAAGGAAAACAACTGATACTATTAAAGCTTTCAAGCAAAAATCAGAATGCTGGAAAGAACCTGAATTCACCACCATTAGTTTAACGGCTTGCAAATACTTTAAAGACTTTCAAATGAGACTGGTGGTAATATTAACATACATTATGATTTGATACGTAAGTAAGATGTGTTTTTAGAAGTTCTGAAAAACTCAGTAAACCAGTATTTTCCCAACACCAAACACATATTTCAAAATCATAGAAAAAAAAATCCATTCAAAATGCAAGAAAGACCAATGTTTTTGAAGTGACAGAATAAGAAAGTCAACTCATTATCTCAGACTCTACATTACAATCAAAATTTAAGAAACAACAATTTGTTGAGTTTTGATGTAGTATCAAAGAATATTCACAATCTGAAAAGGCTAATAAAATACTCCTTTTTCCAACTAAATATTTGTGTGCAGCTGAAATTTCTTCATACACATCAATACAAGATAGGGCAACAAACTGAATGAAGCAGATGAGAATCCAGTTAACTTCTAGTAACCCACACATTAATGTGATTTGCAAAACAGTGCCAATCTTCTAAATAAATTTTTTTTTTTTTTTTTTTTTTTTTTTTTTTTTTTTAAAGATGACCGGTAAGGGGATCTTAACCCTTGACTTGGTGTTGTGAGCACCACGCTCAGCCAGTGAGCGAACCGGCCATCCGTATATGGGATCCGAACCCGGGGCCTTGGTGTTATCAGCACCGCACTCTCCCGAGTGAGCCACGGGCCGGCCCCCTAAATAAATTTTTGTTTTAGAAAAGTTATCTTTCATAAAATTATTTATATAGAGAATTGGCTAATTATTGTTCATTTTTAAATGAATTAATAAATATCTCTAAAATTTGTTTCAATTTTATTTACCGTGCTATTTTAATTAGTCTCTTTGTATTCTAAGACAAAAAATGGGCAAAATATTATAGATGAGTCATTAGATTTATCTGTGTATGTCTGTCCACAGCACACAATAGAGAACTACTCTAGCTTTTCATGAAGAACCACTCATAAGAAATGTTAAGAGCGGTTTTGTGAATTGGTAAAATAATTTCCAAGATTCCTTTTAGTTCTGAGATCCTACTAATTCAAAACACAGGGGTTCATAATAACTCGCAATGACCTACCTTCTTTGTCAGTACTTCTATTAGTTATCAACAGAAAAAATAAGAAAGCTGAGAGAGAGAAAAAAAAATTAATTTCAAAGGCATGAGGTAGAAAAGTAGATCTGAAATTCTGAACTTACCACTCTCTCATGGGCAAGGGGTACAAATAATGGTTTTGGAATGAACGGTTTCTGTTGCTTTAAGCAAAGCCAATACTTGAAGGTAATAATGTAGAAGGACTTTAAAAAAAAAACACATCCTATAATCTTTCCCAAAACAAAACACTATTTTCTATACATTACTTGCATTTTCCATATAAAAGTCAGAGCATAAGCACCAGTCAGAAGGGCTAGGTTTTACAAGGATTTGGCTCTTCCATATACTTATTCTCCCTATCTTTGATTATTAACATAACAGGAATATTTCACTCAATCTTTGTGAGGACTGTTTGATATAAACAGCTGAAACAAACACTATTATTGAAACAAAGTGTTCAGTACAGCATTTAGTACCTAAACGGTCAACAAGAATTACCCCAATATTTCCAATAGCACTTATCATAACTCTATTTGCATAAATGCATGTCTCTCCCCTCCAGAATTTCTATGAAATCATCAACTCCATGAGTGCAATTTGTCTATTTAGTTCACTAATATATCCTCAGAACCTAGGAGAATACCTGACATATAATACGCACCTAATAAATATTTGGGACAGAATGATAGCAAGAAAAGTACAACCATAATAATTGCTTAGGATTTTTTAAAAATATTGACTGCTCAAAAAAGGCTTAACATTAATGGTAACTTTTAGTGTTACTTAACAAATCCAAAAGATACAGAAATGTCCTGCTTTATGTCACAGATGAGGCCCTTTACTGTTTATAAACAGCATTAAATACACTAAAGGAACTCCATGGGGTGGAGAAGGAAAGATTAGACAATTTCTGGTGCTTTCTGATAAAAAAAAAAAAATTGGAGAGGTAAAAGAGGAAAGAAGCAAAGAAGTTAAGTATGTAAAACACCTACATACTATGTGTTCAATAAACGTGAGCTTTCTTCTCTTCTCTTCTTCTCAGCAAGTTCTTCCTTGCAATGAATCACAATCTGTTTTCCACTTTTCCTTGCAATGAATCACAATCTGTTTTCCTCTTTTAACCGTTGACCCCATTCTGCCCTCTGAAGCTAACAATACATTTTCTAAGTAGGAAAGAGTAGAAGAAAAAGCATGGGTTTGAGGACCAAGCCCAACTTTACTACCTTATGGAAACTCTCAGCATGAATTTTCCCACTTGTAAAATAAAATCGACAGCACGTATCTTTCACAGGGTTAGTTGCTGATGAAATTAATGTTGGATGTCAAAATTCTAACTTTAAAATATTATAAGATAAAAGTTTGTTTTAGGTTAAAGAATTAAATTATACAGATACAGTATGGAATAACCTGATACATAAGCTCAGATTTTTAAATAAAGACCTAGATATTAACCGCAATAAACTAATTGTGAGCCAAAAGCAAAAACATTATGTAAAAAAAAGTCAGAAGATCCACTGTATTCTTCAGAAACAAGATCTCAACCAGTACTCTGAGATAAAAGTTTCTAGATGCCATAGTTTGAGGGACAATGAAAAATTAGAAAGTATTTGGTCTGTCATATGAGAAATGATTGAGTATTGAAAATGTTTGGTTTAAGAAAATGCCTTAGGAACTAACAGATAACCTATAACTGTTTTCAAGTGTTTGAAACAGCACCCTGTAGAACACGATGAAGGACAGTAAACTACTTTGCTATGTATCTACTCCAAACCAGGCAATTTTTTTTTTTTTTAAGTGAAGGGCCACTGAAAATTTCCTCCTAATTATTCAAAAAAAAGCTTGTTCATTTTAGAAAACAGAACAATGCAAAGAAAAATAATCCAGAAGTCCAACATCAAAAGATAATCATCACACCAAATGACATTTAAACTTTACTTCTAGTACTTTTACAAGGGTACTTTTAAAAGTTTGTGGAAAAATAGAATCAAAATATGAATCTTTCCATGAACTTTCTGAAGTAACCTCGTGTACTAATTTATTTGTTCAAGGGATCAATTGTGTGAGAGAGAGTCACTAGAAGTAAAATAAGTAAACAAATACGGAGTATATATAATTAAAAATTTTGAAAGTGCTACAAAGCTATTGAATCTGGGCTAGCCTTGGGATTTGCTTTGTCCGGTAGAACACTGCAGAAGTGACTCTATTTGGATTAGAGTCTAGGCCTCTCTCTAAGAGGCCTTGCGACTTCTTGGATCCCTGACACAACCATGCTGTGAAGAAGCCAGGGATAAAAGAACAAGTGGAGAGAGGACCAGAGGTTCTAGCCATTCCCATAGAGTCCCCAGACATGTGAGTGAGGTCATTACAGAATACTCAAGCTCAGGCTGGGCCTCCAGCTGAATACTGCTGCATGATCCAAGAGTCCTGGCAAGACCAGTAGAAGAATCCACCTAGTCAACCCACAGAATCATGAGAAATAATAAATCATTATCATTTTAAGGCACTAAGTATTGGAATTGTCACACAACAATAAACAAGTACTACAGAGTTGCCAGTACAGTAAGTAATGGCTAGGTGTAATTCAGATATAACTGTTGTGATCCACATCACTGGAGTGTGGACTATTATGCTAGACACCCAAATTGCTAACATCAAGCACATCACAAAGATATGTTATTTCTGTTGGGTCTTTTATTTCCTGCCCATCTACACACTCCTTTCTTAGCCCCCTATAATTAAAATTCCTGCCCATTAGTATCAAAGATTTTTTTCCCACTTCTATCTACAACATTTTAAAGACAAAATAGTGAATTAAATTTACATTCTATTTTAAAATAAAATTTTCTAAACCACCTTTAACAACTAAAAAAAATAGTGAGGTCATTTTGGAACATATTTGAAAATATTATAGATACAGTATTAAGAGTTGTAAATAATATAAAAACTGCCATATAATAAAGCAACAATAGCAAATTTAATGCATTGGTTAAATATTCATCTAATATTTCTAGTTTAGATTAAGTTGCATTTTCCAAAAACACTTTGAAAATAATACACCAGTCATCACAAGAATGTAGGATGTGAGAAAATATTAATATTTTATTGTTCTTCCAAAATCTTAAACAGCTTTAAAATAATCCACGTTATTGTTATCAGTTTTACAAGATTAGTAAGATCCTTTGGTATTTCTAAATATTCAAGTATTCAATTATATTTCCTGTAGTATCTAAGAGTATGAAAAATATGAAAGCATGCTACATCTAAGCCAATAATAGTGTAGAAAGAGAAACTAAAGTAGGTAAAACCAGGTTTAAGTGATGCTGCACTATCAGAGAAGAAAGGGCTTTAAAAAAAGAAAAGAAAAAAAAGATGGTTAAGAGAGGTCAAAAATGGTAAGTACTACTAGTAAAGTACCCATTGGTTACATCCAGGTCTCTAAGGAAACCATGACAAATGCAATTTGAGCAAAATGTACCTGACAGTGGGTTAAAGGAATGAAGGGGGCCAAGGAAGTGGAACTAGTCAATGCCTACCAAACTACTCATTCAAGAAAACATACTTTAAGCCTTCATTTCACAATAATAATTCATGTGAATATTGATTTTCACAAGTAAATGTTTTCTGTTTCTGGCTCTCAAACTATTAAAATACTCATATTCTTTATGTAAAAAGACTAAAGCATCTGGTACATTAAGACATTAAAACCACATTTCTCTTACTTTAATAATTAATCTCTCATTATCTAAATCATGAAGTAATTTAAAAAATAAAACTTTTTACTTCTGTACATCTAATAATGCCAGTGAATGGGTTTAGAGATAAATATTTGAACATATTCAATCATTTCAGTTGCAAAACTCTATTACTGATATTCTATGTTACTCCTTGGCATTTATATCATCTATTTACAGTATCAGAAGTAAAGAACTACAAACAACTAGGCATAAATTACAAGAAATTTCTAAACTACACAGTACCTCCCAACTATCTCTAATACCCATTTCCAACACACATTAATGAATCTTACACACAGACAAGGCCAACTGACAAAGTAGATAAAGATGAGTAGGCAAATAAAAGAGAGGTACACAAGGAGACAGAAAGGCAGGCACTGACAGTCACGCAAACACAATATTTACAGAAGGTAAGTTTTATATGATTCATGAACTAAAGTTAAAAGAACTATATACAGTTAGATCATGTTAAATAATGCAAAATCTAGTGTGAATAAAATACATTAGTCTTTCAGACAGTGATATATTTCTGATATATTTTCAAGGAGTGAATACACAGTGACTAGATACAATTCTTTGATAAAAGCAATTTTAGGACAATATTTCCTTGCAAGAAGATTCCATATTCTAACATTGAAAAACTATAATTTAAATCTTAGGTACCATAAATATGCAGTTTATAGATAATTGTACAGCTTCCACACAGACACCTTAAATGTTTAACCTGATGTTTAATATAAACTGTAAATGTGAAATAATGCTCTGCCAGAGCTAACAGAATCTTCTCTCAAGTCACAAAGACTCTTTGTGCTTCTTCTTCCTTCTCTGAAAGAAGTTGTATGGAGTTTATTTACATAAAATAGTAGTGAATTTTGTTTTCCAATTTTGCTTCAAGGATTCTGTACTAGACACTATTTGGACTGCCTGCCTAATTAGCAAACCATCCCTCCCTTTCTCTAAGAAAAATTCCTTCCATACAGAAATGAATAAGCTCCCCACCGTGGTCAATTCCACACCATTATATTACTTAACATCTATCTTACTGACAAGTTGATTGAGTCCTTCAGGGATTTAAAAGTGTCATATAGCAATTCTGGTCATTCAGAGCTCTTCCCCTAAACTGAGGTAAAGGTGAATGAAACAGGTTAGATCAGCATAAGGGATGCCTTTACTCAGCATGTGCAGCCCCAAACAGAGAAAGTAAAGCAGAAGTGCAGGAAAGTAAAGTATCCAAGTAGCCCGAAAGACAAAGAAATAAACATGGAAAACCACAGAAAGACACAGAGGTTGGCATGGAGAGAGTCACCAAGGTTAGGGATGGCTCTTCTTTTCTTGGTTCCTGTCCCTCAAGCAGCTCAAGGTCAGTATTCTATCACAATAAATTCTTTCTTCACTTAAGCCAGTTGGGAAGGAGGCTGCAACCAAAAATCTATATTGACAGTAAACTTTTTTGTAATTTTCAGAACATTTATGCTCCATTTTGGGGGGAAAGGGGCTTTAATGACTTTTTACTTACCTAGTAAGAATGCAAAAGCTGGCCTAGGCACCATCATGTCATAGAAAAAGCATCTGCTTACATGATTTGGGTCAAACCCACCTCTGCCACCTTTCTAACTGCCAAGATCTGTAACAAGCTCCTTAATTTCTGAACGGTTTTAATGTTCCTTTTAACACTAAAGAGTCTGTGACTTCAGGAGTAAAACCATCAACAAGGTGGGGGAAAAGGTATCTAGAAAAGCTATTCTCCACATTTTTGTAACATGGGATCTAGAACTTTCCTTTCTCACTTTGGTTCTAGTTGGAAATGCAGAATCTCAAAACCTCTTCAAAGTCATTTTATGTAAAATTTAAATTTGCTGAGGAATCCAAACTGAGCAAGAGAGTCACCATTATGAATAAGCTGCCTATGTCTAAAGGCTTTCTTTTTAATATAATTTTTTTTTACAGGGTACTTTTAATAGATCTGACAGAAGCCAATGAAAAACACTGATCTAGCGATCTAAAAACTGTAAACAGGTGGAGTTCCAGTCAAGATGGCAGAATAGGTGGTTCTCAGTGTCATTCTCTCCCACAAATCAACGAATTTATGATAAAAATGTAACATCAGCCAAGCTGGGGCCACTGGAGCTCAGGTGAAGAGGAGGAGACACCTATGGAACTCATGAAGGCAGGAGAAACCACAATGAGAGAAAGAAAAAACTGCTCTCAGCATTTCAGGCCGGCAGCTGCTTTAATGCTGGAGTGCATGGAGCAGGAGCCAGCAGAAGCTGCAGCTGTGCCCTTTAGATGGAGTTACTTGGAGGCAGAAGGGGAGAAGAGGACTTTGGTGGCCCCCAGAACAGCAAGATCACTAACAGGGTTCCCGTGGACCCACACAGGAGTGAGGAGCCAGGAGCCAGAACAGCTGACAAAGGGGAACCATTGAGAGGCTGGTGAGTCAACACAGGGGACCAGTGCAGGGCCTGTCCCATGGGAAGCGTTTGGAGCACGGGTGGTGGGTGAGACGGGCCCACTGGGAGAACACTGGGACACAGCAAGGACAGCCGATCCGCCCCCCAGTCAGTGCAGGACCACTCAGAGGAGACTGGTCAGGAATGCAGAATTGCATGGGGTGCAGTTTAATGAAAAAACTCAGGCCCAGATCAGAGTTTCTACACAACCCAGGTGCACCAAGTATCAGAGCCAGAAGTACCCATAAGGTCTACCATTAAACCCTGAGCTGCACAAAAAGTCTTCCCTAGGGAAACAGCAGCAAAGCAACACTTTACCTCAACCACACAGCTCAAGTACTGGTTCTCACAGGAAGTTCCGCCTTGTTAGAAGTAAGCAAAGGACAAAAAATTAGTTCTGACCCAGGCACACCACCAATGCCTCAGGGCCCACCAGGGGACATGAGGCATGAGGCCAGGGGCAGGACTCCTGCCCACAACCACTCACACCGCCAGCACCCTGGGGCCCCACCCAGGAACCCAATGATTTGAGCTGGGGACTGGACCCCACTCCTACATCCAGGCACACCACCTCAGGGCCTGCCCAGGGACATGGGGCATGGAGAAGGGGACAGGACCCTCCCACAGCCAGGCACACAGTGCCAGCACCTTGGGGCCCATCCAGAGACCTCGGTCATGGAGAAGGGGATGGGACCCCGTCCCACAGCGAGGCATACAGTGCCGGTGCCTTGGGGCCTGCCTGGAGACCCAGAGCATGGAGAAGGGGACCAGACCCCACTCCCACAACCAGGCACCCCTCACCAGCACCTTAGGGCCCACTCAAGGACCCAGGGCATGGAAAAGGGGACCAGACCCTGCTCCCACAACCAGGCACACCTCACCAGTGCCTTGGGGCCCAGCCAGGGACCTGGGGCATGGAGAAGGGGACTGCCCCCCCTCCCACAACCAGATACCCCGCGCCAGCACGTCAGGGCCCACCTGGGGACCTGGGGCATGGACAATAGGACTGGACCCCCAGCCCATAGGCAGGCTTACCATGTCAGTGCCTCGGGGCCCATCGGGGGACCTGGGGCATGGAGAAGGGGACTGGACCCCCCTCCCACAACCAGGCACACTGTGCCAGCACCTCAGGAACCAGACCTGGGGTATGGAGCTGGGGATCGGACATTCTCCACAACCAGGCACACCGCCAGCACCAAAGAACATGCCAAAAACATCTTCTCCACGTGGGTGGCCCACCACAGCCACACGATAACCACAGCTGCCGTGAAGGCCGCTAGATGCCACACCCACCACATAGATCGTCCGCCAGCCACTAGAGTGCCTTAACACAAGGAGAGTCACCAGCAGAGATAAAGAAAGGAAAAGGATCTCTCTCTCCACAGAGCCCATTTCAGATTGATGGAAGACGCATCTGCTCTATGAAAGTATTGGGGGACCTGATCACACCTCTCAGCATTGGACAAATCTTTTGGGCAGCAAATGAACAGAGTAACCATAATTCTTTCAGAGAGTGAGAAGGAATCTAGGGTGATTAAAGGGGGATGGGGGGAGGGAAAGGGGGTGGGGAGGGATTGGACAAGGGGCATAAATAATAATTACAATTTGTAACAATATATATGCTGGTAATATTGATTTGATCAACATATCTCAATGTTGAACCCCCAAAATTTGTATAATCAATTTTGATTCAATAAAAATAAAAAAATCTGTAAACAGAGAAAGCACTACTTTATATATCTGAGATCAAGTAAAATTACCAGATTTAAGAATACTGACCATGTAGCTGGAACTCAGTTTTTAAAAAAGTCCTACTGCAAGATTAAACAACTATGCCATCATAATGGGACATCAAAACACCCCTCACCAAAACACTCAGGAACACAGAGACCAATTTCATATTCATCTTAAACTCTGCATTTAAGTTGATCTTCCTTTGGAAATTCCTATTATCTGGGTATATGGGATTTGCTTATTTTATACATTGCCGCACTGTTCCTCATCTAAAACCCACAGTTCTTAGTGCCATGTCTTTGAAAGTGCTGTTTGTTTTTTACATCTGAAATGCCTTTTATCCTCCTAGTCCACCTGACAAACTCTTCCTTCAAGAATCAGCTCATATGTGACCTCTTTGTAGAAACTGTCCATGATCTATTCAGGCAGATTTAGGCTCTCCTGCCTCTTGAGTACACTTCCATTGGAGCAATACGACATCTTGAATTACCATCGAGCACCTTCTACTTACTATGTACTAGGTTAAGAGCTTTACAAAGATTATTATCTTATCTTGGTCTTGGTCTTTCGAGGTAGGTATTACCTCTCCAATTTCTCTACGTAACCTGCTGTATTAGTCAGTTTCACATCTCTTAGAACACCTGAAACTGGGTAATTGATAAGAAAATGAAATTTCTTACAGTTTTGGAGGCTGTCAAGTCCAAGGGGAAGGGTGTATCTAGGGAGGGCCTTATTCCTGGTGGATACTCTCTGCAGAGTACCAAGGTAACACAGGGCATTACATGGCAAGTGGGAGAGACTGTGTTAATGTGCTCACTTGCTCTCCTTATAAAGCCACCAGTGCTACTCTTGTGATAACCTACTCATCCATTAACTGATTAATCTATGAATGGATTAATCCATTTGTGAGGGCATAGCCTTCACAATCCAATCACC
The DNA here is from genome assembly GCF_027409185.1 of Cynocephalus volans. NCBI lineage: Eukaryota > Metazoa > Chordata > Mammalia > Dermoptera > Cynocephalidae > Cynocephalus > Cynocephalus volans. Next base: position 51,942,720 of record NC_084465.1, on the reverse strand, counting down.
TCTCAAAGGCCCCATCTCTCAACACTGCCATACTGGGAATAAAGCTTCCAACATGAGCTTTAGAGGGGACAAAGAGTCAGACCATAACATCTGTTCATAATTGCAGCAGAGACACGATAGACATTAACATGGCTCCAAAGCTCATTGTCTTTCTACTAGTCTAGAGGTTCTAAGGTTTTTGGAATCCATGCCCCTTGAAAATCTGAGATATGAACCTTATTCCCCCCAGAATGGGCTTACACACAAAATATTATATATAATTTGAAAGGGTTCACAGATCCCCCTGAAGCCATCCGCTGCTCCAGGAAAACTCCTGGCTGCTTCTCACAAGTCCATTCACACTTTGTAAACATCCTGAGGGAAATGACTATAATATTTTCAATTGCCAGTTTTAAAATCCTAGGGCATGGTAGGCACTTAAATATCTCAATAAATATCTTTTGTGTAAATAGATGGATGGTAGAGACCATGGGTGAATGACAAGGACAAATCTCTTCATTCCTTTAGAGACTACCAGGGTAGCTACTCAAATGTTGTTAAATAGCATTTTAAATACAGATTAGATCTAAAAAAAAAAAACTTATTACAGGAAATGTAGAGGTTAGCATACATTCCCCCAAAAGTCTGTCTGAGATTAACATGATCCACATTCCACATTCTCCTGAAAAAACTTCTAGGGAGTAATTACTGTTTGTTTCTTATATCTGCCATAAGCCAGCCACAGATACAGTATTGTACAAAAGGAAACAAAAATTTTGTGTGATTTCAGAGGGAAGGAGATAATTGTCAAGGCTTAACTGCATGAATCTAAAAAATGTAAATATTACAGGAAATATGAAATGTTGGGAGAGGAGTTCAACTCTTATTTGGAAGAGAATAGTGGCTTAGAACAATTGCATATCACTTGACTTACTGAAGCATGTTTACAACACAAATCTAATGAAAGGTTTTTTTTCCCTATGGTATTAAAAATTAGATTTGACAATGGAGAACAAGTGCTTTATGGGTAAACTGGGCTAAAATATTTATCCCAGAAAGTGAGAATTAATTAGGTTCTGGCTTCTGAGTTCTAAGTGAACACGGTGAAGTCATTCTACATTTTTATTTTTCTGATCTTCAAAGCACAGGTCTATGAAATAAAAGGAAAGCTTTCTAAGAAAGGGAAAAAGTATGTTCAATGGTACAACCACAGATAAGCAAGATTTCATTCATTTAGTAAGGATGCTCAAGGATAAGGAATAGCTTATTACAGAGGAAAGAAAGGAGACATACTGCATAGTATAGAAGTTTAACACTGGAAAGGTAAAGTGAGACTATGTTAAGAAGGCTCTGGAATGCCAGATGAAGAAGTATCAACTTTATCCGATAGCCCTGTGATTATCGACTAGGGGCAGAGTTACAAAATTGAAGGAGGGGAGAAGGAGAATGGAGGAATCATGGGAAGAGTGACAGATCATAATTAAAGTTTGAAAAAAGCAAAGCTTGGATCCAATGCTTTGAGTTGGTTAGGCATAGTGTCTCTTAACATATTTTTTTGCTAATGAAAATGAAATCATGTTTCCAATGTGGTCCTATATACATATTAAAGAAAACATACAACTAAAACTAAGAAGCAAGACAGGGACTCAACCCACTTCTGATTTTACAAGTATGGTTTCCATTAGCTTACAGATGCCAACACTTGAAAGTGGTATTTTAGGAAAGTGAGTATGATATGTGGAATGGACTGGATGTGGCAAGAAACTAGAGGCAAGGAGAGAACAGCAATCACATGTAATCACTCTCCAAACACCCACAAGTTCACTATTTTTGAAGAGATGCCAGTTACATGCTATCTGGGTTTTATTAATTAAACCCCAAACCAAGTTTAAAACCGGATGTTCTAAGATAATGTCCCCAAAGTGTGATTCATGGGGTGAAAACCAATTTTAATAAAATCACATTTAAAAGATTTGAATTCAGTCTAGCTCCTTATCTTGTATTTTCTTTTTTAGTGGATGTCAAAAATACAGTTGTAGTTATGTGAGCACACCTGTGTAGGAAGGGGCAAAGCAGTTCTCATGTTAGTCTACAAAACAAGCCCTTGGACAGTTAAGAATTCACCTGAAGAATAAATTTCTGCCTCTAAACATTAAGCTCGCCTACAATTTCTGCTCACGCAATGGACATTAGTGCCTATTAAAAGTCAGGCACTATGTTAAGCAGTGGGGATACAGAGATAATTGAGTCCCAGTTTCTAGTCTTCGAGGCTTTTAGACTGGGGAACACAGAAACGTAAATATTTATGAATCTAATGAGGTGAGTACTATAGAAACATAAGTGTTTAAGATACAAAAAATTGAACCTATCTAAATGTAATGTCTTACTTTCCTTTCAAAATCCTTTTTCCAAACTAAATGTCAAATACTGGAAAAAAAAAAGTTAAGGATATTCTAAAAGGAAATACAGTAAAACATTCTTGAGAATTAATATTTGAGGCAATTTTTTAGTGTAATGTCTCAATAAGCCATGTCTAGAGAGTTACTTTGAAGTTCACTTCTACTTTTGTAGTTAAAATATAAATGTGTTTGGCTGAACACCCACCAAAGCAAGGATAAGAAAAACCATAACTAAACAAGTGGCACTGGGCAAGCACTAAGATTAGCTCAAATGCAAGAACTAAAAAATATTTCCTACCACTTTAGCTTTGAAAGACAAGTTAGACATACAAAAACCTACAAGCCAACCACAAGAAGGTATCACTTCGCGCTCACTACAATTCCTATGATCAAAAAGACAGACAATAACAAGTATTGGTGACGATGCAGAGAAACTGGAACCCTCATTACAAGGGATCATCCAAAAGTTCATGGAAGGATTTCTATTATTTTTTAATTCCATTTTTCCATGAACTTTTAAAAGTACCCTCATATACTCCTGCTGGGAACATAAAAAGTGCAATAGCTTTGGATAACAGTCTGGCAGTTCCTCAAAATGTTAAACACAGAGTTGTCATATCACCCAGCAATTCCACTCCTAGGTATATACCCAAGAGAACTGAAAACATATGTCCGTACAAAAACTTGTACACAAATGTTCAAAAGTAGCATTATTCATAACAGCCAAAATGTGGAAACAACTCAAATACCCATCAACGGATGAATGAATAAACAAAATGTGGTATCCATGCAATAAGATTATTCAGCCATGAAAAGGAATAAAGTATTGCTGAACCATGCTACAACATAAGTGAAGTCACAAAACACCATATATTGTATGATTCCATTGATATGAAATATCCAGAATAGGTAAATCTGCGGAGACAGAAGGTGGATTAGAGGTTGCCCAGGGCTGGGAGAAGGAGGAGGAGTGACTGCTAATGGGAATGGAGTTCCTTTCCGGGGTGATGAAAATGTTCTAAAATTGATTGTGAGGATGGTTGCAAAATTTCATGCACATACTAAAAACTATTGAATGAAACATTTTAAATGAATTTTGTGGTAGGTAATTATATCTCAGTAAAGCTGTTATTAATTTTAAAAGCCCTACAAGCCACAATATTGAATAGTTAAATAAACAATGAACATTTTCATACTTATCTCTCTGCAGCATACGATCTTTCTAGGCTTTCAGTTTTCATTCCCTTTCTAACATTTCAAATCCAAATTTTGAATCAAAAACTTCAGAAGTCTTACTTAACCAAAAGACAAGGCTCTTGTTATCTTTCCTTTAAAATTATACTTAAACCATAATCATTCCACAAGAGGATATACACATAGGTAAGAAATAATATGAAAAAATTCTCTATTTCTCATTTCTTTTTTAAAAAAGGCAGAGAGTAGAAGGGGAGCTTTCTTTCAACTTATGTGTTCCTCTAGCTTCTACTTTCAGAATGTTAAAATAAATGGAAAGAAACTATACCCACACTTCACCTATTTTCTCCTCAACCCACTATAATCTGGCTTCTTCCCATACCCCAACCTCAAACTGCTTTTTCTAGCCATGAAAGCACTCCTACTTAACAAATGGAGTGGGTACTTTCTCAACCTCACCTTACTAGTCCTCCCAGCATTATCCGACTCAGGTAACAACTCCTTTCTTGAAACTCTCCCAGATTTTCTGACATCTCTGTTTTCCCTCCCTCCTCTTTGACCACACCTTCTCAGGAACAATTAGTAGCACTTCCTTCTCTTGGCTGCTCTTTTAATACTGATGCTCTTCATCCTAAAGCGGGTCATTCTACATGCTTGTCAGAATAAGCTCATTCACTCCCTTGCTTTCAACTACCTCGTACGTGCTTATACAATGACACTTAAATCTTTAACTCCATCCTATCAGAAATCTTGAGCTCCTCATGATCCTACTGCATGCCTCAAAGGCACCTCAGTCTTAATATATCCAAAAGTAAATTTATCTTCTTCTCCCTTGAAACTTCCTTCCACATCTTGTTTGGTCCCCTCTATTTTTCTCCTCCTTTACTCCTAATCCCATCAAATGGTACCCTCTAAGCTTGGGTGATAGACCCAGCTAGAAATCTTGGAGTCATACTACTTTACCACCTACATCTAGTGTATCACTGACACTTCTTTCTTAATCCTTACCAGAGCTGCTGTATATTCTCTATTCCCCCTGTCTTAGTTCAGTTCAGGCCCTCACATCTCCGCTTCCAAAATGCCATCCTTCACGCTGCTATCAGAATCAATGTCCTAAAACAAAAGTCTGTCAAATGACTGTTTACCATTCTTAAAACATTTAATGGCTCTCCAGAGACCCAGAGACTCTCAGCTTTTCTATCAGAATCTACCTGAATGACATAACTGAAGACTCATAGTAAATCCCAAAGAGCAGGCTGAGGGATGAGGGTGGGGGGAAAACTGCTGGAGTGTTGGGCCAGCATGTCTATTTTCTAAACACCTCTTAATATTTCCTATGACTCTAAGAGTTGCAGTGCAGAATTGTCCAGAATTACTATTACTGGTCTGTAGAATAAATCTAAATATAGCACAGATATAAGATCCTTCACAATCTGACCTCTACCTAACTTTCCCAGCATCACCTTTAGCCTTTACTATGTATTAATTCACTGGTTCTCCAAGTATGGTCCAGCCCTTCCCACCCCCACCCCCAACTATTTCAGGGTGCCTGGGGAGCAAAACCTAGCTCTGTCAAAGATGAATGTACCCTACCCTATCTTATACATTTACTTGTCATGATCACAGTCTGCTATCTTGTAAAGACTAGAGGGCAGGTCAGTTAGCTCGGTTAGAACACAGCCTTGTAACACCAAGGCCAAGGGTTTGTTCCCCATACTTGCTAGCCACAAAAAAAAAAAAAAAAAAAAAAGATTGAAAGACACAATAGTCAAGATCAAGTTCTGGATTTGACACAGATGAGCTGTTTACATGCAAATTTGTTTATTAGCAAAATTAGCATGTTTTCAACATGTAAGTATTAATCTGGGTGCCACAGTTTACACAATCTCAGTACCTTAGTTTTCTCCTCTTTAAGAGGGCACAACAGGCCAAGGCCAAGAATAGACAACTCATACAATAGTTAATGACAAGTGGAAAAATTTCTATCCTCAACAGTAATCCAGAAATTCAAATTAAAACCATAAAATAAAACAAAACCAATTTCAACTATAAAATAAAGATCAAGATAACTATAGTATGAATACTCATACATTACTGACGGTTGTATAAACTCACTTTTTCAAAAAGTTATTTATGAACATGTGTATTAAATGTTTATCCTTCTACCTAGTATAGTACTTCCAGAATTATGTATGATAGAAGAAAACAGAATGGCCTAAACATTCAACCATAAGGAAATGGTTAAGCTATAAAATAGTTACCAGGTGAAATATTATACAACCACTTAAAATTATTTCTACAAAGCAGCTGTAGTAATAAACACTTATCAAAATGTTAAGTTAAAAAAAAATACAAAATGGTACACATAGCATTAAAAACATTAACAGAAGTAGCCTTTGGGTGATGGGTCTACAGGATAGCTGGAGAGAACAATGGAAAAGGACTGTGCTTGGAGTCAGACCACAGTTTGAATGCCCACTCCACTTTCCTAAGTAGACTTTGTTAATTATTATTATTAACTATTCTATAATTTCCAAACTTGAAGTAAGTATTATTGCTTTACAATGGAACAGGGTTATAATATCTAGATTATCTCTGGAGCTCAGCTCTAAAATGTTAAGATTAAAAAATGCATTTTTAATCCACATCAGAATTTAATAATAACAGAACAGTTAGAATCCATCAGCTGATCTTTTGTTTTTCCGTGACAGAGGGACATAGTTCTTCCTCTCCAGACTTCCAGTCACGGGAAAAAGCAGCACCAACTACCGGCAGCCATAATTATAGCCATTAATTATAGATTATCAAGTCAAAAAATAAAGCAAGCACTATAAAAGAACAGACTTAGTCATCAAATCTCCAATGTACAATCACCTAGCTAGGTATTATGGAGAAAAAGGAAATCCATTTAGTACTTGAGAAATGAGATCTCCAATAGGAATTCCTGACTCATCCCCAAAGCATGAATCCTAAGGCTACTTCCCCTGTACAGGAGTTCAGAGACTGGGCACCTGTCCTGATGGCCTCCATCACCAAACAATGCTCCTTCCTGACAGGATATGCCCAAGGATAACAAGATCACTAGCATGCAAACAAGAAATGACCACGGATCACACCACCTCTTCTTCCATAACCAAAGCAAGACAGTAAAAGACTAATTTTAAAGGTCTTATATACTCAGAGTAAATATTTCTTTCACTTTTGCTAGAGAATAGTAAAAAGGGGACTCCATCCAATTATTGTAAATGACACCATCCAAAAGATAAACACAATAAAAATCCTCAACAGTAAGAAGGGAAAATATTCTCTCCTTTCTTTAACCTTCTCAGATCAAAAAGTAATTTTTCAAAACTACACAGGCTAAATGTCAAGAGAAAAAGTTTAAAATAAGGAATAGATTACTTAATTTATATTTTCCAGTCTTCAAAAGATACTACACCAAAACCTTATTCCTATCTTCTATTATTGATCAGGGGAGGCAGGAATCACAAAGCTCAACAGTACTATTATAATATTTTGTAAGGTCAAGGATCTATTTTATAAGTGTTAACAACTTTAACACTGAAGGTTTACAAGACCAAAGTCTCTTTAAAATTTGAAAAAGTATTTCAGTTCTAAAAGTCATTTCACCTGCACTTTGAAAACAACTGCACTTTGAAACAAAAACTAGCCAATGTTTGCTGACCAGTCATTTTTAACAGACATTAACTGTGTATCCCTTTCATAACCGAATTTCGGAGTTAAGTGATTATTCTTGGAGGTGTACCTTGTCCAGGAGCAAAATTTTTCCTAGCTGATTTCCCATTACCAACCCCCGCCAAGGCTAAGGAGCGAGCAACCAACCACTTCCCAAAGTCCTACTTCCTTTTCCATTCCCCAGACCTCCAGGGTTTCCAACGCCCCAGTCTTGCGCAATATCCGTAGGAGCAGCAGCCGCCACAACCACTGCCTCCTAAGTCGGGAAACAAACTCTGGAGGGAACATTGTCCAGCAGAAAAATAAAAGGGGCGGGGAGGGGGGAGTAATGTAGGAAGTCGACTTCTGGTCCCACGCCTTCGGATCTGACCCCCTCATACTGATACATCTAGAGCAATTTCACGAACAAGACTTTTGACCCTCACCTCCTCTCAAGCCAGCCTGCAAAAGCAGAGGGCGGAAGGGGGGCAGGAGGGCGGGGGGGCGGGGGCGCCGGGAAGGTTATCTCCCAGTTCAGGGCTTCGGCCCGTAACGTCGCCTCCGCCCCACCAGGACTATTGTTCCCAAGTTCCCCACCCCCACCCCGGATAGGAAGTGATAGTCACATCCCCTCCGCCTTAGGCAATATCCCCCAGGGAGTCTGAAGCAGGCTTCCTGTAGGCTTATCCCTCGGCCCCACACTTACTCCCTCAACCTGAAGTGACACTGACCCGAAGACTACCTCACACCTAGGTCTCCAGAGAGAAGAGACCGGACGGGAGTAAATGGAAATTAGGTAAACCACGAAATTCCTTACGGACAATCCTTTCCCAAGAGCTGGAGATCATTGCGAACCCAGGAACAGCAAAAGTCCTACCTTACCTACTTTGAGACCAGCTCGAGCAAAGGGACCCCGCGAGTTAATGCCAACCTCAACACCTTGGTTGCTCCGTCAGCCACGATTCGCTCTCCTCCCCGCTCACAGCCAGACCCCCTGCCTCGACCCTCCTGGGAGACGCAGGCTGGGTGGGAAGGTGTGTAAAGGCGAGTCTCCCCGGCCTGCACCTCACTCGCCTGCGGCTCCCCGCCCCAGAAACAATAGGTGGTCGCGGGCGGCGGTGCCCGGTCCGGGCTCGGCCCGGCGGCCGCTCCCTTCACGCCCCGGGCACCCGCGGAGGGGGCCGCGAACACGGGAGGAGAAGAAAGGAGGCCGAGGGGCGGAGGTGGTCTCACCCCCCGCGAGCTTCCGAGTCCACTCGGTCCTCGGGGTTGTTGCGCGGCCCCTCCGCCCCACTCACAGTCGTACACAAAGCGCAGGCGGCCCGGCCCGGGGAAGGCAGCCGTGGGCTCCGGTGCCGGCGACAGGAGGCGACAGCGAGGGGAGAGACTCACCATGAAGTCCCGGGCGAAGTTGTCCTCCCCATTGTGGTCCGGACTCTTCATGGCCTGGACCCTCTGGATGAATTTCCTCAGGATCTCCACTTGCTCCATCCTCCCGCGTCCCCCCGGCTGCGGTCGCTGGCCCCCCCTCCGCCCGCCCGCCCGGCGCAGAGCTCGCTCCGTCTTCCCCAGCTCGCTCTCTCTTCCCGTCCCTCCCTCCCGACCACCGCCAACCCTCGCCGCTCCCTCCTCCCCCCTACCGCCCTAGGCGGCTGCGGCGGCACCGGCCCGGCTCCCGACAGCACAACTTCCAGGAGCAGCAGCCGCTCTCCCACAGTACGAGACGAGCCGCCGCGGCTACCGCCAACCCCAACCCCCAGCTTGCTCCATCCTCCTTCCCCGCCCTCCTCCTTCTCTGTCGGAGACGCCGCTGCCGCCGCCTCAGGAACACGGCTCTCCGCTCGCCCTGCCCCCCCTTCCCGGTTCTTCCTTCCCCCCACCCCCCACTAGCAGCCGCAGCCGCCTCTCCCCACGGGCGCGCCCCCGCCGCCACCCAGATGCGCGGCCCCGCTCTACGGCTCCGCCCCAAGCGCTAAGACGCGCCGATCTGCCCCCGCCCTCCCCGCCTCCGGGCCACTCCCCCGAGCCCGCCCTGCTGGCCGCTGCCGGGCTGGCAGTGGCTGGAAGGCTCTTTGGCGTTCTGCTGGCTACCTGACTCCACTTCCGGGGCGTGGTCCCGCCCGGGGAGCTGGGGAGTCTAGAGGTACCAGGGGCTGAAAGTTGTCCCACTGGAGGAGGGAATTCGACTCTGAGCAGGGCCTACCCCAGTCGGTCGGACTACTTCAGTTGGAACTCGCGGGCTCACCGCCTGCTAGGAAGCAAAAGCAGATTTCAAGAGTGTCCCCGCCGCCGCCAGCCGTGGGCTGGGACTGCAAGTCCCGGCCTGCGGAGTCCCGGAGCGGGAGCGGGGGCAGGGGGCGGAGGTGGGAAAAGAGGCATGCTGGGAACTGTAGTAGTGTCACCTCCACGATCACGGCAGGTAGGTGCTCATCCTATTGATGGCTTGGTGACACTGGACTGCAATTAGGCTTTGGCAAGTTGGGTGATGGCTACTTCCAAAAGAAGCAAAACGCTTCTTGTATGAAAGGAATTTTGCGCTTTGCAAATCTGTTTAAACCCTGGCCGAGCGCACGCCTGAGATTCGGAGTGTGTCCTTCACATACCACGCATTATGGTAGGGGTTCAGTGTTTGCTGAATTGAAGAATTTGCCTTCTGCCTTTAGAGTCGCAGCACTTCGGAACTGAATGTGACTAAGACTTTCCTCGGTGGAACGGACTTTATAAATCTTGTACATCTTCGTAAATCTTCTAGTTATCAGAGAATATCTATTCTGGCCTAACTCATCATTTTACAAATAAAGTGGTTTGCCCACGGTCCCCCAGCATAGTCTTAACAGAACCGGGACTTGAACTAAACACCATATTACCTGCCATTAATAAACATAAACTGTGGTAATGTAACAAGTGAAGGATTTGATCCCTGGACTGACACTTTGGTCGCTTATACCCACGAACATTTTTTACAGAGCAGATTGGTCAGGGATTTGGTTAAAATAGGAAATATGAATTGGAAGGACACTTTTCGCAGATGGATGTTTAAAAGTGCCGTGGAATGTAATGAAAAACTTGAAGAAAACAGGTGTGAGTAGCAAGATAGTTTATTTATTCTTTTTTTAGAAAGGAAAGTATTTCTCTTTAGAATAATGCAACAAATACATACAGATGCTCTCCTCAGAAATTTGCACTTCCACATGTGCCCTTCCAAATCTTTTCTTATGTATTTACATACATGATTGTGCATGTACAGAAATAATAGTTTTGTTCCTTGTTTCAAAAATTCACTTAGCAGAACAGTTTAATTTCTATGGTAAACTTTATTTGAAACAAGGGTATTAATCCGTTCTTTTGCTCACAGTTTTGGAGACTGGGAAGTCCAAAGTCCAGGGAACACATCCAGAGAGGGTCTTTGTTTGTGGCTTTACAGCAATGCAGGAGTCTCACATGGCAGAAAACTGGCAGAGCAAAGAGAGACAGACCTATCATGTGTTCTTCTTTTAAAGCCCTCAAAACCATGCCCATGACCACCATTATTAATCCATTCACTACCACATGGTCCTGTGATCTAATCACTTCTTCAAGGTCATAATTAACATTGAATTACCTTTCAATTACCATAATAGGATGTCCCACCCTTAACAGTTACAGTGGGAATTAAGTTTTGGGGGGACATTCAACCCAAGGCAAAGGGTCTGCAGTATTTTACTTCAACCAGGCTCTTCTTCTGCTGTGCTCACTACAGATGCCCCTTTTTCCTTAGAACTGGGAGAGAAATTAAGACTGTAGGCAAAGAAATGGGTAGATGATCAGGAGTGCCTCCAGTTTTGATATGTCAAAAGAATGTACAAACCAGATGGTGATTGGTAAATACTATTTGCTAGACAAGTTGTATAACAGTCTAGTGACGGTCTGGTGGGAAGTGTTACTTTTTTGAGGTGCTGAGTTCTGTTTTGGCTGGTGTTGTTACAGTTTTTTTTTTTTTTTCTTTCTCTTTTTACTTATTGGCAAGTTTCTCCCTTTCTTTCTTGTAACACTTTAAGGTTTCTTGAATTCTCAGCAGCTACCTTTGGCATCTGCTATAGGTTAAGGAAAATGAATGTAAAGTACTTCCAAGGACTTCGACTCTTCAGAAAGGCTTCAAGTGTTTATCTTAGTACCTAGCCAGTTTTTTCTTCTTTTTAATATATTTAGGTCTTGTTTCAATCTACAGACTTTTTTTGAGCACCTCAAAATATAAGGGTTATGGTGTGTGTGTGTATGTACGTGTGTTACAAAAATATTTCAGGGATGGCTCCCTGAGGGGCATATAGCTTAGCTTATATGCCCCAATAAACCCTTAGTTACTTAAGTTAAGCAAACATGATAACCACTACACTATGGAAACCCGTGTTACTTTAATTTAATAAATGCAAAATGAGTGATACAGACAATGAGTGGTTTAACAATTCTGAGAAGAGAGAATTGTAGACCGGACTGTTAAGAGGGAGGTGGTCACAAAGGTGGACCTTGAAGGATAAGTAAAATTAGGTTTGAACAAACAGGAAGGAGAATAACCAGGCAAGAGAAGTGATGAAACAAAACATTAAGACAGCAAAGCAGAAGTTTGAAGTAGAACTTCCGTACAGAAGGCTCTAGAGTAGTCTGGACTCTGGAGAATGTTGAATACCTGATTAAGGATTTGGACTTAATACTGTAGGCAGTGGGTGTCACCAGGGGCTTCTGAAGATAGAAATAAAATTATGAAAATTAGAAAAGTATTAATGTGGCCCCTTTTGGATAAATTGTGAATTAATAAAGGGGGAGAATGGAATGAGAGATATCAAGAGCCAATACATGAAGCAATGAAAGCTTAAAACTAAGGTCGTAGAAGTGCAAATACAAAGACAGATGGAAGTGAGAGAGACTTTAAAAGAACTCACAGAACCAGCTGACTGACTTAGGGGAAAAGAAGTTTGGGTTAAAAATGACTGAAATTACCAGTAAGATTTGAAAAAGGTCAGAAAGTTTGTCAGAATACAGGCTGTTGATGGTATGGGCAAATGGGCACTCTTATACACAGATAGTGAGAGAAATTGGTACAGCATCTTTGGAAGGCATTTAGGCAATATGTGTATCAAAATTAAGAAGTCATGCATGCTTTGACTTAAAAATGGCTCCTGTAAGAATTTATCTTATGGATGTATTTACAGCTGTGTATAGATATATGTGCTTATTGCAGTCTTATTTGTAGTGGCAAGACTGGAAACAATGTAACTACCTATCAGAAAGGCATTGGTTAAAACAAAATCAATACATATAATGAAGCTCTATGAAGCCATTTTAAAAAATGAAAAATAAAATCTATATGTGCTGCCTTGAATTGAATGAATGTCCCCCCAAGACTTGACCCCCACTGTGACAGTGTTAAAAGGGTGGGAAATGCTATTGTGATAGTTGAATGGTGGGGCCTTGAAGAGGTAGTTTGATTGTGAGGACTGTACCCTCCTGAATGGATTGATTCATTCTTGGAATAGTGGGCATGGTTCTGAGGCCTTTAAAAGGAGAGTACATGAGGAGCTTTCTCTCTGTCTCTGCTCTGCCATTTTCCGCCATGTGAGACCCCTACATTGCTGTAAAGCCACCACTAAAGAAGACCCTTACCAGTATGTGTTCCTTGGACTTTGGACTTCCTAGCTTCTGAAACTGTAAGCAATAAATTTCATTTTCTTACAAATTACCCAGTTCCAGGTATTTTGTTATAAGTGACAGAAGTGAACTGATACATACACTGACATAGAATAGGCCCCAAGATCTGCTTATTATAAATGAGAAAAGCAAGGCACATGTTGTATTTATGATATTCTTCCATTTATGTAAAATTTAAATGTGAATAAAATGTTTGAACCTACATGGAATTTTTCTGAAGAATACTTTAAAAACTGTTAGCTAAGGTTGGCTCTAGGAGAGTCTTGAGAATCTTCATTAGAAAGGAAACAATTTCCAGTGTGTTTACCCTTTTGTATTCTGACTTTTACCATGTGCAGGCATTACTTTTCTAACAAAATTAAACCCATTTAATCTTATTAAGTTTTTTTGAATTTCAATCCAGTTTGTGGGAAGAATGGCAATATCTCTATTAGAAGCAGGCAAGTAAGGGAAAAGGAGGCAGATCTTGTTTGGGAGATTTTTTTAAATGGCACATGACAGGCCAACCTTCAGAATGCTCACCTGCCTACACTGCAGTTCTCAGGGAAATTGACTTCTCTGCCCATCCTCAGCCACAGCCAAGTGTTTGGGCACTTGATCCAAGTTAATCAATTAATATGGACTGGCCAGCAACCTATGGCCTGTTGTATGAAGATGATCTGAACAAATCAGTTGTCACTCTTTAGGAATCTGAAGTTGGAAACCAAGAGAGAGTAAGTCATTATACAGCAAGGACAGAAGCTGTGTGTATGTCATGGGGTAGAATAAAGGATTTGGCAAGCTGAAGCCTTGTGAGAGAGTAGAAAGTATAAAGAAACTGATCAGTCAAGAAAACATTAAGCAGGCATGCAGCAATGTGTAGAGAGATATCACAACATAACCCGTGTGGCCATAGGGGAGATGGGAAGAATTCCTGGAGCTACCTGACTTTCTGGTGACTTTTCAAGACAGATTTGGTTGACATTTACTCAATAAATAAATCCTGCTTTTCTTGAAACAGAACAGGGCAACAATAAAGATCAAGGGCTCTGAAGTCAGAGAAATGAAGGTTCAAAACCTGCTGCATTTCTTACTCAGGGCTAGTTACTAAACCTCTGTAAGCATCAGCTTCCTCTTCTAGGAGAGACGCCTGATGCCATCTTGATGAGATGTGTTTGAACACTGGTGTACTACACATCACACCTGCTCACAGAAAACACAAAATAGGAACTGGTTAAACAAACTGTGAATGATTTCTGGGCTTTTATTTTTTTACCTCCTGCCTCATCTCTTTAGGCTCTTTTTTTACTCTAGCCATGCCGTGTTCAGTCTGGGTAATTACATGAAAAATGACAAAGCTAAATATTGTTTTTTAAAAATCTCTCCTCTTCTTAGTACTTTTATAAAGGTGTAAGTGGAAAGGAGTTTAATAATCTGAAAGGTGTTTCAGGATTATATGCTTGTTTCATATTCACAGTATCCTCTTTCCCCTTAGCTTGGGTAAAAGGAATACTTTATTATCTGTAGAAATTTTGACTTTTGGAGTATCTTTACATCTATTCTCTCATAAATGCTACTTTTGTTATGGCTTTCACAGCATTATAGATCTTTGTGAGGGTTTTGGGTTGGTTTTTTTTCCCCCACACCCCTGGGAAGTAGTTTGGTATCATCATCCTCATTAATAGACGAAAAACTAAGTAAAACACAGGGAGTGAACATGATTACCTCACCTGTAGAAAACAAATGTTGACTCCTGGCCAGAACCCACAGGTCCTGAGTTTCCAGCTTGTTGCGTAAACCACTGAGTGAATGCTTTTGTACCTGGCATAATTTAAGTGAAACTACAGGTGAAGATTCAAACCATTCCTGAGATTCTCCCACAGTAGCACTTCTAGTATTAACCTGCCATTTCGTTCTACGTCCCTCAAGCTTCTCTATATTCTTAAACTATATCTAAAATGGACTCCTAGATGGGAAGTTGTGGGAGAGTGAATGAGAAAGGAGGGAAATTCCTCTCTAATTTATTCCTGGTATCCCGTACTCCCTCATTCCTAGCCCTAGAAACAGCAAAAAAGCTGTTGACCATTTTTTAATCACTGAGTTTTTCATTGAAATATGTAATCCAATAAATAGGGAACAGGCAATAAGTAGCTTAAATTTTTAGTCCTAGAGTAGCATAAGATTTTCTCAGAAGAAAGGCACACAAAAATGGAGAGAAGTTTGAAAAGGATGAAATTTCTTTAATACTTAATATGTACTTCTAAAGTTTTAATATTTCAGAGCTTTTTCACATATTACACCCTATTTATTGTCCTAACTCCACTCTTACATAGGTAGATCAGATATTATTACCTCCATCTTTATAGGTTCATTAAAGTACTAGTGGGGATCATAATGCCCAAGCTTAGAGAAATTAAATGATTTGCCCAAGGTCACAAAGGTGGCAGAACTGGAACCAAAACCCAGGTGACTCCACTCAGTGAAAACTTCAGAGTTACACAACAAAGGCTACATACAGTAGTAATAAATACTAACTTGCAGGAGATTGCAGTCATTAAATCCACCCTCTCTAACTTTCCACCTCATACTTGTATGCTGTTTCATTTAACATTCAAAGAAAAATTACAATTTTATAATTTCAAAATCAAATACTACCTGAACATCTAATTAGTGATCCTTCAACACAATGACATTTAGTTTCTGTATACAGAAATGGACTATTAACAAGGGCTATGAAATATCATTGTACTGTGTGAAATTTATCCACTATGTATAGATTGAGGTCAGGCCAAACTACCAGCAAAACAAAACAAAGTCCTTTCATCCAGTGACCACTAATACTTTAGATTAAAAATAAATCGTGATTTCACTTATATGAAGTATTCAAAGTAGTCAGATTCATAGAAACAGAAAGTAGAATGGGGGCTATGAGGGGCTGGGGAAAAGAGGAAAAAGGGAGTTGTTTAATGGGTATAGTTTTGGATTGGCAAGATGAAAAAGTCCTGGAGATCTGTTTCATATGAATATACTTAACACTACTGAACTATACACTTAAAAATGATTAAAGTAGCAAATTTTATGTTATGTATTTTTTACCACAGTATAAATAAATAAATCGAATGTATTATTTTAGATAATGAAAAAGTACTGGAGAAGGTTAGTGGCAATGGTTGACAACAGTATGAATGTACTTAATGTCACTGAACTGTACCTTAAAAATGATTAAAATGGTAAATTTTATGTTAGGTATATTTTACCACATTTTAAAAAAATTGTATAGTTTCAATGTGATTTTATATTTTTATCACATTCACTATTTTGTGAAAAGCTGTTTTTCATGTTTCTGTGTAGGCAACTATAAAAGTTTTATTTTAGCCTCTCAGTTATTTAACCTATAGTCAAATAAATAATATATAGGTCTAAATGAAAATCTGTAGAGGGAAATTTCTTTTCCAAGATTCACTGTAACATTATACAAAAATCTTTTAATGCTTGTAGAATTCCGTAAGGCATCTTATATGCATATTATGTTTCATTTAGTGAAATTATATGATTACATTGTCTTGTCAGTGAATATCGCATTTCAAGATGCCCATTTTGTAGTCATATTCAGGTTCATTCAGTAGTTGAAAATTTATTAAAAGGCATTTACTGTTAATAGTTACTCATTTTTCTTAGCTTTCAACTAATAAGCATTTTATGATTTTAAAATTTTTTAAAATTTCCTTTTAATATATTCTACCAGTTGTTTTTCTAAAAATACATTTAAAAAATAGTTTATTTTAAACTTTGAAGTATATATTTCCTTCTTTTTTAAAGATATTAGCTATGTAATTTATCAAAGTCAATTTTTAAATAGCTCCATTATCTCAAAATTCTGGTGATATGTTTGCTTATATCTTTTTTTAGTAGAAACTTGTCTCCTAAAGATCTTTTTCTAGTTGAAATATCAAACATTTCTAGTTACATTAACATTTCTAGTTAAATGTTTGATATTTAAGGTTTCTTTAGTAAATTCCAATTTGCTCTTTTTCCAGTTCTCCCTGACTGATCTTTCCATCACATGTTACATAAGCATTATTTTAAGTATATTCATAATGCATCACAAATTTAGTATCACGTGTGATAGTAGACAGAGACTAGGCAGTGCTTTTATCTTTAATGAGCAATTTGTGGGACATAATATTAATCATGCAATGATTTTAACAATTAGACTTTTTAACCATGTATTTGTATGTGCAAGGGAGATATTTATGATTTCCACTAAAGCCTTCAAAGCTGTCCAGACAGTCCTTTTATTCATTGTTGATCAACTTCCATGGCTTAACCATTCTCCTCAAGTCCTACACCCTGCTTCCTCATCTTTAGAGAAAATAGGAATTATTAAGTTTCAACTCAGACTCTCCCCTTTCAAAGTGAAATTTGAAAATCACTAATTTACCCCTGTACTTACCTGTTTCCTTCCAATATTAGGAATTGTAATGCTTTCCAAGGCTAACCTTTCTACCTGTTGACTCTCTCTGTCTCTTCCTAATCTTGGTCTACATATGAGGGTACTTCAGAAAGTTCATGGAAAAATAGAATTAAAAGATAATACAAATTTTTCCATGAACTTTTTAAAATCAAAACTAAAATTTTATTTTATTTATTTATTTATTTTTTTGTCGTTTTTTCGTGACCGGCACTCAGCCAGTGAGTGCACTGGTCATTCTTATATAGGATCCGAACCCGCGGCGGGAGCGTCACCGCGCTCCCAGCGCAGCACTCTACCGAGTGCGCCACGGGCTCGGCCCTAAAATTTTATTTTTACAAAAGTAAGTAAATGAAAAAAAGGTCCAATTAATTAAACTTTCAAATAATGCTTTTTGTATGTTTGTATCACTTACATGTATAAATTAGTTAAGCCTAAAGCTGCACTAAGACTTTACAGACTGCACACGCACTCACATGTAAAATTAAATTATGCATTGATATTATTGTTGATAGAAACTAGAATTTTCAAATAATTCTGCATGGCCTCATAGAATCAAATTCACCCAAGCTCTGGCTACTGCTAAAATTCTTTTTTCTTTTTAATTCTTTTTTTCTTATTTGACCCATGATAGTTGTATATATCCCATGAACTTTTTGAAGTACCCCCTTGTATATCTCCTCTTCTTCATTTTCAGTCTTTCCCTCTTCACTGACTCTTTCTCCTTATCCTATAAAATGCTCAAGACTCCCCCAAACTACTGCCCATCTCATGCAGCATGCAACAATCTGACTACTGTCACATTTCTACTAAAGGACCTCCCACTTGCCAGATCTAATGACCTCTTAGTTTACATCCTACTTGACCCTTTTCAATGAATATCTTTCCTTCTTGAAATTCCCCCTTTCCTTAGTTTTTTAAAAAATTGAAGTGAAATTGATATAAGATGTGATTAATCATTTTCAAGTGAATGATTCAGTGGCATTTGCTTAGCACATTCACAGTATTGCATGACTACTATGTCTATCAGGTTCTAAAACATTTTCATGACCCCAAAAGGAAACCCTATACCCATTAAGCAGTTGTTCCCTACTCCTTCCTCCCCTCACACCCTGGCAACCGCAAAACATTACATTATAGGTAGAATTGAGATGCCTTTGTAGTCCTTCCCTTCCCTCCCTCCTCAAAAATAATCATTATCTTGTATTTAGAATTTTTATTGTTCTACTGCTTATATAACCTTATGTTGAATAGTGTCTTGCCTTTATATTTTACTGTGGTAAAAAAAAATAACATGAAATTTACCATCTTAACCATTTTTAAGTGTTCAGTGGTGTTAAATATATTCACATTGTTGTGCAACAGAGCTTTTTCATCTTGCAAAACTGAAAATATATCCCCATTAAACAATGGCTCCCATTTCCTCCTCTTCCCAGATCCTGGTAACCTCCATTCTATTTTCTGTTTCTATGAATCTGACTACTTTAGATATCTCATATAGGTGGAATTATAAAGTATTTTTGTTTTTCTGACTGGCTTATTTTACTTAGCATCATGTGCTCAAAATTCATCCATGTTGTAGCATGTGACAGGATTTCCTTCCTTTTTAAAGCTGAATAATATTGCATGCTATGTATATACCACATTTTGTTTGTCCATTCTTCCATTCATGGACATTTGGGCTGTGTCCACCTTTTGGGGGTTGTAAATAATACTCCTCTGAACATGTGTGTACATGTATTTGTTTGAGTGCGTGTTTTCAGTTCTTTTGGGTATATACCCAGGAGAGGTATCACTAGGTCATACAGTAATTCTGTATTTAATTTTTCTGAAAAACCACCAAACTGTTTTTACAACAGCTGTACCATTTTACATTCTCACCACAAATGTACAAGGGTCCCAGTTTCTCCAAATTCTTGTCAACACTTGTTATTTTCCTTTTTCAAATGTTTAAAAACATTTTCAGCCATCGTAGTTGCTGTGCAGTGGTACCTCAATGTGATTTTGATATGCATTTCTCTGATGACTAATGACGTAGAGCATCTTTTCATATGCTTGTTGACTGTTAGTATATCTTCTTTGGAGAAATATCTACTCGTCTTTGCCCATTTTTCAGTTGGGTTCTTTGTCTTTTTGTTGATGAGTTGTAAGAGCCTTTATGTATTTCGGATATATGACCATTATTAGATATATAATTTGCAAATATTTTTTCCCATTATTTAGGCTACCTCTTTCCTTGGGTTTTAAAACACTACTCTCTGCTAGTTTCCTCCTATCTCTCTTTCAAACAGTAAATTTATTCAGCAGGTAACTTTAAGCACCCAGTATATTGTTAGGGACTGTTTTAGGTACTGGCAGCAAAAATACAAGTATTATTTACTGTCTGACACCTTTTCATTTCTTTCATTATCTTTTCTGTTTCCCTTAATATGATCATTTTCCGGAGTTCTTTTACTTTACCATTGGAGGCCTCTTGCTCCCTTTTTGTCCCAGAGAAAGCCTATTTAATCTTCAAGGCCCAATCTGGATATCACTTACCCTGGGAAGATTCTGTGACTTCATCAGGCAGAATCAGTCACTTATTCTTTGCTCCTATAGCATTTTATACATTTAACACAATATTAAAGCCCTTAAATTGTTTTATAATTATTTGTTTATATGTCTAGGTTGTGAGCTCCTTAATGTAGAAATCTTATCCTTGTAGCTAAGAAATCTCTCCCAGCTCCTAGTAAAAGTCTGGCACATAGTAGTTATTCAAAAAATGTTAAATGAATTCTCAGGCCCTGGATTTTTAAAAACTTCTTATTATGGAAGATATCAAATTTATGAAAGTAAAGAGAATATTAAAATGAATCCCCTTTTATAATTATCAACACAGGACCAATCTTGTTTTATCTAAATCCCTTCCAGTCTCTCTCCCCATTGGATTATTTTAAAGCAAACTTCAGAAATCTTTTTATTCAGACATACTTTTCTGACATTTTTAAAGAAGAAATTTGAGCAGTAAATATAGAACTTTAGTGTACCAGAGTTCATCTAACTAGAGCCCTCGATTAACATCTTCTAATTTTAAGAGAACAAGACAAATCATAAGAAATTATCTGCAACCTCAAAGTTTAAAAAATTCAACTTAATAGTTTCTAGCCTTAAAAAAAATACAGCATAATTTCCTGAATTTCTACACTGATAAAAACTCAGATGACAAACTGATATTTATTACACTGAGCTTAAGGTATTGAAAGAGCGAAATTATCACAGAAATGGCCAAGGTAAAGTATTTTACTTAGGCAGGAAATATACTTTTCTGTGGCAGAGTTTTTTAAAAGAACATTTTTGTTGAATCTCATTTTGCCAGAAAATAATGTTTCATTATATTTAGATATAAAATAACAAAGCTAGAGCCCCAAAGTGTTTTTTAGTTTCATTCAGTAACAAAGTAGCATTATATGAGGATTGTTGAGCATATTGAAAATTACTGCTTACTTCTTTAATCAACATATTTTGAACTCTCTATTTCCTCCATGTCATCTGGGACTCTATTTGAAACTTATAAAGGTCTTTTCCGATATGTCTCATGATTATCACTTTGTTACTGCCCTTGTCCAAGCCACTATCATCTCTCACCTATCTTTTATGATAGTCTGTTAACCGGTCTCTCTTCGTCAGCCCTTGCCTCCCTCTGCCCCCGAGGCTCAGAGCAATCCTTTTAAAACTTATCAGATCACCACACTCCTCTGCTCAAAATCCTCCAGTGGTTTCCCATCTCACTAAGAGATGACATGCAATATTCTCAGTAGGAGTGGTATTGTTCACTAGGGTGTGTTTTGGAAATTTGTGGTTGTATTTTTGGTTGTACCATGATTGAGTAGCATTGATTGTGTGTGGGCCTGGACTGCTAGACCATACTACAGATTCTTTCACTATAAAGAATTGTCTCTCATCCTGCATAATTTTTTTAAAAAATCAGTTTTTAAAGTGTAATTTATATTCAATAAACTGCACCCATTTTAAGTATACAATTTGATGAGTTTTGACAAATGTATACACCCGTGTAATCACCACAGCAATCAAGGTGTAAAACATTCCCATCACCACAATAATTTCCCTCCCATGCATTCTGCATGACTTCTGAATATCCCTTTGGATATTCTCAAAGGCGAAAAACCTGCGTATAATGATCTGAGCCTAGAACCAACTTCGTTTATGTATAAATACAAAATTTTTTGGCGTGATTTTAATGTACATTTGATTTTTCAGAAATGTACCTATCATGTAAATTGAGCAAAGATGGTACTTTGTTCAGAATTTTACCAGAGGTTTGCCATTTTGAAAAATTATGTCAGAGGGCCGGCCCGTGGCTCACTCGGGAGAGTGCGGTGCTGATAACACCAAGGCCCCGGGTTCGGATCCCATATACGGATGGCCGGTTCGCTCACTGGCTGAGCGTGGTGCTCACAACACCAAGTCAAGGGTTAAGATCCCCTTACCGGTCATCTTTAGAAAAAAAAAAAAAAGAAAAATTATGTCAGAGACAGCATCAGCATCACCACTCATGGTATTTGAGACAACAAGACAACATTCCTCTATCAGTCTGCAGTTGCAACTGTCACATTTATGGTGATTCTACATACAGGTATAAACACCTGTTTCATTATATCTTTTATGGTATTCATGTATGCACATTTACATATCGAAATAGATATTATTTTATTATAAATTATTTTCATTTATAGTACAGGTTTGGCATTATATTGGTTATTTTGAAGTTAGGTGTGTTCATAGGTCATATTTGTGAATTTATTTTCAGGGTAGTAAGAGAAAAGTACAAAATATTCATTATGAAAAGAGAGCATTGGGCCTGTTAAGACTAGAGAAGCACTGTCCTACATATTCTGACCCAGCACCTTTACTCTAATTGAATCTACTGTTTACTCTTCTCCTCTATGCTCACTTGCTTTGGCCACACTGGTCACTGGCTTCTCTGCTGTTCTGTGAAAGCTCTAGCACATGTTCGCCTGTGGTCCTCTGTTTGCATTTGCTGTCTCTTCCCTCCTTCAGCTCTTTGCTTAAATGCCACCTTCTCAGTGAGGCTTTACCTAACCACCCTATTTAAAGTTGTACCTCTACCCCCCTGTACTCCTCATGAACTTATTGGTTCCTGGACCTTTATATTGTACTTATTTACTTTTTGGTTGTCTGTTGATTTGCTTTATACTCTCACCACCCCCACACACTAAAATTTGAACTTCATGAGCAGTATTGCAAAATATGGGTTGGTACTGGTAGAAAAAAATTGTCCAGTTCCCCAGCAAAGTGGTCTTTGTTTTGATATGCTACATAGTCAGCCCTGGGCTCCCTTTCTTATTTTGTAGCCTGGTGTATTGTACTGGCTTCTTTCATCCCTTACTCCTGTTTATAAAGGCAGCAGCATCCCTAGAGTTTAGAACAGTGCCTAGCACCTACTAGGTACTCAATAAATATTTACTGACTAAATGAATATCTTTTAAACTCCAACAGAGGTTTTTGTGTGTGTGATTTCATCTGAAAGTTTGAATATTTACATTTTCTTTCACTTTTATATTACTATGGTTTTCTAGAGAACAAAACAGTATATTTACATGGACAAGTGCCATTTACTCTCCCTTATGCTGTAAAAGTTGGTTGATTCACAAATGGTTCTTTAAAGGTTCTGGTGTATTCTTTTCCTCATTAAGAAGATTGGCAGCTATAACCTAGTGTTATTTATAAGTCATATTCATAAGGCACACTGATGAGTATCCTACATATGGTGTAATTAGCCAGAATCATAAATTACTTATCAATCATTTGCCCCAGGGGTATTTCTTAAGAATAAAATTGGAGAAACATTGTTAATACAAAAATACAACATTGATTTGAACTCCTACTGTTTCGTAAATGAAGTTTACCAGGAGACTTTTCAAAAGTGTCTTAAATGTTCCTATAAATATTGTGATATATTTATGACATAAATCAGGAAGCTTGGTAGGACATGTTGAAATGTACTAATGGTAACAATAAGATATACTGTTTAAAATGGGAACTGTTCTGGAAAATCTGGGGCATATGGTCATGGGATGTAAAAATTACTTTGTCACAGCTGGGTACTTTTTAATCAAATGGATGGAAAATACTATCATTAGAGTGTACATGTTTAAATGAACATGTCTCAGGTATAGCTAATCAATCTGTTGGTCTTTCTTCATTCTCATATTGAATAATAATTTTAAACTCCTTTCTACCATACTTTTTCACAGGGCAATTAATGGGAAGCCCCATCAACTGATCTGAGTTTCCTCTTGTTTTTCTAGCTCACATTTACTGGCGATGTTAATGAGAAATATAATGTCTAAAAGACAGGAAGCAGGAAAGACACAGGTAGTCTTCCATCCAGATACTTAGGCATTGAATATTCCTAACTCCATGAAAATCAGTTCTGCAATCTGTATCCAGCACACTTAAAATGCAATGTAAATATAAGAAGGAAAACCACATTATAGCAATGTCTCCTTGTTATTCCATATGTATTAGTATTTTTATAATTCTTGTTAAACCTGATTTTATACTAGAAATAATTGTCACAAACTTTCACAAAACTTTAAAAACACAATTCACCTACCATAGATATCGAGTGAGGTATTTTGTAGAATTCAAAGACATATGAGATATGATTTCTTCCAGAAGTTTAATAGAGGGATAGCGCAGCTGGTTAGAGCACGGTGCTGTAACACCAAGGTCAAGTGTTTGGATCCCCATATCAGCCAGCCACCAAAAAAAAAAAAAAAAAGTACTTAATAGAGGGGCTGACTGCTTAGCTCAGTTGGTTAGAGTGTGATGTTGATAACACCAAGATCCGGTGTTCAATCCATGTACCCCCCCAAAAAAAACAAAAACAAAACAACTTAATAGAGAAAATAAGACCTTTTCATGAAAAGGATAACATAAGCTACTATGTGGCATAAACAAATAGTTCTAATGATAAGTATATATTTGTACAAATAGTGTGACAAATAGTATAAATGATAAGAAGGTAATATTTTTTTTTTTTTGCTTTTTTTTTTTTGGCAGCTGGCGGGTACAAGGATTAAACCCTGGACCTTGGTGTTATCAGCACCACACTCTAACCAACTGATCAAACTGCCCAGCCCCTATTTTTTTCCATCAAAGGGTCAAAATAGTTTTTGGTAATAAAATGGACTTAGGCTATTTAAAATGTTTATACACGACAATACAGTACTCAGTCATAAATTATGGAGAATATATTTTAGATATATTAGATAAATATTGGTTTTAGCATTACAGCTTTTATAATGACTTGTATTTTTTTCTTATTCCGCAAGTAATACATATACATTCAGAAAATTTAGAAAAAAAGTGAGCAAAAAATAGTAATGAGTTTTAGTATTATAAAGTAAATATTTTAACTATTAATGGTAGGCTAAGTTATTTGGGCCAATTCTCTACTAAAAGTAACTAAAAATGCTCGAAAAAATATAAAGAAATACCTTTAAAGCATTATAGAGATGGGAAAACTAGAACCCAGAGAGGTTAGTGGGTTAACCTCAATAGCACAGAAGCTATTTGCTAAAACATGTGCTGATCACTAGCAAATTTCAACTTTCATTTTGATAGCCATGTGAGACCAAGGGCACGGAAATCAAAGTGCCAAGCCAACACAACAGGGAGTCCAATAGGCAATTTGGACTCACACAATAAGTTGAAAGTGTGAAAGAATGTACCTTTCGCATAAGGGTAAACCAGAGATAAACTAGTGCTCAGTACACCAGTTTGGGTTTACATTAACTGGATGGTTTCAGGGAACCTGAGGCCTCGAACCTGGATTAAAGTGGTTTCCAATTGATAGTACCCACAAGCCCTACCAGAGATAAACAGAAATCCTCTCAGGAGGAAGATACCTTCATCTTTGGCCTTAAATTATTACTTTCAATAATTTTTTAAGTACAGTGAACAGTTCACAAAGATAATGAGGTACATAAGGAAATCTGGCCCCGTAAGCATGATTCAGAGGAAATAGCAGGTAATAGAAACAGATGCACAAAGGTTTCCTGCCTGACACAGACTCTAAAACAACTATATTTTCTGTGATTAAAGAGATAAAAAGACAATATTAAAAATATCTTCAGGGAACAGAAAACTATCAAGTAATATATCAGATTTGAAACAAATGTTTTGACCAAATTGAGTAAATTTAACAAGTTTTTCCCCCCATGTTTAGACTTGTTAGTTAAATTGGTTCTTTTAGGGTTGGTCAATTAGCTCAGTTGGTTAGCACGTGGTGCTATAACCCCAAGGTCAAGGGGTTATAGCATAACCCCATACTGGCCAGCCACCAAAAAAAAAATATTCTTTTATTTTTTTAGGACCATGTTTAAAGCCTGAATCAATATACTCTAGCTGAAAGTGTCAACCTCAACAGCCCTGGAGAATATAGATGGTATTATTATTATTATCATTATATATTAGAAAAATCACAGTACCTCAGTGAATAGTCATAAGTCATATTGTTTCAGCTTACAACAATACAGATTTATGATGTTCTTCCATTTGTATAATTTGTGATTAGTTCTGATGCTTAAACAGTTCTCTGACATGCCAATCTGTCCAACTTAAGGATGTAAAACCAAACTTAAACATACTGAAAAAAGACTGTTAGTCAGTTTCAGTTTTCTGTTGCTTATAACAGAATGACCCAAACTAGGTAATTTATAAAGAAACAAAATTTATTTCTTACATTTTGGAGGCTGGGAAGTACAAGGTCCAGTGGACACATCTGGTGGGGATCTTCTTATTGGTGGGGACTCTACAGAGTCCAGTGGTAAAGCAGAGAATCACATGGCAAGGGCTGAGCAAGCTAACATGCTTCTTCTTCTCATACTCATAAAGCCCCTACTGCCATTCCTGTGATAAGCCATTCATCTATTAACCTATTAATCCATGAATGGGTTAATTCATTCATGAGATCATAGCATCATGGCCCAATCACCTCTTTCAAATACCATGTTGGGGATTAAGCTCCATATGATCTTTGGGGACATTCAACCATAGCAAAGACCTTACCATTTGATCCCTATGTCAGTTAGAATTAGCTTCAGTTGTGAGTGGAAAAACCCAAAATAACAATAGCTAAACAAGGTAGACTTTTCTTCATCTCATATAAGAGTCTGGAGCTAAGGTTGTCCAAGGCTGTTGTAGCTTCCATTCCCAAGACCACCTCATGTTTTAACAAGACTGCTCCAGCCATCACAACTGCATTCCAGTCTGTTTGAAGGAGGCTGGAAAGGGTGAAAGGTAGAGGGGTAGTGAGAGGTTGGTTAATGGATACAAAATTACAGCTAGATAGGAGGAATAAAACCTAGTGTTCTATAGCATTGTAGGGTGATTATAATTAATAATTTATTGAATACTTTCAATTAGCCCAAAGAGAGGATTTTGAATGTTCCCAACACAAAGAAATGATAAATGTTAGAGGTGATGGATACGTTAATTAACCTGATTAGATCATTACACATTGTATACATGTATGGAAATATCACACAATACCCCATAAATATGTACAATTATATATCAAAAAAAAAAAACCCAAAACACATGGGAATGAGGAGGCTGTGTATGTGTGCTTGGTGGACAAGGGAGTATATGGAACTCTGTACTTTCTGCTCAATTTTGCTGTAAGCCTAAAACTACTTTAAAAAATAAAGTCTATGTATATATGTATGTATATATTTATTTTTAATTGACATGTATTGATTGTGCATATTTATGGGGTATTAGAGTTATATTTCAATACATGAACACAGTATGTGATGATCAAATAAAGGTAGTTAGCAAATTTGTCATGGCAAAAATTTATTATTTCCTTGTGATGAGAGTATTTGAGCTCCTCTCTTTTTTAGCCGATTGATAACATACAGTAAATTATTGTTAGAGATGACTAGCACTACTGTAGACCACTAGAACTTATTTTTTCTATCTAGCTGCGATTTTGAATCTGTTAACCAACCTGTGCCTATCACCCCTCCCCTTCCCAGTCTTTAGTAACCACAATTCTGCTCTCTACTTCAATATATATGAGTGAGAACATGCAGTATTTATCTTTCTGTGCCAAATAAAGTTGATTTTTAAAAAAGGAGTAGCATAGATAAATTGTGCATATTTGTGCAATGTAATACTGCTATTTGCAACAATGTAAATGATTCTCACAGTATAATGTTGAATTAAAGAAGCCAGTTGTGAGAGAAAAAAATGAAATAAAACAAAAAACCCAACAACAACAAAAGATTTTCCTGTTGAGAAGTTGCTGTTGATGTCCTTGTGCCAGCTCTTTGTGCTTTTATTTGCTACAGGTAAGCTTATTAGATTTTTGAAAATGTCAGCAAAACAAATATTTCTGGGTTCATTGCTTAAACAACAAAAAACATTATAATAAACCTAGCTTCACAGATGTTTCTTCAAAAATGCTTATTAAAGTCCCTTCAAAGAAAAGATACCATGACCTAATGAAGAAACTCATCACCTTCTGATTTTCAGACCAAAATAAGGCAGTAGTGATGAAAAAGTAGGAAGAGAACATTGCCTCTTGTATTAATGTGGTCTGCCACTAAATACAATGTTAGATGATTGATTTCTGTAGTCTCATGAATAATAATAGTAGCTAACATTTTTGACCCTTTATACGTTATTTCATTTGAGCCTCCAAACAATGCTATGAATTAGTTATCTTTCATTCTAATTTTACAGATGCCCAAGGTCACACAGCGTATGTGGCAGAGTTGAAATTTGAACACAGGCATTTAAGTTTTAGAATCTGAACTCTTCTGAACTCTTAACCACAAGCCTATGATGCCTCCAATTCTAATATATAATAAATAATATACCAGTAATACCAATATATTATTTGCAAATAAGTGAAGAGTTAAGTAAATACCGTATTTAAGGGCAATAAAATTTTTAAAGTCAATTGTTTTGAGCAAATACTATATGACAGGCACTGTACTGTGTGCTTTACTTATATAATCTCATTTAATATCACCTGCTACAAAGTAAGTACTAGTTTTTAGTCCCATTTTACAGATATGGCAACTGAGATTCAAAGAGCTTAGATAACTTATACTAGGTAACCCCAGGTCTATCCGACAGTCAAGTTCATGCTCTTTATCACTATGAAGTATTGCCTATATTTTCATAGCTATGTTTTAACACTGAACAAGATATTTGGTATTTTTGGTAAAGAAGTTCTGGGTTAAATAAACTTAGTTTTCTACATTTTTTGTTTTATTGAAAACATATTTTTAGTTGCTGATCAGGTTCGTCATATTGTCCACAGATGTCACTTAGAGAATGGAGAATAATTTTAAGATTGAAATAAAACACAGTGAGGATTATTATATTTGCTTTAAAATCATCTTGTACTTTAAGATACTGTAAAGCTAAATATAAATTATTTTTTAATTATGCTTTTTTGGGTGATTCACAATAGTGTCCCTTTCTGTTAATGGAGATGTAAAATTAAAAGTATTTTTAAATTCTGGAACTTACGTAAATTGTGTTCACAAGTCACAATTGATAACCATGCCCCTCTGACTAATGTTTTCTTCATTTGAGTTTTGGATGTCACAAAATACCAGAATTAAAGAATTTGTAAGCTGGAGGAGACTTCTTAAATTATGTAGTCCAAACTCCTCAATTTACAGATGAAGAAACTGAGGCCTCGAGAGATAAAATGATTTGTCTAGTGTGACAAAACAGATGGTCCAAGTAGCGACTGCAGTCTTCTCTACTATCTGCCACCACCCCCCCAGCCATACTAAACATAATACTATCTAATACATAAACACACTATATAATTAGAAATGTGCTTGCTAGGTAATAAAACTTGAATACCCTGAAATCTTTTAGAATTCGCCCAAATCACCTCAGATTTACTTAAATAAAAACAGTGTGTTTCTGGTAGCCAAAACTGACAAGTTAACTCTGAAAAACAAAACAAAAACAAACAAAAAACTGTGTTTGTTGTGCAATCATAGAATCAAATTGCTATTCTCGTGTCTCTCTTCTATGTATATTCTGGAATCATCACTACGTCAGAGCCAGCTGACTTCAGGTACAATTTATTTCCTTATAATGTTGGTATTTATGGTGTTGGTAGTGTTGGCATAGTGTTTGCCACTAATAACATGCTTATAATAACACTCATATTGTACTTTGGCCAGAAGCTAAGTGCTTTTTGTATATTAACTTACTTGACTTCCCAGGAACCCTATGACATAAGTACTATTGTTATCATCTCCAGTTTAGAGATAACAAGACTAAGGCACAGAAAAATCAAGATTATACATGTAAGTGACAAAGCTGGGTAGGCTGGGTCCATGGGAGGTGCTCTTAACCACTGTACAAACGCCTCTTGCAATGTAATATTCATATGCTTGTCTGGAAAATATTTGAAGTATCTGTCCTCTGAATTTCTTGCGTTACAGAATTACTTGCATTCATAAATCTTCTTTAGAACTTTCAGCCCCCTCAAATCATGCCACTGGTCATTCACTCTCTACATAAACTGTATTTTCTTTTTTTTTTTGTCATTTTTTCGTGACCGGCACTCAGCCAGTGAGTGCACCAGTCATTCTTATATAGGATCCGAACCCGTGGCGGGAGCGTTGCCACGCTCCCAGCGCAGCACTCTACCAAGTGCGCCACGGGCTCGGCCCATAAACTGTATTTTCAATGAACAAAATAACTGAAGTAAAATATGCTCATTGTAAAAAAAAATTTTTAACGATGTAAAATATATAAACAGTAAAAATCTCTCTTAACCTCCCCTCCAATTCCATTTAATTTGATTTTTCCAGATTATTATTATTATTATTATTATTATTATTATTATTATTATTATTATTATTGGCGGCTGGCCGGTAGGGGGATCCGAAATCATGACCTTGGGTAACCGACCAGCCCTGATTTTTCTAGATACTTTTCAATCTGTTCTTAAAAATACATTTATAGCTGGTCGCAATAAGGCGCGCCTGTCATCTCAGTCACTAGGAGGATTGCTTAAGCCTAGGAGTTCTGGGTGTAGTGCACAGTGCCGCTCGGGTGTTAGCTCTAAGCTCAGCATCAATGCGATGGTCTCCCAGGAGCAGGGGACCACCAGGTTGCCTAAGGAGGGGTGAACTGGGTCAGGTCCGAAACCGAGCAGGTCAAAATTCCCATGCTGATCAGTAGTGTGATCGCGCTTGTTAATAGCCACCACACTCCAGCCTGGGCGGCATAGCAAGACCCCGTCTCTAAAAAAAAAAAAAGAAAATTAAAAAGAAAAGAAAAAAATTACATTTATAAATGTTGTACATATTTCTATATATACATGCATATATGAGTATATACATGGACACATGTATATATGTATATGAAAAGGTGTGGATAAATGTATGAAATTTATATAGGGTCTTTAGAATTTTTCAACATATAAATTTACACCTTTTCCAAAACCTTTTTGAAAATTTAGTCAATGAAATACCTGCATGTGGTTTAAAAAAATTAAATAGTAACAAAAGCTTTATAATGAAAAACAACAGTCTTCTTCCCCGCCTCTTCCCTTCTATACTGCCCTCAACAAATAGTTGGGTTTTCTGATTGTTACCTCTGAAATCATATAACATACTTATAATGCTGCTTAACTTACCAGTTTAATACTTTGTATTAGTTATTTATTGCTGTGTGACAAATTACCTAAAAAGGTGATGGCTTAAAACAACAAACATTTATTATCTCACAATTTCTGTGGGTTAGGACTTCAAGAGTGGCTTAACTGGGTGATTCTGGCTCAGGGATGCTGTCATCTGAATGCTCAACCCACTTGTAAGAGGGCTCACTTAGCTGGTTGTTGGCAGAAAGCCTCGATTTCTTACCGGCTGTTGGATGGAGCCTCAGTTCCTCACTACCTGGGCCTCTCCACTGCAACTCGTGACATAGCAGATTGCTTCCTCTACGTCAAGCTGTCCAAGAGAGAGCAAGTAAGGAGGAAGCTGCAGTGCTTTTTATGAACTAGTCTCTAAAGTTGCCCACTATCACTTGCACTTTATTCTATTTGTTAGAAGTAAGTTACTAAGTTCAGCCCAGACTCAAAGGAGGGGAATTAGTGTCCAACTCTTGAAGGAAGGCGTATCAAAGAATTTGTGTACATATTATAAAACCATCGCAGACTTTATTTACTCTCTGATATCGCAGATGTGGATTTAGCATTCTTAAGCCCCTACCTCTGTCTGCTCTTCCCCATTTACCCAATAGACGTAGGCCACTTCGGCTAAATATGAAGTCATGTTTACATTATTATGATTATATAAGTAGTGTTCATTGCCTGGCCAAGCAGGATCCTATGATAATATTTTTTTCTTATATAGTGTTTTATTTTTCCTGGAGTTTCTAATTCTCTTTCCCTCTGTATCATATCCTAATTATTTTTCTCCAATACTCCAACATAATAGTTAAATTATTGAAGCCCTGTGTTTTTCCAGGAAACTCTCCTCCCAGATCTTTCTGTTACAACTGGTTGTTTCAAGGCTGCTGCACAACAGGCATCCTGGGATTCCCCTTCTCTGTCTATTGGCTCTTGTATCTTTTGGGTCCAGGGTCTTCCCTCTTTCTTGGTTTACTTTTTCATTTTGTTGAAAGATGTATTCAAACTGCTTCCTCAGAAAGGGTGGATGGAAGGTTTAACTCCTTCCTACCCTGTGCTGGGGTTTTTGGGGGCCAACTGGCTTCCTTCTTATCTATATTTCCTACTCTCAGCTGTTGTTTCTTCATCATTTACTTCTCTTCCATCTTTAGAAATCTAAAATGCCTTGCCCCTTCTTCTGTTCTTCCATTGTCTTTGTCATTGTGGGTTTATATAGTGTTTTATTCCTTTACTATTATTTGAATGCATGTTTAATGTAATCAAGTTACCATTTTTAACTAGAAGTCTACTTAAGCCTTTTAAAGCTGCATAGTATTTCACATTATGGGCATACCATACGTATTTAACCATACTGTTATTGAAAGACATTTAAATCTTTTCTTTTTTGGTGAATATCCTTATTTATAGTTTTTTGAATAAATGTAAAAGTGTTTCTATAGAATAAATTTCTAAAGTTTGTTATGTTATAGAATATGTGTATTTTTTAATTTTAAAAGATACTAACAAATTGCCTTTCACAAAAGCCATACCAATTTACTCTAAAATTCACTTTTGATTATAGCTCTTCACACGTAAACATCCAAACATCCCAGAACAAAGCAAAAATTCCTCTATACTGTATCCTGTTCATGAAAGAGTGGAAGGAAAAGAATATATAAGCTGTTTCCACAGCATAATGACATTTCCATCTTTAGCCTATAAACAGGAAGTAGAACTAGGATAAAAACATGACTTCCTTCATTTTCAGTGAGGAAAACATAACAAACACCCTTCCCCTACCCCTGCCAAAAAAAAAAAAGCTAAGCAACTAAATAAACAGGCTGCCACCTATAGATAGTCACATTCACAGATAAATAAGGTTGACATTTTAATCAGATGAAAACAAAAGGTGTGGTGGGAACTCACAATGTCTTTAAGACACGTAATGTCTTTTTAATGTCTTCTGCTCAGACATTTTCTATATCATGTCTGCTCACACTCCATTGGCCGAAGCATGACATATGGCCACACCCAACATGAGTAGATGGGGATACATAATCTTCTTTTAGGAAGTCTATACATGGGAACACTCACTGCAGTCTACTGTAGGTGATAGTATGTTTTATGCTGTGGGTATAATAAGG
Source organism: Cynocephalus volans (assembly GCF_027409185.1). Taxonomy (NCBI): domain Eukaryota; kingdom Metazoa; phylum Chordata; class Mammalia; order Dermoptera; family Cynocephalidae; genus Cynocephalus; species Cynocephalus volans. The sequence continues at coordinate 51,909,510 of NC_084465.1, read as the reverse complement.
AGGTAAGAAGAAAGGAACTACCACAATCGAGATCTTGCACTTCTGATAGAATAGGAAAAGTGCTTAATTACATAATAATTAGACATCAGCGCAGAAGAGGAGAGGCTTTACTTGTATTGCTATGATGAAAGAAAAAGCCAGATTACAGTTCCTTGAGTCTGCAATCAAATTGCATGCTGGGTTGCTGATAGGCATGGGGTTTCTTGTTGGGGTGATGGAAATTTGCTAAAATGAGATTGTGGTGATGGTAGCACAACTCTGTGAAATACTAAGTACCACAAGACAGTACACTTTAAAAGAGTGCATTTTGTGGTAGTGAGTTATATTTCAGTAAATCTGTTATAAAAAAAAAAACAATTGCATGCTAGGATTGTAAACTAGTGCCTTCTATAATTTGAGAAACTCATATTTTTCTTGGGTAATGTTAAAAAGATATAGTCAGAGAAGTGATAGGTGATATTTTTAAAACTCAGTTTTATCACATTTTAAATAAATGTAATAGTAACTATGATGTTTTTAGGCTTTTTGTTATGGAAGATTTCAAACATATACAATAGTAGAATAGTATAATAAAGTATAATAAATATATAATAAATATACCCATCACCCAGCTTCAACAATTATCGATTAACCAATTTTGTTTTCTTTACACTTCAGATTATTTGAAGTCCTAAGTATCACATTTTATCTGTAAATATTTAGTACATGTATCCTTATTTCCTAATTGTCATATAAATAATATTTCTGTGTGGTTTTTTTTTTTCTTGAAAGAAAAACAAGTACTGTGAATTATTATAAAAGAATTACAGTATTCAGAGCAAGAAAATAACATTCTTAAAAAATATACCTAAACTATTTCCTATAAAATACTAAATATCTAAAAGGGAACTTCTTTTTGCTAACTTAATAATATATCTATATTCTGCTGTGTAAATATATGTGTGTGTGTGTGTGTGTGTGTCTGTATGGGATTGGAGGGGATGAGGGAGATTTTTAACTTATTGTTCTCTACTATTTGAATTTTTTAACTATAGCTATGTATTACTTTTCTTTAAAAATCAAATATCAAAAGAAATCCTCTAGGTATTCCACTTTTGCTGCCTACTTTTTATTTTCCTCTACTGAGATATAATAAACGTTACTTTTTAAATAAAGTGAGAGAAAAAGCTGAAGTGAAGAACAAGAGTAAGTATAAGATGCAGCCAAGAGTGCACATGTGCTATTAAACCCTACACGGTTGCTAAGAATGGGCTGCAAATTTATCTCTAGACTTTCTAACAATCAGTAAGAAGAAAATAAACTGATGAGATACACAAAATACCATATGTATGAGAAAAAAGCAACCAAACTGCTTTGGACTAGTACTCTTCATAAAGCCAGAAGAAAATTTCTCCTAAAGGTCCTCACAGAAGCATCTGCTTTATAAGGACATACAATCTACACTCACTATAGCTGAATATAGTTTTTAAGGCTGTTTTATAGAATCCCTAAATGTAGGCTGATGACAGTCACCAAAGAGATCAGTAAAAGCAATACTGACACTAGAATGGCAGCAGCATGATGTGATCCTGGCATTCAGTTCTCTGCTGGTCTGATTTTAGGAAATTTGTAGGTGTCACAAATGCAGATGACTACAAGGTCAGGCAAGTACTCTAATGAGTAAAGCCTGCTGGCTGTGAGATGATGGTGTGTGTATGTGTGTGGACTGTGACAACTGGAGAGCCCCTGCCCTAACCAAACAGAGCAACAATCATTTGTCAGTTCCAGCAGATGTTGCCATGTGGGATACCAGTACAGTGTACCAGACCTTCTGTATTTGAAATATCAATTTTTCAATGTTGGCTAAAAATTTTTAAAGTACGTTACAGGCCAAGCAAAATATTTCTGTGGGCTAAATCAATCCCGGTTTGTGACTCCTTATCTAGAGGAATGCGTTGATTTCATATCCTTCAGGTTATCTCTCATGAGCATGCTTCTCTCAGTGCATATACTTGCTTTAATTATTTTCTAAGTTGGGGGTATGATTGACTTCCTCTTGCAAGAGTAGAGTTGCTTAAATAACATAGAATAGAATGGAAAGCCAAAAAAGGAAGAGAAGGTAATTCACTCATTTTCCATCATTTGATCATTCCTTCTCAATTTTCATGAAATGACCAAATGATCATTAATTTTAGAGCTGACCTTCTCCCATGGTACACTTGAAACTGACCCAGAGGAGGCCTATCTTATTTCACAGGGCCAAAAATGACCTGGTAGCATTCAGAGGGCTTCCTTCTCATTTTTGTTCTTACGTTTATACTTCACACCACTGATATTAATGCTTGATATTCTCTTAGTACTCATATGCAGCCATTTCAGAATTTGTAGATGATGGTGGCTGGAGGAAGGTTTGACGCTTAATTTTATTAAAACCAAAGAGTACCATGGAGATGTCTACATATGGATGCATAGGTGCTCTAGTTCTTACACACTGGCTTCCATAATTAAGCCTTTCTGATGCATGTATATGACTAAGGCTAAGTGGAGGAGAATGCTCCAGTATGGTAATCTTCATTAAGATTTTCTCAAGGACAAAAAGTATATTTGTATGAATTTACATATTTCCTGGACTGACAAGGATCATATTTCAGGATGACCTCAAATATTCAGTTAATCAAAATCAACTTCGCGGACAACATCCTGATAAAAACTTCAGAGACCCCACCCAGAAATATGTCAGAATTGTTTCTTTTTCTACTATAAATCCAGAGAATGAATGAGATTTTTAAAACTTAGGTGTAAAACCAAATGATTTATAGTAATATTTAAAGAAATTTTCTAGGCTATTTGGAGTAGATGGCATTAATTAATAGTGTTCATATTTCTGTTTGGAGCTATTTGACATATTTGGAGGTAACAACCATATATACTGCCACTATATTATAGCAGTAGATTACATCTAAATAAACATGAATTTCCAACATTTACCTCTTGTGTTAGAGTTTTGTTTATTAAGAGTTTTCTTCAAGTTTGAGCTTTAACATTATATACCCAGAGAATTAATTACAATAATTGCTAAATTAAGAAAATTTTAATTTATATTTAGTTTGATAATGCATAATTATTTATCTGTATTCTTTCTAAAAAGATTTGAAGTAGTTTATAATAGAGAGGCATTTTTTTAGAAAACACAAGAGAAAAAGAACAAAATCCAATTATGAATAGGTGGGAGTAGAAGGTGTAGGGTATAGGGATGGTGAATAATTAACCTGAAAACTTAAGCATGAATAGATGTTAAAATTGAGTAAAAAAATTTAACTCTGGACTTCTTGGTAAAAAGAGAAATATAAGTTGTATAGTTCTTATTAACTACTAAAATGAAACATACTAATTAATCAGAAGAAATAAATATTGTCTAGCATTGAACTCTAAGAAAAAATTAGCACACATAGCTTGTATGAAGGACATTGAGCAAACAAAGGTATTGTCAAATTGCAATTTCATGAAAGATGTCAAAATATTCCTCATGTGGCTGGTTCAACATGGGCTCTTGGCAGAAGTCCAAGAACATAATGTTAAATAGATTTCTATGAAAGCTGAAAAAATGTAGATTAATTTTGTAATTTGGGGGTGATGGCAATGTGAATAAGAATAGACTCAGTAATTGCTATGCCTCTTAGAGTATCTCATTAAGTAAATAATGAAAGAAATATTGAATACAACACATATTTTTAATATTATTTATTATAAGCATATTATTATTACAAATTGTAATTTTTCTTTATGCCTTTACCCAATCTATCCCTCCCGAAACTGCCCCCCCCACTCTCATCTCTAGTATTCTGAAAGTTCAAGGAATTGTTTGGGTATTTTCCCTTCTTTCCTTCCTTCCTTCCTTCCTTCCTTCCTTCCTTCCTTCCTTCCTTCCTTCCTTCCTTCCTTCCTTCCCTCCCTCCCTCCCTCCCTCCCTCCCTCCCTCCCTCCCTCCCTCCCTCCTTCCTTCCTTTCTTAGCACCCAGTTATAAGAATGAATACAACACATTTTAAGACTCACAAACCTTTTGAGAGACCTTGTTTTCATTAATTCAGCCAGTATTTACTGATGTCATGACATATGTACTTGTTCTGCATGTGCTCTAGAATATTCATGAATATCTCATCTTTAGATGGTCCTTCCTTAATTATTTATGTATAAAGTGCATGTCCACTTGGCTTACAGAAAAGTTATTATTAATTCATTCTCTGAGATGTATACATATTAAATTCTGTATTCAACTATCTAAAGATAGTTAATTTTCACCTATACAAAGGTGAAGATATGCAATTAAAAAGGAAAAAAATCAAGAAAAATATTAGTCTAGTTTGGGAAGAACATTTTATATTGTGAATAATACAAACAATTACAATAATAATGGGCAAGGGATTAAAAATATCTAGAAAGAGTTCCAGACTCTCATAAACTTTTATCTTGCTATTTGATCTAGACATTCGTATTTCTGATAAAAGCAGGTGTTTCTGGTCAAGTTCATATGTATTTAATTTGAACCTTGGCTTTGGGAACCCAGACATTTAACATATATGCCAGATGTTTTTGATCATAACAGGTGATAAAAGATGAAAGGTAAAATGTTGTAATGCAACACCTCTACCAAACTCCAAAGCATAAACCTAATTATTTTCTCAATTTCTGTGCCTTGTTTTCATGGGAAATTGTGTGCTACATTAGTTTGAAATGGGTGAGAAACCTCCCCAGACAGTCAGCAGAAAGGATGAGTTAACTTTGACAGTATGAGGCATTTTGCTAAACATTTTTTATAGGTATTATATGTTCTCAATTCCCGACCATAGCATCCCATATGTGAAATAACAAACTCGAATTAAGTAACTTGGCTGATAAAGTGCACCAAATGAGGGCTGTTATGACAGCAATAACGTGAAGAAACTGGTTCCAGAGAGGGTTAGGCAACCTTCCCAAAGTCCTAGAATATGAAAGTGGCAGAGCCAGCATCTGACTCCATAGTCCATAACCACACTGTCAACTTGGAGGGACCACAGAAACATACAATTTTAGAATTGAAAGAGACTTCACAGATCATCTAGTTAGTTCAACCTCCTCTAGCACACCTATTTTACATATGAGGAAACTGAGGTACAATAATATTAATGTGCTTTAAAATGAGGATAAGGTATGAAAGTGTGTGATCAATTTAATTCTTTTAAAAAAAATTTTTTTTAATTCTTTTTTTTCCTTGGTGGCTGGTCGGTATGGGGATCCTAGCCATGACCTTGGTGTTATAAAGCTGTGCTCTAACCAACTGAGCTAACTGGCTAGTTCATCAGTCAATTTAATTCTTTGCCTAGCATATTGTAGGCATTCACATTTTAATAAGTGAACAAGAGGACACTGTGATAATAATTGTTACCTTTTTTGGTGGAGAGGATGTTGCTGTCAGTGAGATAATCATCAGTGAACTAAATGAGCAAAATCCCAGTGCTGCTTACGCTTTCCTGGCTCCCAATCTGTATCCTCTCCTACTCTCCATTTTCCTATCATATGCTTATAAGCTTCCTGAGGACAAAGTGAGAGTTCAGAGAAATCATAAGAGCATATTTTAAGAGTATGAAGTTCCCCCAAACTAACCTACTCTTTACCAATTTCCACTTGGAAGTACTTCTGTTATCTTAAACAATTGGCGGCTTATTAAAAGAAAAAAATCAGTGGACATGAAAACCTGAACTGTAAGGTACTCCAGATGGTATGTTTATTAGATCTCTTGCAGAATAAAAATCTTTTGTAATGTAATAGTGTTTTTCTTTTTCTTTTCTTTTCTTTCTTTCTTTTTTTTTTGCTTTGGAGAGAAATAAATACATTACTCACAGCATTCGATTTTTTAAAAGACAAATCTGTACTAGTTTGTTTCTGTTGCTTATAACAAAATACCTAAAACTGAGTAATTTATAAAGAAACGAAATTTATTTCTTACAGTTTGGGAGGCTGGGAAGTCACAGTTCAGGGGGCACATCTGGGGAGGGCCTTCTTCTGGATGGGAGCTCTGTACAGAGTACCGTGGCACCCAGGGTATCACATGGTGAGAATATTAAGAACTCTCTCATGTGCTCCTTTTAAAGCCATCAGTCTACACCCATGATAACTCATTACTCCATGAATGGATTAATCCACTCACCAGGGCACAGTCCTCACAATCCAATCACCTCTCAAAGGCCCCACCTTTTGAATATCATAATCAGACTTCCCACCCTCTTAACACTGTTACAGTGGGGATTAAGTTTCCAATACATGAACTTTTGAGGGAGACATATGACCCATAGCAAACTCCTTTGCCTCTCATTCAAAGCAAAGCTTGTCGTCCCCTACTGTCTCCAGTCATGTCCTGTCAAGGGTACATGTCCACAGAAATTATTTCTCTCAGAGAACTTTTTCCCATGAAAGAACTACTTCTTCTGATGGAGATTCCACAAACTCCTTCTCTAAGTAGCTGGTTCCGGTGTTTACTTGTCCTTATAATCAGGAAGTTCATCTTTGCATTTACCATATACGATTCCTACTGCATTTTCTCTGGCTCTGTCGGCTGTGCCGACTGGGACAAGCTGGACAGAAATTCATTCACCAAGGAGCCTTCCCAAACTCTCAGGCAGATAATGTTCAGTGGGATGGTGGGTGCCATGTGAGGTACCAGAACAAATTGTAGTGTGCCTACCACGCCCTTTAAGTGATAATAATCACACTTGCTGCCCAAATCAAACTGATCACCCCATCAAATCTCAGCACCCCCAAATTATTCTATTACGCTCTTTCCCATCCTCCATCAAAATATTAGGTATTAAGGGTAATTATCTGGTGAAATATTTTTCGTTTGGGCATGAATAATTGAAAAAGACTTTAGATTATATCCTTAAAGCAAATAGTATCTACTATTATTAGATCCTATAGGCCAAAAAGTCTTTGATTCTATAAATAATATTTTCATGGCTTTATCTGAAAAGTTTTCTGCCTTATTACAGTCCATGTTACCATTCTGAATGCAGAGTAGATAAGCTCTGCTTGTATATCCTTTGAAGATTTTGGTTGCTTTTTTCTGAAATCTCTAATTAATCTGTACTGTATCTATAAATATTTATTTTTCCAGTATTTCTATAAAATGCATACATTTTTAAATGTGAAAAGCCAAAACATTGCTGTAACTAAGCCCTAACCAATACTGAGAACAAAGGAAAGGTGGTTAGTAAATTTTATAATATTGTTCATGCATGGCAATATTAGACTCATTTTTAAATGTGCTACCTTCCTGATGCTTATTTAGAATGTAAATCATACTAATCCTTTATCCTTTCCTAATATACTTGCATCAAGTGCATCCTGTGCCACCTTGTGCTTGAACAGATTGTTTTTCTTTTCTAAAATAACTACACTAGTGGTAGCCCACAAAGCATCTTCTGTTCTTTTTCATCCATTTTCCTATCTTGTCAGAAATTTTAATTTTGATGCTGTTTTCCTAGGTTGTGGCCACTCTACCTAATTTGGAATTACTCTTAATTATCATCATTCAAAATAGTAATGGAAGTGCTGAACAGCTTGAGGTTCAGGATCAATCCTTTAAGAATATCCTCAGTGGTCTAGCCCCAGCTAGCTGTTATAATACGATGGAAAGAAGGAAACAGTGAAAAGGTGAAGAAATGTTTGGAAAAGGAAAGAGGCCAAAATGAGAGAGAGACAGAGACAGAGACAGAGACAGAGACAGAGATCCAGAGATTCAAATATCCAGGAAGAAAGGTGGTGATAGATAGATAATAAGGCTAAATGGGAGAACATGGAATAGGAAAAATAATGTCTGCAATAAAGTGGGAGATATATGGTAAATAAAAGCTCAAGATATACACCAAGTCTTACTTAAAGCTGGCACACGAGAGGTCCATTATTTCCAGTGCCTTCATTTAAAATATATTTTCAAAATAATTTTTAAAATTTATGATTAGAATTTTTAAAAATTCTCAAAAATTAATTTTTTATATGGAAAAATTTAATATCATTTATATTTAGTTTTGGCCAGCACATAGAAACTGAGATTTTTCATTTAAAAGAATTGTAGTATGTCTGATATGTTAGAATAAGCAGGAGTTTGAGAGCCAGTTGGATTCACATTCAAATCTTGTCTCTTCTACATACTGCCTGTGTAACCCTAAGAGAATCACTGAATTCTCTTGTAGAAGTTTCTTGTGCAAAATAGGGCTAAAATTGCAATCTTTCAGGCCTTTAATAAAGTTTGGAAATAATGTACACAATCTGGTTTACAGATAGTATGCATAAAATAAGTCAAAGCTATATCTATTAGATTATCTAATCTAATTAGTCATGGTATAATAAGTAATATTTCTTACCTGGATACTTGGCATTTCATTTAATAGCAGGGTCTGTATATTACCTTATCTTTGCATGCTTAGTATTTCATCATTAAATGTGAAATTCTAATATTCAGAAAACAATCATACAAAATAACTCTAAAACTTCATCAAATATTTCCTTTTGCCACCAGTAATTTATACTGTTTTGCTCGTGGGCACCACCTTAACCAAGTGATCAAGTTAACATCACTAATGAGAAAAACTCTCATTATGTGTCCCCTGATGTGATGTGCTGAGGACACATCATTACTTATTAAACATTCTTGCCAAAAATACATACTTTGATCTAATAATGAGGAAACTTCAAAGAAATCCAAATTAGGGGATATTCTAAAAAACTACATCCTTTAAAAATGTTAATGTGAAAGACAGAGAAAGTCTGAGAAACTTTCCAGATTAAAAGAGATTATAAACTATGACAACTAGAGCTGACTGGTTAGCTCGCTTAGCTAGAGTGTGGTGTTGATTACACCAAGGTCCAGGGTTTGATCACTGTTACTGGCCAGCCACCAAAAAATAAAATAAAATAAAATAAAATGAAAAAATAAAAGATATGACAACTAAATGCAATAAATGATCCTGGATTGGATCCTGGAGTAGGAGAAAATTTGCCATAAATATTATTATTGGGAAATTGGTGAAGTTTGAATACAGGCAGTGTTTTAGATAATCATATAAAATTTCCTGATTATGTAAGATAAAATGTATATATATTTTATTACATATATACACACATAGATAGGTAGATAGACAGAGATAGAGACAAAGCAAGCCTGTCAAACTGTTAAATACTGGTGAATCTGGGTGAAGGGTACCCAGGAATTTTTTGTCCTATTGCAACTCTTCTGTAAGTTTGAAATTATTAAAAATTAAAAAGTTAAAAAAGAATTTATCTTGTTTTGTAGAAAGCAATTGATTTCTTGATGCAAGTTTTAAAGTTGACTTTTAAAGTAGGATTTATTTAGAAATAGCTAATAAATACAAATCAGGCATAACTCTGCCCTTAGCAACCTATTAAGATTCATTTATCATAATTAATGCCTTATTCTCATGAATGTCCTTGAAAGAAGTAATGAAGGTGATGAATCCTCTCTCATCCTTTTAATGGATGGTTCCCCCAGGCAAGTACAAGTTTATGGACAGATCTGCACATAAAAGTTTGCATTATTAATGTGAACCGAACTGATGATTAGCTAGAAAACAGCAGTTACAATGAATGGTTTTAGACTTTCATATGCAAAAGTTAGACCCAGCAAATAAAAAGTAAACCTCCTTTGGGAAAAACAAATTTCAATTCAGCACATCAATTTTCAGAGCAAACTGTTAATATTTACATTTTGAAAAAACCCTTAAAATATTTTAGATTTATTTTCTCTGAGAATTTAAGAAAGTACCTCCTGTAATTTTCTCTGAAATCTAGAAACAAGATTAAATATTACTTTTTGGTATTTGATATTTCAAAAGGTAAAAGAGGGTCTTGAATGTTTCTTTTCCACTTGTATTAGTCTGTTTTCCATTGCTTATAACAGAATACCTGAAACTGGGTAATTAATAAAGAAACAGAATTTAATTCTTACAGTTTTGGAGTCTAGGAAGCACAAAGTTGAGGAGTGCATCTGTTGAGGGCCTTCTTCCTGTTGGGGACCACTGGGGACTCTACAGAGTCCCGTGGCAACGCAGGGAATCACATGGTAAGGGCTGGGTGAGAGCATGTTAACGTGCTCACTTGCTGTCGTTAAAAAGCCACGAGTGCCACTCTTGTGATAACACACTTATCTCTTAACCCATTGATTATCCATTAATCCATTGATCCATGAATGAATTAATCTAGTCAGGAGAGCATAGCACTCATGATTCAATCACCTCCCAAAGGCCCTACCTTTCAATACTGCCACATTGGGAATCGGGCTTCTACCTGAACTTTGGAGAGGACAAACATTCAGACTATACCACCCCTCTTTATTAGAAATATAAAATGCCTTATATGTAATAATAAAAATATTCTATGTTTTCAAACAAAATACAAATGTTACTGTTATTTGTATTTGCATCATTTCTATATACACAACTTTGTGTGTATGCATTCACTTTAAGCTATAATTTGGGATTTTTTTTTTTTACGAAAACAATATATTTTCTTTACAAAACTAGCAAAAAGCAAGTGCTAATTTATATCATATATTCTCCAGTTGGGAAATGGTCACAGGATTCAAGAGGTCAAGTGTCACGAGGTCAGAGAAATTGTTCTTAGGTTGCGGAGGCGGAAGTGCTTTTGGAAGTCCCTGGGTGGTCTGGCCAGATTTCCAGATTGAGTTACAATAATCTTTTATGTCATGGGATGCCTTGCCCAAGTTGTGCAATGTAACCATTAAAATTAAGCGAACCTGTTGCTCAAGTATTTCAACCTTATTTCTTCTGTATCCAAATCAGGTTATTTCCATACAAACATGGTTTAATAAAATATTTACCAGCTGACAAGGATTGTAAAAATTTCTGTAGACTAGCTGATTTAAAAAACAAACAAAAAACTAGCCTGAAAATATGCTGTGAGCCACTGGCGCTCAGAAGGCTTTATTTTCTCACTAAAATTCAGGTTCAGCCAAGAATAAGTGACATCAGATGCAATTGTTCTTTACAAGTAGCTCCTCCTTTCTCCCTTCTACCCACCTAGGCTACCCACAAACTGTTTATTTCTCATTCTAGAATTATGCCACAGGTGGGGTAGGTGTGGCACATGCCACTGGCACAACACTGGAAGAGATGCTTCTGCTTCCCACCAAGGCCAAAAGCCAGGTTGGTCATTTTAGTAGGAGTGAATGGGGTTGTTCTTGGTCTGAGGCAGACGGTAGGAGATAAAGAGTATATGAATCGTCCTGACAAGAGAGTATATTAAGTACTAGTTTCAATTGTTCCAAATTTCAATAGTTTTTACACAATGATTTTGCTAGTCATTTATTTCCTTTGAAGTAGATGATTCATTTTTATGCTTATATTCTGCCTTCCAAATTTATTTTGAGAAAAATGTGGATCAACTAAGTTTGAACTCAATTTCAATTTGTACTTAATTTGTTAACTCTTCAAGCATTTAATCCTTCAAAGAAAAACAGAACAACTATGATCCCAAAAAATGGATTTGGAAAATTTACTTTTAAAAAGAGAGGGAAAGAAATTGCCAACATCTTTGGGCATTTCAGTGCTATAACTGTCCACTGCCAAGATCTGAAACTTCCAGGGATGCTGTTGTAAAAATTGCTCTTGCATAAGGTTTTTCCTCTTTGCTTTATTCTATAATGTTTAGAGCCCATGACTATTTTGTAACATTATGAGGACATCTCAGAGTCTAAATCATGTAAATATACACAGATTATTAACCGTATATCTATGTAATAAATAAATGATTAGTGGGGGCCCACTCTGTGCCAATCATGGTCTGTTTGCCAAAGATACAAAAATGAAACTCCCAGTCTAATTAGGGGAATACATACGAGGGGTCTTGAAAAAGTTCGAGGGAAGATACATATTATCTTTTAATTTCTGAACTTTTTGAAGTACCCACTTACATGCCCGAATAATGTAATACAGTCACAGAGATGTTAAAAAAGATACCTACAAAGTACAACTGGGACCAGAGAATGGAACAACTAATTGTGCCAGAGAGAGTCAAATAGTGTGACTAGGTCTTAAAGGATGACTAAAGATTCGCGCAGTGAGTCCACTCAGTGGGAGGAGGCATTCTGGTCACAGGGAACATTGTTTGCAAAAGTATGGAGGCCTGAAATGCAAGACAAATCCAGAAAGTGGCCTGGAATCACTGAACTTTCAGATACAAAGATGAAACATAACTTTCTCTCACCAGCTGACTGGCTCTCAGCTGCCTCTCACTTTCTTCTCTTAGGTTCCACTCCTGCCTCAGCTCCCAATGTGGCAGAATTCTGTCTCTGATCCAGCATCGCTGGTCACTGAGTAGGTAATTTCTGAGCGAGTTTACAAGCATGAGACTCCTTTCATGAAAGGAATATACCTATGCCTCTGTTGTATATATTACTCTCTCACAAAACGAGTCCCACCCAGTCTAATTACTCCCACTGTTCATTGGGTTTTATTCATAAAGACTTTTTGCCTCTTTTCAAACCAAATCTATCCTTGAAGAGTGAAGATTTGTCACAGTTTGGGATACTTAAAAAAATGTATTGAAAGTAATCCTAAGAAGTATTCCAAAAGTGTTTTGAGAAATGCTAGCATCCCTTATAGCCTTTTAAGATGATTCTTTGAAGAGAATCTTCTTGTGTACGTGCAAATTTGAGTATATTTTAAAAGTCACATATTGTTAATTTTTTAGGTATAAATTTTTAGGTATGATAGTAATATTATGATTATGGGTTTTTTTTAAGTCACTTTTTGGAGATATATGCAGAAATAAGGATGAAATGGTGTGAGATTTGCTTTAAAATAATCCAGTAAGGGGAGGAGAGAGCACTGAGGGGAACGTAGATGAAGTAATATTACTTGTATCTTGAGAGACATATGGAATTCATTGTACTGTATTTTTGCATATGTTTGACACTTTCAATAATAACAATTTTTTAAAGATCACATTATTGTCACACTTCATCTTGCACTAGTGGGTATGAAAAGAATAGTTATTTTCACAAATATAGAGATACATAGTATACTGAAACATCATCAGTTCATTTCCCGCTCCATAGGTTGGGGGAATCTGAGTTCTTTATAAGGACCTCTAATACCTTTTGCTATAAAAGAATTTTAATATATATTCATACATAGATAAAGAATCTTTTAGCAATTCTAAAGGTAGCTAAGTAGGCAACTAAACATATACTGCAAATCTAACAAGTTAATGTATACTAAAAATTGTTCATTTGACCTCAAAGAGTGCATCATTTATTTCGGCTTGTTATTGTTTTTTATCTTACAGCACAAATACACTATGAACACTAGTGAATAAATATTACTAAATGTAAACATAGAGGTGTATTTGTCTCTGCACAATGTGTCATGTTCACCCTATTTATTTATTCACCCTATTTAGACTGCCCACCTCTACCTTTCTCAAAAAAATGTAAGAACACCAGGCATTCTTGGACATTAAAGATCGTGCTAAAATCCAGTTTCTCTTTAATTCAAATTGTTTAGCCTATAAAGTAGGTTATATAGCAGAATGTCTTCAGCCCTCTCCAGCATGTAGAATGGAATGGTGAGGTGACTCAGTGGGTCCTTTTCTTCCCTGGGAGAACCCACAGACTTGAGAGCACTGGGTGAATGCATCAATCTGAGCTCACCTTCTGACTTCAGAAACCCCTTGGAGGTGAGTCATTACCATAGATAAGTCTGTGCTTCCTGCTTAAATCAACACTGAACTCAAAGTATGCTTTGTAGTGGTTCTTTTTGCTCCAAATTCAGCTGAATTAACATACCCCATTTAACTTTTTCATCTTACAAATCACCTTTGCAAATTTCAATTTATACATCTTCTAGGATGCTTTTCCTTCAGGTAAATGTTCCCCAAAGTGTGCCCTAAGGACCACTTGCATCCAAATCACTTGGAGTGCATGTTAAAAGTGTCGGTTCCTGCTCACAGCACAGATGCTCTGGGTCAGATCTCTGGAGGTGAAGCCTGGGAACAGGGCTCCTGCGCACATTAACGACTGACAGCAATCTTCCTCCAGTTGGCCATGGGATGGCAGGACTGAGAACAATAGACTACCTCTGCTCCTGCCCACCTCCTCTTTAAAAGTGTATTTCAGATAGAAAGGAAAAATAAGTTCAAGTGGTGTGCAGTAGTGCTAGGCATCTATAACTAACAATAACTTATTGTATATTCTCAAATGTGTAGAAAGGAGGAGCTCGAATGTCCTCATCACAAAGAAATGGTAAATTTTTGCAATGATAAATATGCTAACTACCCTGATGTAACCATCACACATTATATATATGTATTGAAATATAACTGTACCCCATAAATATGTACAATCAATATGTTTCAATTAAAAATTAATTTCTTTTTTAAAAAAGCTTCAAATAGGGAGAAAAGTTTATATTTCCTCAAGTTGTAAGATGCAGTGTTGATTTAATGACAACTTCTTGTGCAGAAAGAAACCCTACTCTTTTGGGTAAAATTGTAGAAATTTTAAATGTGAAAATATTTGTCAGTTCTAGAATCAAGAAAACTGGCATTATACATTCATTTTACCAGTTGTCAAATCACTTGTATTAATAGTAAGCTCTTTTAAAATACAAATTTACCATATGAAATTTAAATAGTCATTTCCGTCCTTTACAGTCTTTTTCCAAATTGTGGGTATTTTATACCAATGTAGAGATACCACTTAGGTAAGTTGTGCTGTTTTAGGGCAGCCGTCCTTCAAAGGAGCATGGAATATAAAGACTTTACAAGGGATATGAGGGCCAAGAAGGGTTTTAAAGGAATTAAATTGCAGATATTCAGTTTCCCTTTGCACTCCCTAAGACTGATCTGCCTAAGGACACACCTTTTCCTCCTTTTCTTTCACACACCCATCCCCCATTATTTTATATTTTAAAGAAGAAAGGTGCCCTGTTACCCTAATCTTATTATGGTATATTACACTGGGGTAGAAAAATCTCTGGAACCCACTGGGATAATTAGAAACAGTATAGTGATTGGTGTTGGTATTGAGAAATGGAGTCATATTAATGAGTAACCAATCCTTTTGCAATTAGATGGTTTCCTAGTTTGCTTTCAATAAAATTGAAGGAAGACCTACAGTTGAGTTGTCAACTGATAGATGATTAAAAAATAAAAGGTTTAATTATTTTTTAATTGACATGTAATAATTGTACATGTTTATGGAATACAGGTGATTTCGATACATGAATACAATGTGTAATGATCAAATCAGAGTAGTTTGTATATCCATCACCCCAAATATTTATCATTTCTCTGTGCTGAGAACATTCAAACTCCTCTCTTCTAGTCATTTGAAAATATACACTGAATTATTGTTAATTATGGTCACTCTACAGGGCTATAGAACACTAGATATTATTTCTCCTATCTAGCTGTAAATTTGTACTCCCTAAGACTGAGGTTAACCAACCTCTTCTCCTCTCCTAGCCTCTAGTAACTACAATTCTCCTCTCTACTTCTATGAGCTCAACTTTTTTAGCTCCCACTTATGAACATGCAGTAAAACAATAAATTTTGATGCTACATTTCCCCAAGATTTTTGGCATGATTCTGACAGAGTGCAAAGAATTGAGGCCATTACTTCTATTCCCACCAACTTATTTATTTGAACAAATTTTTTCGGCATTTACATTAGTAATAAAACAGAAAAAGTTTGGTGAGTAAAACTGAGATTGAACCATGCCTCAATTTAACCAGAAGTAATTTTTATCTATAGATACCTGACCTGATATTAGCAAAACCAGCCAATCCCCATCTAGCCCATTAAAAAGGACATTTAAAATAAAAATTTGCTTTTTCTGTTTAATAATTATTTATCAAAATCTATAATATATTCATGTTGTTTTTATCAACAGTATGCTAATAATAATTGAAATGATAAGTCAATCAAGAATAATTGTTGAACATAGCTTCATGGTCACTGGAAACAAAAAAATATAATTTCAACATATATACTTTTTTCCTTTATTTTTATTTGTCTTTGGTTCATATGTGCTTTTATTGTGATAATTAATATAACTGATAAAAAGACTTGCAGGAATAAAAATATGTCATAATAGGATAAAATTCTTTGGTGGAAGCAGAATAGACATATGAGTTCAAGGAGAAAAAGGAAAGATGCAAAATCTCTGATTATTAAAGAACAGCTTGTTCATGTATTTTTTAAAAATAGATGATGTATTTAGGTTCTATTAGGTATATATTTTAAAGTGCTGTAATATTTTTATTTTAAAATGACAATATTTATAATACATTGGAATTTACATCCTTTACAACTATTTTAACTTGGGCTGAAAAATTTTAGATGTCAGCTTAATAATGTGCAAGAGGATACAAAACTTTACAAAATTCTCTTGGAAGTGTTTGCAAGTAAAAGGTTTGAATACCATTGGGTTTAGTAAACCCAGTCCAGACATCAGTGTGTAGAATGAACTTAGAATGGGAAAGAATGAGGAGAAATTGGGCAAGGAACCAGTTAGGAGACAATTGATTTTTTCCAGACATCAGGAATTTGAACTGTATTAAATTCATAGAGATAGAAATGAAGAGAAGCAGACTGGAACCAAAAGCTACTAGGAAATAAGAATCCTGTCTCTGCTTCATTTAATCTTAGTTTTAAATTCCATCAAAACTGAGTTTCTTAAAGTTTTCCACCTGTAGACTCTGCCCCGACCTGGTCCTGGATTTCTTCCTTCCTTCCTCTCCCCTACTATTCATGGGACATTCTGCTAAGTGCTGGGGCTTCTAAAACAGTTAATGACAGGTCCTTGGCCTCTGATAGCTTCCAGTCTAGTGGAGAAGCTCACGGTTGACTATGATGCTGAGAAAGATACCATCTATGGCCCACACAACTCCACTCTCTCCCCTTTGTATCATGCTATAGGACAGAGAGCCTCCATTTCTCAAACTCCCTCAGATTCCACATGTGACCTAGCCTCTGCCAACCAGACATATTAATGTGATATTTGGATGAAAGAAGTAAAACCGGTGGTATTTCTGCTGTTTCCACTAGTAAGCAGGGATGTGGAGTTTCTGGTTTTCAACAAAACAAAATGTAGCAAGAGGCCTCAGGGTCTATGTTACTTCTGTGGGTGCCAGGGACCTCCCTTCTGCTGACAGGAATCTGGGCAAAAGCAGTGTGCCTGGAGCCAGGAGTTAGGGAAGCCATTTCCTTATTCTCCAGTTTTCTGATCACTCTTCAGTTTTTTGACCATGGCATAGGCAATAGCTAGCTTGGTTGGTACTTCTGGCAATCATTCCTAGAAGCTCAGCCTAGAGCCTGTTTCTCCAGCATTTCCAACAATTTTGTAAGCACCTAATTCTTTATATAAAATTCCTTTGAGTTTAAAGTAGCTAGAATATCTTCTATTGACAACCAAATCCTGGCTGATAAGATAAGGCCCTGAATCATTCCTCCCAGTCCCCATTGGCCTCTGGTATTGTTCTGTAGGTCTCTCTATTGTCAAACAGAGCAGGGATCAAACCAGCCAGTGATAACCTTGGAATGCCACATAGTTACTTGAGTTGCTATTATTCCTCCCCTGTTTGCTTTAATTTCTCAGAATTAGGCACAGACTTGTTCTGGTTGGTTCTCTTTTTGGGGAACTAGAGTCTCTCCTGCCATATGCTGGCAAAGGCTATTGATGAATATATCTAAATGACGGCTTCAGAAGTACTGAACCCTTGCATATTGTTTACTCTGATTTTCATGTTCAGCCACCTTCTTGGGACTCCACTGCTTCCTCTTGAAACTCTATTGTGCCCTATGGATAGGGTGCCTTACTCACCTTGCTGTTCCTCCACAGCGTGTCTCTCTGTAATTGGGTCATTTCCTTTAGAGCTTTGATTCTCTTTCATTGGCCTTAAAAGTCCCCTGGGATCTAATTTAAAAAGCTGATTCCCCAACCCAACCTTGATTCAGTAGGTCTGAGGTGTGGCTGAAAGTCTGCATTTTTCACAAGTGCCACAGGGCATTTTGACCCACAAGAACCTTGGACTACACCTTGACAACTCTCTGATGTCAGTACCTAGCCCACTTTAGTGAGTGTAGAATAGAAGGTAGGTCCTAGCTTCCTCCCTCTTCTCTGTATGATAAGGATGAGAAAAGAGAGAGGTTAAAGATAGCCCGTACATTGTAAACTTGGATGACTAGGGTTATGATTGTAGCACTGGTTCACATAGGGAAATTAAGAAGGAAAACCAGTTTGTGAAGGAAGGTAATGAGTTCCGTCTGAGACATGTTGGGTTTGACATCCAAATGAAGATGATGTATTATTGGCATCTAGTCATGGATTGATGACTCAGATCTGGAGGTTGATTAGTGGAATGGATTCTCTTTTGAGACTTCAGAGAATCACTGCTGTAGCTAAATTATTTATTTAATGTAGTTCAGCCATGGTTGTCCTGAAGATGACATAAATCTGTTAGTGTCATTCCCAATATGACATGGAGTCAAATATATTTTGTATTTTCTACTGGGTTGTATAAGAAGAAAAATGAGAAGATTCATGGCAGGAAAATAAGTGGTATAGGTTGCCTAGGAGAGGTCTAAGGCCCAGCTCTTTTCCTTAGAGCTTTCCTTCCCCTCTCCTTTAATCCTTCCTCCCCTTTCCTCCAGCCCACTGAAATATACCTTGGTTGTATAAATCGGAGAAGGAAAAGCTGTGCAGAATAGGAGTAAGAGAGGGGGATAAAAACTAAGACTAGGAGTAATATTGTAAATGTTTCAGGTGGCCATAGACTAGGTTGGGTGGAATAATGATGTTCTTGCAGATGTCTTACAGGTCTTTGTGTAAAGAACTCTAGACTCTTCTTCCGGCCTTATTGTAAAAGTTCTGTTTCTGCTCCCTCAAGGAGTTAAAGTCAGTGTTTAATACAGGGGCATTCATGCTCTCTTTTCAAGTGGAATCTTCTGTAGCCACAGTATTTCATTACTGCAAATGTACTTGATTGAGTTCAAATATACAGCATTTGTTCATTCTAAAGTTGTCGCCTGAGTTTTATGAGAACAATGAGGCTACTTTGATGGACATAAAAATTTTAAACTAGGGTATATGAGAGATAGTTACATGTAAGCAAACGAATTTATTTCCAAATTTGTATTGGTTGCATGGTATTGATGAAATCCTGATCCATTCAGGAAAGCAGTTGCAAATGTAACCCTCATCTCTTTTTTTTTTAACAACATTTTTTGCAGTCTTGGGATACTGATATAGTAAGAAAACCCTAATTCTGAAATCTACACAAAGGCGATTTAACCTTGTTGTCAGCCATAGATATTCACTGAACACTTAGTATATTCTAGACACTGAGATTGTTCCCAGACCAGGTTCTTGGATCTCAAAGTCATAGAAATTAACAATGTACCCAGCAGTAAAGCAAGTAATGCTTTATTTAAAGAGAAGAGAGCTTATGCATAAGGGAGATAGCTATAGGGAAGGGTCTTTATAGGGCAAAGAGTGCAGGCCAGTGTCATCATTCTGCACCATCACTCCAGACTGTTCTTTTCTTCTTGGTTGTGGCATGGGCACATGATCAGTTAGGGCTTTGGTCCCTGTGCCTGCTCACAAGGTCCAAGATGGTGGTATTGCTCACTACTGCCACCCCAGGAAGGCCATTTTAGCAGTCACCTGGAAGCTTTGTGCTCATGCAGGAGTCAGGCTAGCTGCCTGGGGGAAGTTTATGGTTAAAAATAATCGCTTATTTTAGTTTGTGAAAATAACTTAGCTGGGTATGCTGGATTCTATGAAAACAGGGATGAGGGACTGAGTCAAGGTGCTGAGTCGCTTTCTTATCCTGTCTCAAGATTACATTAGAGAACAAAACAGACACATGGACTTTATAGCCTAAATTTTATTAAACACAGGCACATAGACACACATTAAACAAATAATTATAAGTAATTATAAGTGCATAAATTACAAGTTGGAAGAAATTCTAAGTATGCTGGAAATGTATGACAGGAGACCTAATCTTAATTACAAATGGTCAAAGAGGTTCTTTCTAAGGAAATGATATTTAAATTGAGACATGGAAGGTACATAGGCAAAGGGAAGGGAGAAAAAAGAAAAAAAAAAAATCCAGGTAGATGGACCAGTATATGCAAAGGCCCAAAGGAGGGAGAGAGTATGATCTATTTGAGAAACTAAATGTCAGCATGGCTTTTCCCCAACAAAGCTGGAGAGTGGTGAGCTGTACATAGAGGCCGTTTAAACAGTATAGATTATTTTAACTGATGCATTGAGGTAATTTGTAAAGTATTAATTATTGTGTTTTTCATCCCAGAACTGTTAACCTTCGACCCTCTACCACTTGGTCTATAAGGCAAGAGTATTTCCACAAGAGACTGAGGGAGTATCACAAAGAACAGAAACTTCCAATTCTTGGCTTTTAAGTTTAAACCAAAAAATTAACAAGCTGGGCATTAGAAAAACTTGGACAGTATAATTGCTGAGTAAGAGTATATAGTATAGGACCTGCATAGAGTGCCTCAGACTTGGATCTGAGCACAGCCTCATAGATAAAGGTGATCCCAGTGGGCTGAGGAGAGCAGCCATATATTTTCCAGCATGGCCAAAAATTGACACTTACAGCAGACTGACCAGGAGGGTACTGGTGAGGTGATGCAAACACTGAGGGCAACAAGTGTTTAGAGAAGGAGGGATAAGGGATCAGTACACTGGAGTGGGGTTGGGAGACCACCAGTTAATATTTCTTATATCATCATGGCATATCTATGTTAATTAAGTATTTGGGCATTATTTGAAAGATGATGGAAAGCCATTGAAGTATTTTAAATAGAAACCTGACTTTATATTCCTTTAGTTGGGTGAAGAGAATGGTTTGAAGGGGGTGAGACTGATGTAGAGGGGAACTGTTAGGAAGTCATTGCAATTGTCCTGGCAGGGGATGATGGAAGTCTGTACAGGGATGGTAGCAGTGGAGATAAATGGAAATGGACAATTTATAGATATCTATCTTAGTCTGTTTGGGCTGCCTTGACAAAATATCATAGACTGGGTGTCTTCAACAACAGAAATTTAGTTTCCCACTATTCTGAAGGCTGGAAGTCCCAGATCAAGGTCTGGCAGGGTGGATCTCTGGTGAGGGCTCTTTTCTTGGCTTTCAGAAGACCGTCTTCCTGTTGTGTCTTGGTGGGGACTGAGGGGGTAGGGGGAGAATGAGAGAAAGAGAGAGAGATTTTTTCCTCTTCTTATAAGGCCGCAGTCCTATGAAATTAGGACCCCACCCTTATGACCTCATTTAACCTTAATTACCTCCTAAAGACCCCAGATACAGTCACATTGGGGGTTAGAGCTGCAATGTATGGATCTGGGGGGAACACAATTCAGTCCACAGCAATATCTTATATCTTTAGGAGATAGTGCTTGTTTGGATGTGGGGACGAGGTGGAAGAGAGTGGGAGGAGTCAAGAATGATGACACCTTGGTTTCTGGCTTGAGCAGAAATGATAGTGCCATTTGTAGAGATTGGGATCACTGGAGATAGAGAAGATATTGGGGAGGAAAATCTGAACTTAGTGTTAAACATGTTTATTTTGAAGTATCTGTGAGAAATCAGAATGGAAATATCAAGTGGGTAGTTGGTTATATGGCTCTGGAATTTAGGAAAGATATCCAGGAGTACAGATATTGATTTAGGACTTACCTGCCTAGAGATGGTGTTTTAGTCCACTTGGGCTTCTGTAACAAACTACCATAGACTGATTGGCTTATAATCAACAGAAATTTATTTCTCACAGTCCCAAGATCAAGGCACCAGCAAATTCAGTGTCTTATAAGGGCAAGCACATTGTTCCATAAATTGTGCCTTCTCTCTGTAACCTCACATGGTAGAAGGGTGAGGGAGTTCTCGGGGGTCCCTTTTTATAAGAAATTAGTACCGTGAGTGCTCCACCTTCATGACCTAATCACCTCCCCAAAAGGCCCCACCTCTAAATACCATCATATTGGTGATTAGATTTCAACAATCTATTGGGGGGGAATAAATATTTAGTTTATAGCAGATGGTCATTAAGCCATGGGAGTGGGTAAGAATCACTAGGGCAGTGGTTCTCAAAATTAAATGTGCATCAGAAGCACCTGAATAGTTTGTTAAAACACCGAGTGCTTGGTCCTACCCCCAAAAGTTTCTGATAACATTCAGAAGCAATAAATTACTTTCCAGAGAGCTCATAGCAATTTACATTTTTACCAGCTGAGTATGAGAAAATCTATCCTATCATACCCTTTCCTGCCTTGAATATTATACTTTTTAAAAATTAGAAGGAAAAAAGTGATCTCATTGCAATTTTAGTTTGTACTTTTTTGGTTATCAGTGTGATGGTGAACTTTTTTTTTTTACATTTTAAAATGTTGTTTACATGTCTTTTGGTTTTTGGTAAAAACCTTTCAGTTTTTACATATTTATATCTTAATACATTTTTTGTTAGGGCCCTTTAATACACGAATGCATTTCGCGATAGGCATGTTTGGGAGAGAGTTCACACTGATGAAATGTACCCTAACATGTGAATTTTCTTTTTTTAGTTTAATATTTGCTTGTACATATTTGTGGGGTACAGTATGTCATTTCAATACATGCATATATTGCACAAGTACTCACTTAGGGTAGATAGCATAGTTTTGTCGTTCGTCTACCACTTCTCTTCCCTCCTATTCCCCTCCCCTCCTGGCCACTGGTAATCATCATTCTACTCTCTACTTCTGTGATAACCACTTTACATGTGTGAATTCTAACAATTAGGAAGGCCTTTAATATTTACCCTTGTGAATGCTACTGATATAATTCCAAGTTGAGTAATACAAAAATGTGGACTGTGTAGTGCTAGAAGCAGTTTCCATGTGTAAATAGGGTAAGTAAAAACAAGACATTGTCATTCTAATTGACCCTAGGCTATCTTGTAGCCTTTTAAGGGGGAAGGGGCCCAGAAATTCTTCCTCTTTTTCTAAATGTAGAACACACTTGACTGGCTCTGGTAAACTGGACATGACCTAATGTTCCGTCTTACACAATCACATTGCCTGTGAAAGCCAGCCCAATGCTTAACCAGACAGCAGTGAAGCTACTGATGATAAAACCAGATCCTGCTGAGAGCTCAGCTGTCTTGTCTCTGTGGTTCTTTTATTCAAAACTGGGTTACTTTCTGACAGCCTCTTTCAGTTAACGATGTTAGATGACTTGAAATTATACTTCAACGTATGCTTCAAACAGTTTATGACTCTTCCCTGGCCTGCAGCCTTCCTTGCTAATTTGTCGTAACATCTGCCTTGGCCCTCTGTCATCCCTTCTTTTGGCACCTGACAATCTCAATGCAGTGAAGCTGGAATTAGACTGGTTTGATGGCTATGAAGCAAATGTTCCCCAGTCATCATCAAATTGCATTTCTTAAACACTCACCCTGGAGTTAGTTAATCATAGCTAGAGATGTTTTCTGGCTCTTTGAAGTAAAGGGTAGCCAACCAATTTTGCAGATAAAGTGCAGAGGCATAGTATGGCATCATAGCAAAGCCAATTCTCTTCATATCCAAAGGACACTGGATTTTACAATATATTTTCACTCTGAATGGAGATTTGGGATCCTTCTTAGATTGGGGAAAGAGCAGAGCATGATGGAATGGACTAGAACTCTGAGTTTATACAGACCACTCTTCTGGCCATATGAGCTAGAGCAACTTTCTTCATTTCTCAGAATTCGTTTCTGAATCTGGGAAGTGGGGTAATACATGTTTTACAGAGCTATTGTGAGAATGAGGAAACAAGTAAAACACACTGTAGGTGTTCAAGTGTCAGTTCCCTTCCTTTATTGACTAGGAGTAGCCACCACTTTACGAAAGGGATTTTCAGCACATGACTGGGGCTCAGAAGGTAAGTTCTGTTCACTTTGGTCCATATATACTAAAACTGGGATGATACAGAGAAGATTAGCATGGCTCCTGTGCAAGGATGATGCACAAAATCATGGAGGAAAAGAAAAAGGTAAGTTCTTTAACGAATGGCCTAATTCTTGGATAATAATGTCTCAGCCACAGGGATTGAGTAATTGTTTAATGGCTTTGAACTTCCCTTGCCACAGGGCCCAACCCAACCCATATGAAAATAAATACCACTGAGCAAATATTTCTCAATTGTAAGCACTCTCAATAAGAATCTGTGGAAAGATATCCAAGAATCAAATAACTATATTTGAATATTGCATATGAGGACCAAGAGTCCCAATAAGTCCGAGGACTCTTGTATGTCATGTCCTTAGCATGACAATCTACCCATTTCTTTTTACAATTCATGATGCTAGAAGGCTACAATAAAGTAACAAGACAGAGAATGTTCTTGTTGGGGTCTCCATATAAAGCCTCTGGTGCAGTTTCCTGCTAGGCCTCCACTTTCCCTTCGCTGGGGATTTTTTCACAGTTACAGTCACACCATAATTAGAACTTCCAAATATCACAAATTAGGTAGAAGCTGGCTGAGCTTTAGACCTCACCGATGCAGTGCAATTCAGCTTAGACATTTGATTACCTATCATTTATATCCAGTTATTAAAATGGGATCTCTAATGTCTATGAGCAAGACATGGTCACCTTAGTCTCATTGCTGTGTTTATTCCAAATAAAAATTTCTTGTAAATTATTTTTAATTTCACTCTTCTGATCACCCATATGTCTCCACACAACCTCCATCTTTTTAGTTCAAATTTGACAGATGTAATTGTTTGAATTATTTGGTATGATTATCAGAATACATATAAAATATAGTGTAATTTAGAGGCTGGTTATTAATTCTATGAAAAAGAATTCCTTCTCCCATTGAAACTTCTCCGGTGCAACTAAGCTGATGATAAGGTCATGGGAAAGACAAGCAGGGATGCTTGGGAAGAGCTTTGGCCTAGATTCTAGGGCCGTTACCAACCAGTTTTGTCACACTGGTTACATCAGATAATTCTCTAGTCCTCAGTTCCTTAATATTAGGGAGTTGAACAAAATAATCTCCATGGTTTCTTTTGTAAATTCAAGTTACAGGAACTCACATATTGTATAAACCAAGGCCTGAATTTCTGTCTTGGAAATTTTGAATCTCTTCTTCTGTAATTGTTAGTGGAGTCAGGAATTTCCCAAACATTATTTCCCATCATTCCTTAGTTTTACCATTAAGTACCACTGGTAATAGACTTCTAAATATTTTATTATAACAACAGAAATTTAAAATTAAATTCAAGGGATATGAAGGGAAAAAAAGGTTCAAGTTAGAATTGTCCTTAATACAAGGATACTTCAAAAAGTTCATGGAAAAATAGAATTAAAAGATAATATCAATCTTTCCATGAACCTTTTGAAGTACGCTCATATGTCTCATATGATAATGAACTTATTCAATAAATTTGCAAAACTTTCCAACTAATGCAGTATTATGTTTTACAACTTATCTCTACAAAGTCCACTGAGCATTGCCTTTCCCATTTGACTCAAACACATGCAAGTTGACATGACTGCGTACACTTTACTTCAAATTATACCTATCATACTACACAACTTGAGTCCTAAATTTAAATTTATGTCACATTACTACTCCCTTGCCTTCTTTTGATACATTTAAGAAGGTTGATGATATTACTCAACCATATTTTTGGACATTTAGGATAACTCTTATTATTAAAACAAAAAATTGAGAACCGAAACTCTACTAACCATAACATTTGGTGTAAAAGTGACTCACTCAATTTGTTGGTCAGCCAATTTTTTTAAAAATCAGGTTTAAATGGAAAATTGAGAAAACAAAGGACTATTAATAAAGACAGGAGGTGGGTGTATGAACAGGTGTAAGTAGATTGTGGTGAGAGATATGTGAAATTGCTGCCATTCTAAAGAACCACATCCCCAATTTTTGTCACCTTTTCAGCAAATGGCAGTTTTATGATTCAGAAAAAGATGTACCGAATATTGAAACAAGACCATCAGAATCTTTGTTTATTTAAGAGGATGGAAAGATTTTTACTTAAAATTTTAGTACTCAAAAATGAGCATGAGTACTTGTTTTAATCTGAATTTTACAGCAATGAAGAAGATTAAACATTTTCACAAACATTTATAATGACCGTGACCAGAAAGTCCCAGCCATTATCATTTCTCAGCTAGATGCCTGCTCCAACTTCTTAACTGTTCTCCCAGTTTGCAAAATTGATTCTCCATTCATGCCTCTGGTCCCTGGGCAGGCCCCAAGGTGTTGACACCATGTGCCTGGTTGTGGGAGGTGTGTCCGGTCCCCTTCTCCATGCCTAGGGTCACCAGGCGAGACCCAAGGAGCTGGCTCGGTGTGCCTGGTTGGGGGAGGGGGGTCCAGTCCCCTTCTCCATGTCCCAGGTCCCTGGGCAGGCCCCGAGGCACTGGCATGGTGTGCCTGGTTGAGGGAGGGCGGTCTGGTTCCCTTCTCCATGCCCTGGGTCTCTGGGCAGGCCCCAAAGCACTGGCGTGGTATGCCTGGTTGTGGGAGGAGGGCCCAGTCACCTTCTTTATGCCCCGGGTCCCCAAGTGGGTACCAAGGCACTGGCATGGTTTGCCTAGTTGTGGGAGGGCAATCCAGTCCCCTTCTCCATGCCCCGGGTGCCTGGGTGGGCCCCGAGGCTCTGGTGCAGTGTGTCTGGTTGTGGGAGAGAGGTCCAGTCCACTTCTCCATGCTCTGGTACCCCGGGTGGGCCCCAAGGCGCTGGCACAGTATGCCTGGTTGTGGGAGAGAAGTCTGGTCCCCTTCTCTGTGCCCTGGGTCCCTGGGTGGGCTCCAAGGCATTGGAGTGGTGTGCCTGGTTGTAGGAGGGTGGTCCAATCCTCTTCTCCATGCCCTGGGTCCCTGGGCAGGCCCCTAGGTGCTGGCATGGTGTGCCTGGTTGTGGGAGGAGGGTCCGGTCTCCTGCTCCATGCCTTGGGTCACTGGGCAGGCCCCGAGGCGCTGGTTTGGTGTGCCTGGTTGTGGGAGAGAGATCTGGTCCCCTTCTCCATACCCCAGACCCCCAGGCAGGCCCCAAGGCGCTGGCATGGTGTGCCTGTTTATGAGAGAGGTCTGCTCTCCTTCTGCATGCCTTGGGTCCCTGGGTGGGCTCTGAGGTGCTAGGTGTGCCTGGTTGTGGGAGGGGGGTCCAGTCCCCTTCTCTGTGCCTCGGGTCCCCGGGCTGGTCCCATAGTGCTGGCATAGTTTGTCTGGAAGTGGGAGTGGGGTCCAGTCCCCAGATCCAAGCCTCCAGTTCCCAGCAGACCCCAAGGTGCTGGTGGTGTGCCTGAGCCGGAACTAATTTTTTGTCCTTTGCTTCTAATACAGGGGAACTTCCTGTGGGAACCAGTACTTGAGCTGTGTGGTTGTTTAAATTGCTACTTTGCTGCTGTTTTCCTAGGGAATGCTTTTTGTGCAGCTCAGGGTTTAATGGTTGATCTTATAGGTACTTCCGGCTCTCCAGAGACCCAGTGGATCTGTGTTCTGTAGAATCTCTGATCTGGCCTGAGTTTTTTCATCAAACTGCACCCCATGCAATTCTGCATTCCTGACCAGTCTCCTCTGAGTGGTCATTTGCTGATTGGGGAGCAGGTCATCTGTCCTTGCTGTGTCCCAGTGTTCTCCCGGTGTTCCCATCTCACCCACTGCCCATACTCCAAACACTTCCCATGGGAGGGGCCCTGCACCGGTCACTTGCAATGACTCACCGGCCTCTGAGTGGCTCCCTTTATTCAGTTGTTCTAGCTCCTCACTCCTGCGTTGGTCCACGGGAACCCTATTAGTGGTCCTGGAGGCCGCCAAGGCCCTCTTCTCTCCTGCTGCCTCCAAGTAACTCCATCTGAAGGGCACAGCTGCGGCTTCTGCCGGCTCCTGCTCGATGCGCTCAGCACTTCGAGCCTTAAAGCAGCCGCAGCCCGAAATGCTCAAAGTAGTTTTTTCTTTCTCTCATCGTGGGTTTCTCCCACCTTCATGAACTCCGTAGGTCTCTCCTCCTCTTCCCCTGAGCTCCAGTGGCCTCAGCTTGGCTGATGTTACATTTTTATAGGTGTAAATTGGTTGATTTGTGGGAGAGAGTGATGCTGGGAACCATCTATTCTGCCATCTTGACTAGAACTCAAATTGCCTAACGTTCTGCTTTTGAGGATATTGTTACTGAGATGGCAGGGGTTTTGTGTGGTGCGTGTGCTGTGTGTACATGCATGTTAAGTACGAAGGAAATGAGAGGGCACATTATACTCTAGTGCAGTAGAGAGAAACTCAAATTATGATGCAAATGGGGAAGACATGCAAGTAATGTAGGTGAAAGAAGAAGGCAGGTGAAGAGAGAAGGGCACACTCTGTCTCGGTGGGCAGCTGTTACTCATTGCCTGCTGACTGTTGCAATATGAGAATACAGCTTGATGTCAATTTTTCATGAGAAGTCAGATATCTAGATTTTTATGTGAAAATATTTAATGTTGCAAATTATTTTTTTGGTTGTCAGCACTGTTTCTGCCAAACCAAAGATGTCCACAGGCCAGATGTAGCTTGTAGGAAGTGCATTTGAGTTTCTGCTTGGACCTTTTGGTTCCTACTTTGAAAAAATAAGTTTACAGTACTTCGCAACATATTTGACACCAGGGCACACACAAAGATATGAGAATATTTGTACAGCACACTGAAAGAAGCTTCTCGTTGCCTGGAGATATCTGCACTGGGCTTAGGTCTCAGCCCTTTTGCTTGAATTACTGAGAGTCTGAAGAATTAACTATTTTGGGCATCTCTGTAACCGATTGTGATACATTTGCAGCACCCAGCATGGTACATTCTGCATTAGAAATCATGGAATAATGTCTGGAGCAAATGAGATAGACATAGCTTTTGGTGGGTGGTAGAAGAAGGAACAGGGATGTGGGGAGAAATCCCAGGATGTGAAGTCCTTGATGGGAAGCAGGGAGGGTGGCTGGCTGGACTAGAGCATGTCAGTGAAGAACTTGAGTGCTGATCAACTGGTGTAAGTTCCTTGAAGACAAGGAGTTTAAAGGTCTTTGTATCCTTGAGGCCAGGCACAGAGACTGACATAGAAAGTGCCAAAAAAAATGCTTGTTGATTGAATGAATGAAATGCAATCCCAGGGTGATGATTCAGGAACCAGAGGCCTGACCTCAAGGTTCTTCCACTTTTTGGGACTGGAGGGTAGGAGTAGTTAGTCCCTGATGTACCCCCCACCCCCCCATGGACACCCTTCCTCCTCTTGCCTCTCCTCCTAATCCCTTCCCTGAGGAATTTTTCTTATTCCTTAGGGACTAGAGCGGGGTTTTTTTTTCCCCTCTACAATCCTCAAAAAATACTTCGCAGTTTATTGGTTTTTTTTCCCTACCTTCTTTTTCACGATTAGTAATGATACAATGAGGGAGATGTTAGTTTAAACTAATTGAGGGTACACACAGATTTCTAAGGGGCATGAGGACCTAAAGATAGATTTACTGGAATCAGTTTCTGGATCTTTGACTTCCCTCATGCTCCTTAAAACTGATCTGCCTGAGAACACCCTTGTGATGTCTGCCTTCTCCTTTCTCACCTCCCATTGCACTGTGCTCCCTCCACCTCCCATATTAGGAAGGAAAGTCCTCTCTCCCTCTCAAGACATTACAGCAGCACATTGCCCTGGGGTGGAAGAACCTCTGAAGTGCCAAAAAAAAATGACAATTCAAATTATCACTGTGGTTGGTGAGAGTGGAGAATAATTATAATAACTGGGTAACAAGTCCTTTTTTAATTCAGGAGTTTTTCAGTTCTTTGCTTTCAACAAAATTAAAGGAGAAACTAATTGAGTGGTCACTTGGTGACTCATTAAAAAGTAATTTTTGATGATACATGACTATATGATTTTAGTCATATAACTCAGAAGGTATTCAAATAATTGTAGGCCATTCCTGTAATAAAACACCTTCCAGGTCTCATCTACTCATTTATATGGATTAGTTTTTTCAGAGCTTATGTTAAAAAAGGGAGTAAAATGGATGTCTACTTCTAGCAATAATTAATATTAACACAGATACATAAACTAATTGGAAAAAAGGCCCCATTATCTCATTACAAGATACATTTATAAAACTTTAACCTTCTATATTTAACATTTATCTAAATATGTTTGTTAATCAATTTTGTCTATATAATAACTGTGATGATAACTACATGCAAAAGAAATACAAGCATTATAGCACCAAAGATTATTTCAATTCGTATGCTTTTATTGCAGAGTTCTGTTAGAGTAATCAGTAAAATATTTTTAAGCATCAAAATATGGCATAGTAGGCTAAAATTTTGTTGGGAAAGTGAAATGGAAATACGAGTTCAAGGAGAAAAAGAAATAATGTGAAATTTCTGACAATTAAAGAGGAGTTTGTTTACACAATAGTCACCTCTTATCTGTGGTTTCACCTTCCTCAATTTCAGTTACCTGCAGTCAATAGCGGTCCAAAAACATTAAATGGAAAATTTCAGAAATAAGCAATTCATAAATTTTAAATTGTGCACTGTTCTGAGTATTGTGATGAAATCTTGCACCGTCCCGCTCCATCCCTTCATCCGAAGAAAAGTGAGTATAGTACAATAAGATATTTAGAGACAGAGAGAGAGAGACCACATTCACATAACTTTTATTACAGTACATTGTTGGAGTTGTTCTATTTTATTATTAGTTATTGTTGCTACTCTCTTACTGTGCCTAATTTATAAATTAAACTTTATCATAGTTATGTACATATAGAAAAGAGCATAGTATATACAGGGTTCTGTACTGTCCAAGGTTTCAGGCATTCACAGGGGGTCTTGGAACCCATTCCCCATGGATAAGGGGGGACTACTTATATTTTTAAAAATGGATGATGGTAAGTATTGAACCTCTACGGTATTAACATTCTCTTGATTATAGTTGAGTGATCCAATAGTTTCATTTTAAACATGTCAATAGTTATGATGCAGCAGAAATCACATCTTTTGCCACTATTTAAGTTTATGATGAAAAAGTTTAGATGAAAATTTTAAAATGTGTGAGGTAATATAAAGTTTTTCAAATTAATTTAGGGAGTATGCAAGCAAAGTCTGACAACCACTGGTTTAGCAGCCAGGCCTCAGATCCTAGGACCAAATAAAATCCTATTTACATTTCCACTGGTAAGACAGACTCCATCTTTAGAAATGTAATAATCTGCTTTATCTTTTACTTCTTCCAGGGAACAGATAGTAAAGAATGCTGTAAGAAATTCTCAGTAATTAGCCTTTACTCAATAAGAAGAAAACATTTAGAGTACTTAGCTTTAAATAACTTCTAAATGAAGATGATTCACAAACATATCCTTCTAGTCCAGAGCTCTCCTCTGAGTTATACACTTACATTTCCAACTACGTGTGACATCCACCTGGATGTCTCTTAGGCAATTTGCCCCTATCATGTCCACTATTCGAATTCTGATACTGTGATTCCCCTCCCCACAACCCAAACTGATTTCTCTTCTCAGTAAGTGTCTCGTCCCTGAGACTTTTAGGCACCCATGGCCTCTGCTCCTGCCACTGTGGAGGCTGCCCTGACTGCTACTCCTGGCTTACCTGAGGGCAGAGCAGGGGCATGAGATAATGGAGAAAAGAAAAAAGAAAAGAAAAACTATGTTCATGCCCAGTTTCTGCTTCAGGTTTCAGGCTGCCTGGAGACCAGGAGGGAAAAGAAAATGGGAAACTCTCTGCTTGTTCAGCATGATTTCAAATTCTGCTCTTCTTTCCCAATCTGCCTGCTGCCATTTCATTTTTAGAGTAGTCAAATAGCTGCTACATGCATTCTGTCCATTCTGTATCTGCACTCAGTGGGAAAGACAAGGTAGATTCTGCTTACCAAGAACTGGAATCTCTGTGTTCTATATTTTTATGTTTTATTGTAGGATAAGAATTTTCCATTTTTATTGATAGTTAATGGATATATATATACCACTCCCTTTCTCTCTTTTACCATCTTAATCATTTTTTAGTGTATTGTACAGTAGTGTTAACTATGGGCACCTTGTTGTGCAACTGATCTCTAGAACTTTCCCATCTTGCAAAACTGAAACTCTGTACCTGTTGAACAAAAACTCTCCTTTTCCCCTTCCCCAAGTCCCTGGCAACCCATACCACACTCTTCACTGGACATTTAGGTTATTTCCAGTTTCTCCCTATTATAAATTGTGATGAGTATATAGTTAGGAGAATTTAGGAAAATCTCTTTTTGTGGGGCCTAGGCCTTCCAAGCAAATTCCTGTTATAATGAGACTCTTTCTCCTTTTTGCCATCAGACTGTCTCTTGATTTAGTTGAGATGAATAGGCTTCAAGTTATAAGCAAGATGAAGCAACTCTGTTATAGTGCAATAGTTTGAATTTAGAGGCAAATGTATTTTACCTGGTAGACCACAACTGGCTTACAGCAATGTAATTTGAGGGTGCATGCCTGGCCATTGATGCCTGGCCATTGTTGATAAGACCCATCACTATATCTGGATAGGCCCATAAACATCAGAGCTCTCTGGCTCTCTCTCCAGGACAGCCTGGCATAACAGGATGCAGGTCAGTGTCATGTGTTACCCCTGCTGGAGGCTGCAGAAGGCACTGTTTTCCCTTCCTGTAGGTATGGGGAGGAGTCTGTGATCTTGGGAGACCCACAGGCATCCAGATACTTCTCATTCTCTCCACTATCAGTATATGCTCTGCTGCTTCTCCAGAGGGGTGAGGATTAGATCCCTTACTCTCTCCTGGCATAGGAATCCTCATCTTTCAACCCACTGAAGCTGCATGAAACTTGGTTTTTATTCTGCCATACATCACGAGCCTGCATTCTTCATGTAAGGGCTCACTTGATTAGAGGAAAAAGAACCAGATTTTAGTTCCAACTTGGGTAATAGGAAATTACTCTGATTTTCTGTCAGGATTAATCTCTCTATATTGTTAGACTTGTCTCCAGAAAGATAGTACTAATTTACATTCCCATTAAAATATATAAAAATGCCTCCCCCCACACCCTTACCAATAATTCTCACTTTTAGTATTCATTAATTTGACAGACAAAAGATGGCAGTTTCTTGTTTTAAATGTGTATTTCCTTCACTGCTAGTGAAGTGGAACATTTTTCCATGTTCACTGCCAATTAAACTTCCTCTTTTGTGAATTGTCTGTTTTGTTCATTGCCCATCTATTTTCCCATGTCTGTAAGTGCTATATTTTTAAAGATTTAACATTTCATATTTATCATTTAGAAAAATCAGCCATGAAAATATATACAAATATAATGAAACTCTACCTTCCCGTTCTGAAATCATCTTACTGCATTGTTTACTCTAGGTTTACCTAGGAGAATGGTTGCAAAGGTCATGTTAATAACTGAAATCTAGAAAGACTCCAAAGCCTAAATTAAGGCCATGACCTAAATTTTCTTCTTCTGATTTTTTGATCAAACCGGTTACAAATGCTCTTCTTCCTGTCCTGCTTGCCCTCTGGTGGAGGTGCTAATGAGCAGTCCAGGAGATCAAGCAAACCTTAAAGGAGATAGTAAAAAAAGGCCAGGGTAAGCCTAAATGGCAGACCACCCCTGAATAATTATAGAGCCACTGACTTAGAACAAACCTCTGTTTCTTGGTTTTTCTAACGTTAAATGGAGACAACAGTATTTACTATAAGAGTGTTATTCCCAAGCTCGTACATTTTCATAGGTACTGCTCTCCACCTTTGTTCTTGCTGCTCTAAATGATTCCTACACAAGAAAACCATCCCCCCGCCCAATTCTATATCTGGAAACAATTGCAGATTGGTACAGTGTGAAAAGCCGTGGACTAGGAACTGAGGGTTCTGTTTCCAGCTCTGACATTTGCTAGTTAGTTGGATGCCTTTGGGTAAGTCTCTCACCTTATATGAGTCTGGGTTTTTTCATCTGTAAATTATGAATAACAGTATTAATGGGTCTATTGTGAGGTTCAAACGAGAAAATGGTGGTAAAAGTGCTTTGTAAACAGTAAGGCACTCTACAGATCTAGGGTAATACTAATACGGTTTTGACAATTTTCTCTGGAATCAATGTTTAACTTGACTTGGTTGTCTGTGTATTTTATAGTAAGAAATAAGCAGTTTATCCTTTAATCTTTAGCTAATAAATGGAGCCTTTGATTTCAGATCCATAGAAAAGGCAATTTATATGTTCCAATGTGACCCAGATCTGTGTGTATACTCTCTAGATCTCACTTTCACTTTTGTTTTAATTACAGCATTGAAAGTGTGGAAGGTTTAAAATTATACCTTTCTGAACTAGTTATTATTTAGTGACTCTACATTTCAAAAATATTCCTCAGGTCTTTAAAATAAATTATCAGTGGTTTTTTTTATGGCTACCTTGGCCTAAATATAAATTTATCAACATAGTGATGCTAATGACTTTTAGTGGTTTTTTTAAAACATTTCCTTGAAGCTGTAATAATTGAGGAGATTTAAGTATTTAAACATATTAAATGTTTAAATTGCTTATACATTTTATTCTGTGTGGCTGAAGATAAATGTGAAAATACACAGAATTATATAACTAGAAGAGGTGAGAGTTCTATACTCCTTTCTCTGCTACACACACAATCTCTCGTCCCTCCTCCCATCCCATTTGAGAAGGATATACTAGAAGAAAAACAAAAAGGTAGCTCTCTGAAAAGATATACATCTTTACCTGGTCCAAGTCACCATTATTCTTGCCTAGGCATTTACAATAGCCTCCTGTCTGGTTTTCCTACCATAGTCTGTTCTTAAAGTAGCAAGTAGAATGTTAAAATCCAAGTCAGATAATGTCACTAATCTACTCAAAAACCTCTACAATACATTTACTCAAAAACCTCAAAGGGCCTCTACTTCTCAGTGCTCTTGTCCTGCCCTCCCCTCACTCCTTCAGTCCAGTCCCACTGGCCTCTTTGACCATACCAGGACCATGCCAGCCTCAGAGCCTTGTGCAGAATGTTCTTCGCTCAAATCTGCATGAGTGGTTTCCTCGCCTCTTCAGGGTCTAATCATCTTCTGGGTTGGAGCTTCCCTGTCACTACTTTTAAAATTGCAACTCTCACCCCATCCTCATAACTTTTCCTTCTATGCTGCTTGTCACCATCTAATATACAATATTTTTACTTATTTCTTTTGCTTGTTGTCTTTCTCCTCCTCTAAATGTAAGCACCATGAGGGCAAGGGGTCTTGTCTGTTTTGTTAACTGCTGTACCCTCAACACCCAGAAGAGTTCCTGGCTTATAGTGAGTGCTCAATAAATGTTTGCTGAATGAATGAACGCAAAAAAAAATAAGTCATGGTCTTATTATAGTAGCACTGTAAAAAATGTAAAATTTTCATCCAAACTTTAAAAAAATCCACTAAACTTTTGATATGTTCTGATGATGAGACATTACTGTAACATCCAAGGTATTACTGTCCTCTTCTACATACTCCCCTCCCTAATATGGCCATTCTGTGCTTCTAAAATTAAGATCTCCTTTAATCCATCACTGTCCTTTTTAGTGTAAGTATAATTGTGTAAACCACTCTTAGTTTGTCATGAAAGGACGAAAGAAGGAATAATAAAACACTTGT
Organism: Cynocephalus volans; assembly: GCF_027409185.1. Classification (NCBI taxonomy): domain Eukaryota; kingdom Metazoa; phylum Chordata; class Mammalia; order Dermoptera; family Cynocephalidae; genus Cynocephalus; species Cynocephalus volans. The sequence goes on along the minus strand of NC_084465.1, from coordinate 51,873,814 downwards.
CCTTTGCTTTCTTTGACACTTTAATCTTCTGTTGATCTTAGTTTTGTCTAACCATTTTCTGACTTCTCTTTCTCCCCCATCTCCAAAATATAGATATTACCAAAGGATCTTGCTTGCATTTTTTTAAGATCTTGCTTTGCATGCCCTCTGTTAGCAATTTCATCCACTTTTATGGCTCTCATTATCTCCTTATTTTAGATTACTCTCAAATTTGTAAGCCTAGTCTTGATGTTTCTTATTGGTCCTAGCTCTACATTTCCCAATTTCCCAGCCTGGGCCATCTTTCTTTTTTATTTTCCCCCTTTAATTATTACTTTTATTTATTTATTTTCTTTGCTTTTGTATTTATTTAATTTTTTTATAATGAGTACATTCTAAGATGTTTTGGGGGCAGGGGGAAAGGGGATGAGGCTACCCCATGGCTGGCTCAGTCACTGCCCCCCCCCCCCACTGCCTCAAGACCCCAGGGGCTTCTGCCAGTTTTCTATTTAACGTTCTATCTTCTTTCTTTCTTTTTTTTTAAACCTAATCTATGTAGATGGTTTTATTTTTTTTATTTTAATTTATCAATATACAATGTAGTTGATTTTCATATCCTTTTACCAATTCCTCCTTGTCCCCCCTCTCTCTCCCCCCTCGCCCCCATCAAGATCATATCTGCTCACTTGTCTTAACAAGTTCAAGGAGTTGTTGTGATTGTTGTGTCTTCTCCCCTCCCCCCCATTTATTTGTTTGTATATTTATTTAATTTTTATTAGCTTCCACAAATAAGTGAGAACATGCGATGTTTCTCTTTCTGTGCCTGGCTTATTTCACTTAATATAATTTTCTCTAAGTCCATCAATGTTGCTGCAAATGGCAGTATTTCATTTTTTTTTTTTATAGCAGAGTAGTATCTCACTGTGTAGATATACCATATTTTCCTTATCTGGGCCATCTTTCAAGTTCTCAAACTTCATATGTTTAAAACAAAATTTACCTGTTTTTTAATGGATTCCCGTTCCAGTAGTCTGTTTCTGTTAATGACCCAGCCTTCTTCCAAGTTTGGAAATGTTTGTAATCTTTCATGAGTTTCATCTTCACACTGTTAAAGGCTTGTTGCTTATACCTCTAGAATATCTCTTGATTCATCTCCTTCTTTGCTTTCAGCAGATTTGGGATGGAGCCTGTGATTTTGCATTTTTAACATGCTTCTGAGTCAAGCTGATGTTGCTAGTCCATTGACCACACTTTGAATAGCAAGGGCCTTCTCTAGGCTAACAATGGCCACCTGATATTGACCAATCTTGCTTTCAGAGAGAAAGGCTTTTTCTATGTCATCAAAGATTTGGAAAGTTACAGACAAAAGATGAAAAATTCAAATCAGCCATAATGGTCAATTCAGAATTAATCATTAACACTTTGATGTATATCTTTTTAATCCTTTTTTTCTTTGCATGAAAATATATATACAGGTGATGTCAGTAGTTTTTAAACCATAAAGGGATCATTTCTATTTTTCTTTTGTTGCCTACTGTATAAATTTGCTCCCTAAGTTTGTTGACCTCCCTGCCTCAGAAAGTAGAATCTGCCTTCTTCTCTATATGATAAGCACACCTAGTGCTCCTTTTCTCAGCTCCCCTTACAGCTGGGAACTGGGGACTGGTGCAGCCAAGAAGTTGAATCCTCTCTAGACTGTGATTCAGGAGCTAGTGACTCAAAGCAGAGGGATGACGCAGAACCCGCCCTAGCCAGGGCACAGCAGTGATGGCAGCTGCATCCGGTTTCCATTGGCAGTGGAGACAGCTGTTCTGTGGAAGTATGCACTGTTCAGTACCCAAGACTTGGCAGTGCAAGCGATGGGGTCAGTGCTTGGCAGCTAGGGTGGTGACTTCACAGGACCAGCTCTGCCGAATGCTTGGGTGTGGTTCTTGTCCGAATGTTTCTCTTTCCCACCTTTGCTTCTTCAATTAGCTTAAAATTTGACTTAATTTATTGGCAACAAATACTAATGATATTAACAATAAATGTGCCAGGCAAATTTCTAAGTGCTTTACATATATTAATTAATTTAATTTTTATGACAACCCTATGAGGTATGGACTGGTATTATCCCCATTTTACAATGAAACTGATTTACAAAGAGATTAGGTTACTTGCCCTAGGTCACATGTCTGTAAATTTTGGCTCTGAAACTCAAACCTAGTCAGTCTGACCTAGTTCTTAAGAACCCTGACCAATAAACATATTGTTTTATAACCCAATTTTTTCATGTAACAAAATTCATGGGCATTTTCATGTCATTAAATACTCACTTAAGTATTTAAAGTAGTGTTCAATTATAAGGATGATTCATGATTTATTTAACCAACTCATTGTTGGACATTAAGGATATCCTGATGCCTAAACTTTTTCTTTCTTTAATACTCATACTATTTCCTTGGGATTAAGTCCTAGAAGTGGAAATCTTGGTCAAAGGGTATTCAAATTGCCTTCCAGAAAGATTATTCAGATTTACAGAACCAGAAGTTTATGGAAGCATCCTGAGTTTCTATTAACATTGAATATTATCATTACATTTTTTTTCTTCACAGCACTGAAAATGATGTATAATTTTCTCTTAAACTTGAAATTCTTTAAATATTTAAAAATACATTTATTGGCCATTTGCCAAAAATTATTTGGGGAATTGCCTTCTCCCTCACCTATTGGATAAAGTTTAAGCTACTTCAATTGAAGGCTCTTCCTACTATGACCCCAACTACTTTTCTAATTAATTCTCCTATAAGTTCTAAACATTCACCCTATACCCTCATGGGGATTATATTGTATTAGACTGAACCATATGAATGTGCTATTTTTGTAGGCTCAAAAAATGGTCGACTATTGATAATTTCGCATGGTGAAAACTTTCAAATCTCTAAAACCTTTGCTCTCACACTATAATGTTTTTACATGCCTTTTGCATCTCTCTGCTTGCTGAAATCCTGCTAGTTTTTTAAGAGGCTGAATTCATGGGTCAATCCTCTCCCCCTAATTCCCTTGTCACCCCTCCTCTCACCCCCAACTAAGGTAACTATAAGTCACCTCTCTTTCCTATCATAGCTATAGAATGGTCCCAGGGTATCGCATCTGGATAATAAATTTGCATATGCTCTTTGCTGGTAGAGACTCTGTCTTATTTATTTTAGCAGCCACAGGGACTAGCAAAGTTTCCAGCTCATGGCAGATGTACAACAAATATATGGTGAATTGAAGAACTAATAACTTTAGGGCCCAGGAAGTGCTTTATTAGCCAAATAATACCTGCAATTTCCTTCCATGTTAAATAAGAAAGAGTATGGGTAACACTTACTAATATCTTCTAATTTGGTTGATTGATATTTTGTTTGGAATTAGTCCTCCTTATTTTGAATCCCTTATCTCTTTAATTCACCTTTTTGTTTTCAGTGTGGTAATTATATTGCAATTTGATGAAATTATTTTATTTCATGACACAATTATCAAGAATGAAACAGCAAAATTCCCTAAGTAGCTGAATAAGTAATCAGCATACTTTCCAAGGAATAAATTCTATTTGTGTCCCTTTTAACCATATTCACCTTTTCTCTTAAATGGACTTTCAGGAACTCTAAGTGACTTCCAGGAAACACTAATGATGCCAGAGGAGAGGGTCTGGGGAGGCCGGATAGCAGGCCTCAACCCACCCAGTCCTGTTACCAGCTTCTTGACTCCACCACAGGAAAGAATTCAAGAGCAGAGATACAATAGAAAGCGAGAACAGGTTTAATGTAATGAGTAAGAGATATAGATTTCACAGAGAGAGTGTGGCCTAGCTGACTGAGCAGGGCCCACACCAAGTTTAACACAAAAGTAAGGAACACAGTGGTGGTGGAGTTACTGGTGGGTGGGTTGGTCCGAGAGGCTGGTGCTGCACCCCAGTGGATGGTGGGTACAGGGGGGAGAGGCATGAAGCCGGGGCTGTGAGGCTGAGGTAACTGTGCCAGGGGGGCAAGGGTCGGATGGATGCTGATCGGGGGCACCACTGAGGTGGCGGGTCCCTGACCTCGGGGACAGCTCTGGCTGTCCCCACCAAGCCCAGTCCCCTCCCGACGGCAATGCCGTGGTCAGTGGGGGCATGTCTCCAGCACAATGAAGGATTTGGGGGCAGAGTACTTGGTAGGTGGTGAAGAGGTCCAGCTCCTCGAATTGTTGAACTTCTACCTGGAACAAGAACACAGATTTCAACCTTGAGAAAAAGGGCTGAGCTTGATTGAGGCTACTCCAGAGAATGATAATACTTTGTGTCCAAGACTGAGGAATGCCAAAGTAGAAGATTTAAGGAGTTTAACTAACTTTTTGGATCTTTCACTGAAACTTTCGTCTTGGCTATCAATATTTTGGACAGATTTTTGGCTCACATGAAGATGGCAGAATAGACAGTCCCCAGTGTCACTCTCTCCCACAAATCAACCAATTTACAACTATAAAAAAGCCACAGCCAAGCTGGAGCTGCTAGAGCTCAGGGGAAGAGGAGGAGAAACCTATGGAGTAGATGAAGGTGGGAGAAGCCACGACAAGAGAAAGAAAAAACCACTCCAACCCTTTTGAGCCCCAGCAGGCTGGAGCTGCTGAGCACGCAGAGCAGGAGCAGGCAAAAGCCACAACTGTGCCCTTCGGATGAAGTTGCTTGGAGGTGGCAGAAGAGAAGAAGGCCTTGGTGGCCCCCAGGACAGCAAGACCACTAATAGGGTTCCTGTGGACCCACATGGGAGCGAGGAGCCACAGCAACTGAAGAAAAGGAGCCACTCAGAGGCCGGTGAGTCATTGCAAGGGACCAGAGCATGGCCCATCCCATGGGAAGTGTTTGCAGCACAGGTGGTAGGGGAGACAGGCCCACCAGGGGAACACTGGGGCACAGCAAGGACAGCTGATCTGCCCCCTAATCAGCATAGGACCACTCAGAGGAGACTGGTCAGAAATATAAAATTGCATGGGGTGCAGTCTGATGAAAAGATTCAGGCCCAGATTAGAGTTTCTACACAACCCAGGTGCACCAGGTCTCTGGAGAGCCAGAAGTACCTACAAAGTCAACCATTAAAACCTGAGCTGCACAAAAATCCTTCCCTAGGGAATCAGCAGCAAAGCAGCAATTTAGCTAAACCACAGCTCAAGTACTGGTTCACACAGGAACTTCCCCCATTTTAGAAGTAAGCAAAGGACAAAAAATTAGTCTCAGCCAAGGCACACTGCCAGTGCCTAGGGACCTGCCTGGGGACCTGAGGCATGGAACCAGGCACCAGACCCCGCTCCTAGAACCAGCCACACTGTGGTTCAGAGGCATGGATCTGGGGACTGGACCCCCTGCCCTCACAACCAGGCAAACCGTGAGTGCCAAGGAGCATGCCAAAAACATGACCTTCATGAGGGTGGCCCACCACAGTCACCATAATAACCATGGCTGCTGCAAAAGCAGCTAGACACCACAGCCACCATGCAGATGGCCCGCCAACCACTGGAGTGTGTTGACACAAGGAGAGTCACCAGCAGAGACCAAAGAAAAGAAGAGTATGTCTCTCTCCACAAAGCCCATTCAAGAGTGACGGAAGAAGCATCTGCTCTATGATAATATTGGGGGACCTGATCACACCTCTCAGCATTGGACAGATCATCTAGGCAACAAATCAACAGAGTAACCATTATTCTTTCAGAGGGAGAGAAGAAATCTAGGGTTATCAGTGGTCGGGGGGAGGGGGATAGGGAGAGATTGGACAAGGAGCATAAAGAATAGGTATGATTTATAACAATATACATGCTAGTAATATTGATTTGATCAACATATGTCAATGTTGAACGCAAAAAATATGTATAATCAATTATGATTCAATAGAAGTTAAAAAAAAAGTAAGAAATATGCATCTGAAGTTTAGTACAGCGTGTAGGCTTGCTCAAGAGAGTGAGCAGCCACCTGCTAAAAGTAAGCTTAACACAAAAGTAAAGCATACCCCCCTCAGCCTGTGAAGTGTGGTTGGCCCCAGGAAAGGGAGCAACAACCCCACGTTCTGCTGGATTCCACTTTTATAGTTTCACTAATACATATTCATGATATATAATGAATATTTGACTAGGGGGTTGGTTTCCAGTTATGTAACATAGTCTTGCAAATGCTCAGTTGGTCTCTTTTTAGAAAATGCGCATTGGTCAAACTCCAACATATCCACTGGAAAACTCCTAGAATATTCAGTGCTCTCCAGTGCCTCTAGTGGAAGGTCATTCAAAGGATAAACTCCCCTCTACTGAGCATGCTCAGTCATTGAGGTTCTATAACTCCTTCTTACTGAGCATGCTCAGCTATTGGCCTGATACAAATCCTCCCCTTGTGGTCTCCATTTCCCTGAGTTGATGCCAAAAATATACCCAATAAGCAACAGTAATTCTCTTCTAGGGGAGGGCCAACAAGAGGGGACAGAGACCTTGAAGAGTGGCTTAAAACCCAGAGGTGTGTCCTGAAACCTGAGCCCATGGAAATTGAGCACCTCTTATCTCACTAATGCTACAGATAGAGATACAATATTACAACAAGCTTCAGGAAACATTAACAGTAATAATATTTTTTAAAAACATCAAAAATATTTAAATTGAATCTTACTAGGACAAAGACTTCTGTTTATAAAAGGGATACTTTGCACAGTCAATTTAAGGTACACTTACAGGAAGAAAATCATGGAATTAGAGAACTTTAAAGGTGGAAGAGATCCAAGGGTTTCAGTATGTGTCCTTTGGTGAAAAAATACCAAGTGGGTGTGGGGAAGAGAAGGTAATAGTCTGAGCTTAGTTTTGGCTCTGTATTTCCTCTCCAGTTAATTTGAGTGATGTCTCAACCCTTGCTCATCTTTTCTTATTGACATGTCCTGCCCTAGCCATTCCTGGAACGAGTTCAGATAGAAGCAGCCTCAACATCAGGCCTCCTTTGTGTTTATATGCTCAGAGGGGACTGGGTGTTGCGTTACATATGTACTCCCTCCCCTGGCCTTTTCTTTTCTGCTTGTGCACTAAGCCTGCGTGTGCTCAGTATTTTGCCTTTTGTAAGTGAGCTTCTCTAACCAGAGAAGTGGTTCAATGACAGATTCAAAGATTATTTTGAGATTTTTAGAAAGAGGGTGGGGTATATGATAAAAACAAACAAACAAACAAAACAGATAATAACGAGTGTTGGTGAGAATGTGGAAAAATTGGAACTCTCATATACTACCAGTGAGCATTCACATACAAGCTCTTGTGTTCATAGCAAAGATATTCATAATAGCCAAAGAGTAGAAACAACCTAAATTTCCATCAACTGATAAATGGATAAATAAAATGTGGTATATCCATAAAATAGAATATTATTCACCAATTAAAAGGAATGAGGTACTGACACATGCTACAACATGGATAAAACTTGAAAATATGTTAAGTAAAAGAAACCATTCATGAAGGACCACATATTGTATGATTCTATTTATGTGAAATGCCCAAATAGGTGACTCTCTACAGACAGAAAGTAGATTAATGCTTGCCTATGATGATGGCTAAGGAAAGTGAAGTTTCTTTTTGGGGTAAGAAAATGTTCTAAAATTGATTGTGGTGATAGATGTACAAGTTTGTAAATATACTAAAAGCCATTGGATTGTACACTTTAAAAGGGTGAATTGTGCAGTAGGTGAATCATATCTCAATAAAGCTATAAAAAATAAAAAAGAGGGCTGTGTTTTTTACATTTAATTTTGTCTCCTGCTACTTCTCTGGCTAGCTGGACATTCCAGTGCCTAATTTCAGACTTCCTTTGCCCTTTGATTCTGCTTGAAGTTCAGCCAATAGCTAATGTAGCAGGGTGGAAATTTAACTCATTCTACGACTTGGACATGAACTGAAAATATAAGTTCTTTATTTAGTCTTTAACCAATCTGGCTTTCCTCTTGAAGTCCCAACTAATGGATAGTGGGAACAATGAATGGCATATTTAGTCCCCAGTGTCCGGGAAGGCCACTATAGTAGAAGGGCTGGCCAGGACTGACTTGCCTGCAGCTAACACACACTATTCTTGCTGCAACTATGTCCTCTCGAATGACTAATGGACAGGACAGTCAGTGTGGTGCTTTAGTATGATTCTGAATTCTTGTCTTAATTCTTGATTCTGTGCCTGCTTTGGCTTCTGTTATCTATGGGATTCAATACTTGCTTTGAATGCCCGGATGTGTGTGTTCTGTAACGCATGAAGGCTCTCTTGACTTCTGACTACTGGCTCTGTCTTGAGCACTGGTTCCCAGGCAATGTCTATGTCTCTGGGCTTGCTGTACTCCTGTAGCTGATCACAAAGGTTCATTGTTTTGGTCTCTGCCACAGCTTGTCATCTCATCTCTATGATCAGTAGCTGGCTAGGGTGATAAAATGATTGTTTTGTGATTTCTTGAAGCAGAGCTTAATAGAATACACACACATACTCTTCTTCTGAAGTTATATTTAAAAGCATTCTAAAATATTTTAAATAAAATTTGCCCTGGTTTTATAATGTTGTATTTGATTGTTCTATGAGCACTTATTTTACTTTTAAAGCTGTATTTGTTCGTATGTTTGTTTTTGTTTTTTTGGAAAGAGGATTGCCTTGCTATTGGAGCTTTGAATGGAAGGATATACAATATAGCATTACATTAGTTGGCCTAGGGAAAGATGTATATTTGCTCTTCAAATGGTTTTATCTTGGCCAAGCCAAATCAGTGACATGACAGTTCAGAGAAAAATTCAGAGTTCTTACTGGTTGCTTTGAGTGATTTATATTATGAAACATTGTGACCTCTACAGACACTCAAAATTGGCATTCATTCAGGACTGAACCTTAGCTTTGATATAGTATCCTATTTTGTGCGCCAATTCCTGGAAGAAAATTTTTATTACAAATAACATTTTATTTTGGAAAAAAATAGAAATTTTATGAATATTTAACATTATATAAATGCATATTGAGTTTACAAAGAAACAACTTGATTAAAATATTTGACTGCTAAATAAACAAGGATTTGAAGATATATCTATTACACAGGATTTTTTTATTCAATAGAAATTATCTATGTGTTTAGGGCCGAGCCCGTGGCGCACCGAGTGCGGTGCTGGGAGCGCAGCGATGCTCCCGCCGCGGGTTCGGATCCTATATAGGAATGACCGGTGCACTCACTGGCTGAGTGCCGGTCACGAAAACGACAAAAAAAAAAAAAAAAGAAATTATCTATGTGTTTATTATATACATATGTATACATATAGAAATTTAAAATCCAGGGAGATATATATATATATATATATATATATTTATGTTTATTTATATATTTAGTTATTTAGTTATTCATGCTTAGGTAGGTTGCCCCAAGATTCAGCTGGATATAATTTTCACATAATTACCTTAGTCAAATCATACCTATTAATTAATTAATTAATTATTTAAAAAAGTTTATTAATATTATTATTTTTTTACATTCTATGATGTTCTGGAGCAGTTGTGGGGAAGGAGGAGGGGGAAAGGGGAAGGAAATAGGATGGGAGAAAGAGGAAGGAGGAGGGGTGGGATTGAGGGCTGTGGCACCCCCCTCCTTCCTGCAGGGGAGACCAGGGGCTTCCAGCAGTGGCTTGGTCATTGCTGGGCTGGGTGCAGATGTCCAGGGGTGTGGCTGAAGCCCTCACCCCACCTCCCCAGCTTGGGAGCTCAGGATGCTTCTTGCAGTGGCTTAGTGGTTGTCACTGGGCTGGTTGTGGGTGTCGGGGGGGGCATGGCTGAGGCTCTCAGCCCCCCACTGCTCCAGATACCTGTTAATTTATAAAAGTTAACCTAAGAAGTGAAGGGTTGATAGTACTAATCTTTTTAAAAGTGTATTCTTTTGATTATTTATTTACTTACTTATTCAGATATTCCAAAGTACAAGGGTACTTCAAAAAGTTCATGGAAAGATTCATAATATCTTTTAATTCTACTTTTCCATGAACTTTTCTCATAATAGGAACCGTAAAAAATCCCTGAGCTATTTGTTACCACCCTGAAGCAGCTGTAGAATAAATGCTAATAAAACATGAGGTGAGATTACACAGATTGCTAGACCTGAAAAAATGTAATGATGATAGACAAAAAACAGTCATGAAAGAAAAGAAAGAACAATTAGAAATGAATAGATGAGTGAAACATTAAAGGACTGACCTGGCCGAAGCCCTGGATAAATCGTGGACAGTCGGTGTGGAAGAGTATAACACAGAAAAAGTCTGCTATGGCTGGAAGCACTGCAATGAACTTAGGTCTTATTCTCACACCACTCATACCTCTCATTCCATTTGTATTGAGAGGGATACAGATTAGACTGCTGTATCAAATGGGCCCATCATACAATGACGGGTAAAAGTAAAAGTCCAGGGTCTGTAAGGTAGCTTGACAGTGTCTGGAACCGAGGCTCCTTCTGTCTTGTGGTTTTAGCATTCTTAAAGGTGCTGCCTTCTCCATCCATACTGCTGTTGACGGCTCACCACCATAGCAACTGGGTTCACCTTCCAGGCAGTGAGAAAGGGAAAGGGGAATCAGAATCCTTATGAAGCCCAACATGGTTATTCGAAGGGGGAATGAAGGGAAAGAAACCTGATCAGGTGTTTAATACGATTTAAGAGTAATTAGATTTGGAAATCTGAACAGTTTCTTAGGCAATGCTATCTCTTTCTAGGAAAAAAACGGTCAGTCTCTGAGATGCCTCCACCCATCCTGTTTCTCTTTGCTATGGGTTGAATGTGTGCCCCAAAGGTTCATGTACTGGAAACCCGACTTCCATTGCTAAAGTGTTAGGAGGGTGAGAAATCCTATTATACTAATCGAAAGGTGGGGTCTTGGAGAGGAGATTGGATCCTGAGGACTGTGCCCATGTCGATGAATTAATTCTTTGATGGTTTAATGGTTGGTCATGAGCATGGTTCTGATGGCTTTAAAAGGAAAGCAAGTGAGGAGGTTAGCTCTCTCTTGCTAAGGCTATTCACCATGTGGCACCCTGTGTTGCTGTGGGGAGTTTCAACACAGAAGAAGGCCCTTACTAGATATGTTCCTAGGATTGTGGACTTTCCACTCTCAGAACTGTAAGAAATAAATTCTATTTATTTATAAATTACCCAATTTCAGGTATTTTGTTACAAGCAATAGAAATGTACTAATACCCTCTCCTTAAAAAGATGCCCTGGTGTCAAGGGAAGAGGGTTTATGTGTCCCCATTGATGTGGGATGAGTTGGGGAGATTTGGCTGCTCACCAGATTTGAGCAGGGGTCAGTTGTAGAGATGACCTCCTTCCTGGGACCTACGTTAGAATCAAGGACAAGAGACTCCTTTGCCCTTGGTATTGTTCAGATCTATTCAACATAGTGGTTCTCAAAGTATGGTTCCTGGATCAGCAGCATTAGCCACCTGGGATCTTGCAAGAAATTCAAGTTTTTTCCTAGACCTAACGAATCAGAAATTCTGGGTGTGGGGACCCCAGAAACTGTGTTTTAACAAGCACTCTTGGTGATTTGAGGCACATTAGAGTTTGAGAACCATGGATTTAATACAATTCATCAAAAGGGAAAAATCAGAATACATGTTCGACTAACTCCTTTTCTCTTGCATTCTTGCTGCCTCTCTCTTCTTTTCACAATTCCCTGGGACTAGAAAGAAGCAAGCTTTTCTTTCACTTCCCCTAATGTAACGTAAAACATGAACCCTCATATCAACATCACATAAAATAAACAGCAAACAGACTGTTAGAATGAGCCCCATAGGTTTGGTTGGGGAGAAGGGAGGGATTAAGGTATTTGGAAAACAGCCTGAACTGCTGCATGATACTATTTTGAATTCCAGAAGCTGAGGATTACTTTTGTTTTTGTATTCCTTCTTTGAAATATACTAATTTCCAGCCCCCTCCCTTCCCATGAACTGACTATGCCAAGGGTCATGTTCTCAGAGTAAGAGAAGACCATATTATTTTTTTCCCTTTCATTTATTTTATTATGATTATTATTATTTTACATTCTAAGATGTTGTAGAGCAGTTGGGGTGGAGGTGGAGAGAGGAAGGGGGAAGAGAATAGGGTGTGAGGATGAGGAAGGGGGGGCATGGTCCAGGCATGTGGCACCCCCTACCCATTCTGGCAAAGGAGTCCAGGGGGCTTCTGGCAACAGCTCGGTTGTGGCTGGGCTGGATGCAGATGTCAGGGAGATGTGACTGAGGCCCTCAGCACACCCCATCTCAGCTCAGGAGCCTGGGGTGCTTCTGGCAGTGGCTCAGTGGTCATTGCTGGGCTGGACATGGACTTTGGGGGGGCATGGCTGTGGCCCTTGGGCCTGCCACCCTGGCTCAGGAGCTGTGGGCACCTCCCGGTGGCTGCTCAGTGGTTGTCACCAGGCTGGATGTGGATATTGGTGGGGCATGGCTGAGACCCTCGGCCTCCCTACCCCAGCATGGGAGCCCAGGGTTCTTTCAGTGGTGGGCTGGTGGTTGTCACTGAGCTGGATGCTGAAGTCAAGAGGCATGGCTGAGGCCCTTGGCCCTCCACTGCCCAGCTCAAGAGCCATGAGTGCTTCCAGCCATGGCTTAGTGGTTGTTGCTGGGCTGGATGTGGATGTTGGGGGGTGTGACTGAGGCCCTCAGCCCTCTCCCCACCCCAGCTTGGGTGCCTGGGGGACTTCTGGTCCTTCTAGGTTTTATAGGTGTTCTTTGGTGGTATTAGACCTTTACTGGTTAATATCAAAATTTTGTTACTGGTCTGTGGGTTTTTTGTTTTGTTTTTTCTTTCAGTTCTGTGTTGGATTATTAGCTACCCACCCTCCCCACCCCCCAACTCTGCACTGGAACTAATTTGTTGTCCTTTGGTTAACTCTAAAATGGAGGAACTTCCTGTGGGAACCAGCACTTCAGCCCTGTGGTTGAGTTAAATTGCTGCTTTGCTGCTGATTCTCTGGGGAAGGCTTTTTGCGCAGCTCAGGTTTTAATTGTTGACCTTGTAAGCCCTTCTGGGTCTTGTGAGGTCTGGTACAGCTGGGTTGTGTGGAAACTCTGGTCTGGGCCTGAGTCTTTTCAGAAAACTGCACCCCCTGCATTTCTATTTTTCTGTCCAGTTTCCACTGAGTAATCCTGTGCTGATTGTAGCGGGCAGATCAGCTGTCCTTGCTGTGCCCCAATGTTCCCTGGTGAGCCTGTCTCACCCACCACCCACACTCTAAACACTTCCTATAGGACAGGTCATGTGCTAGTCCCTTGTGATGACTCACCAGCCTCTGTGTGGCTCCTTTTTTCAGTTGTCTGTGGCCCCTTGCTCCTATGTTGGTCGACATGAGCCCTGTTAGTGGTCTAGCTGGCCTGGGGGCCACCAAGGCCCTCTTCTCCCCTGCAGCCTCCAAGCAATTTCATACAAAGGGCACAGCTGTGGCTTTTGCCAGCTCTTGCTCCGTTTGTTCACTCGTGCCAGCCTTGAAGTGGCCAGGGCTTGATATGGTCGGGGAGGTCCTTTCTTTCTCTCATCGCAGCTTCTCCCACCTTCGTGAACTCTGTAGGTCTCTCCTCCTCTTCCCCTGAGCTCTAGCTGCCCCAGCTTGGCAGTCATTGCTTTTTAATAGTTGGAAATTGGTTGACTGTGGTAGAGAGTGACACTGAGTACCATCTATTCCACCATCTTGACTGGAAGTCTCTCGAACAGGACTTTATCAGACACCAAGTTTGCTGGTGCCTGGACCTTGAACTTCCAAGCCTCCAGAACTGAGAAATAAATTTGTATTATTTATGAGTTACCCAGTCTAAGGTATTTTCGACATTTTTTTCAAAGTATTGTATTACCCAGACACACATACTCACTTTTGTCATACTCACTTTTACACATACCCTACACTTAAATTTGATGAGAATGACGAAAAGGACTGGCTGCTACATGCTCCATAGGAAGAAATACTACTGGGCAACAGAAACAGAGAGAAATAGTCAAGAATGAAGAATGTCTAATTCTGCCTGTGTTTCTGTCCCAGCATCCTCAATGAAGTGCATAGTTTCCCCTGATTATAAAATGGAGACAATGTTCTAAATGCAACATTACATAAAAAGGCATTTATTTTTACTTCCTCCTCTGCCTTGGAAATAGTGATTCCTCCTTACTGTCAATGTAAGTTAGATTTTATATTGCCTGAAAAGAAAAGATTTTAATTTTCATTTATTTAGCAATAGTGTTTCCTCAGGAGAGAGTTGCCTCGTAAACAAAAAATGTGTAGGATGTTAAACTTTTATAATTTTTAAAGGAAATAACTCTAAATATGCTACATTAATGTGATTGTAAATTGGAAGTTGTCATTTTTGTGAACGGAGGGATTATAGAGAAAGAGACACGATTCTTACCTCCATCTAATCCAGTCTCCACATGTCCGACCTTTTGAATAACTGTTTTAAGAATGTAACTGGCATCACTTCCTCTTTTGGGGCTTCCTGTTTGCATTTGGAGGAAATTTCAATTTTGTCAACATGTTCTCCAAGGCTCTGCACCGTCTGTCCTGCATTTTTCTCCAGCATCATCTTGGGGCTTCTCTCCCTTCGTCATACTGGCTGTCTTTCCAGTTCTGGAAGGAACTTTCCTGCCCCAGAGCTTTGGGATATGTCCTTTGTTAGGAATGTCTTTTCCCTAACCTGTTATGAAGTTAATCCTCATTTATTCTTAATTTCTCACCTACATTTCTCTTCCTCAGAAAAACCTACTGTGATTTCAGGAATCTCTCTAACTGACCTTTTCCTTTCATATCAATTGCCACAATTTGTAGTTATGTATTAATTTGGTGCTTATTATTTTGTCTAAATTAGATTATAAGCCCTATAACATCAAAGATCATGTCCATTTTGTTTAGCTTCCTATACATTGCAATTTATCGAATTTGATTGTTCACAAATGGGTTGTATTTCCAAATTTGCAAACTGGTTATTTGACATTGAGATTATATTTCTCTATAGAAAAACTGTCATTGTTGGTTCAGGCCTGAGCCTGCTGAAAGTAACAAATACAGATCTTGTGCAAGCTCACCTCTATCTAAATATGGGCGACTTCGGACCTTAGTTTCTGAATCAGGATTCCTAATTTTCAGCCTCCACATCATTTTTAAGGCCTTCGTTTTTGTGAATTTAAGATAGAAACTATATTTTAAAATGAAAATTTTTAGTTTTTTTCTCTCTCAATGTCTTTTTCATCGTCTGAATTTTTGTAGGAGGAGAGAGAAACATTGCTGTAAAGTTGTGCTTGGAGTAAGGGGTAGCCTTAAGAACCTGGGAAAGGGACAGCTTTCTTTTTTTGTTTTTTTTTTTATTGGTTGTGAGTATTCATGAGATACAAAGTTGATTGTCAACCCTCGTGCCCATGATGTGAGGGCCAGATTCATACTGGTAGCATAGACATTACCACAAGTTGCATTTGTACCCTGTGTCCCCCACCCAATCATCCCCAACCTCCAACCTCCCTCTCCCTCCCCCTTTCCCTTCAACCCTGCTTTGTAGCCCTAGGAATGTTCTCTCCCTCTGTAAGACAGCGCTACTGTGTTCTTTCTTTCCTTCCTTCTTTCTCTCTTAGCTCCCATATATGGGTGGGTTCATGAGGTACTCATCCCTCTGTGCTTTGCTTATTTCACTCAACATAAGTTTCTCAAGGTTCATCCATGTTGCTGCAAATGGGACTATTTCATTCTTTTGTATGACAGAGTGGTATTCCATGGTATATATATATACCACAGTTTCCTTATCCAATCATCCATTGATGGACATTTAGGTTGGTTTCATGTCTTGGCTATTGTAAAGAGTTCTGCGATGAACATGGGAGTGCAGGTGTCCCTTCGACATGATGATTTCCATTCCTCTGGGTATATACGCAGAAGTGGGATTGCTGGACTGTATGGAAGATCTATCTGTAGCTGTTTGAGAAAACTCCATACTGTTTTCCATAGTGGTTGTACTAATTTACAGTTCTGCCAACAGTGTAGGAGTGTTCCCTTCTCTCCACACCCTCACCAGCATTTGTTATTCACTGTCTTTTTGATTATAGCTAGGCTAACTGGGGTGAGGTGGTATCTAAATGGAGTTTTAATTTGCATTTCCCTGATGACTAGTGATTTTGAGCATTTTTTCATGTACCTGTTGGCCATTTGTATGTCTTCCTTTGAAAAATGTCTATTCAAAGTAAACTGAAAAGTTAACATGCCTGAAGTTAAATACGAGGCAGCCTCAGCTCATCACTGCCTCACAATTAGTCAAGATTACTAAGAGTATTCATATTCACAAAGGACCCACCACATGCTCTGCTAAAGAGCCAAGACTGCTAGTGCATTCGAAATCACCGGATTTATAAATGTATTCTTATCTAACTCCTCTGAAATGGTTTGTATACAAATTAAGATATAAAGACATTATCTTTCCTTCCCAATGTATAAAAACCTCATTCAAAATGAAAGACTACTTTCCAGAGATACAAAACTTTTATTCATTAAAAAAAAAAAAATGTATGTGTGTGTGTGTGTGTGTGTGTGTGTGTGTGTGTGTGTGTGTGTGTGTGTATATAAAGCAAGATTTTTGTTGTTGTTGTTCACACTTGTGCTAGAAAAAAAAAAGAAAAGAAAAGAAAAATGTCTATTCAGGTCTTTTGCCCAATTTTGAATTGGGTTATTTATTTATTTATTTTTTTACTGTATAATTGCTTGAGTTCCTTGTATATTATGGATATTAATCTCTTGTGAGATGCATAGTTAGCAAAAATTTTCTCCCACTGTGTAGGTTGTCATTTCACTCTGTTGATTGTTTCCTTTGCTGTGCAGAAGCTTTTTAGTTGGATATAGCCCCATTTGTTTATTTTTTCTTTTACTGCTTGCGCATTTGGGCTCATGTTCATAAAGCCTGTGCCCAGACCTAGTTGCTGAAGTGTTTCACCTATATTTTCCCTTGGTAATGTTATAGTTTCAGGTCTTATACTTAAGTCTTTAATCCATTTTGAGTTGATTTTAGTGTATGGTGAGAGACGCATATCTAGTTTCATTCTTCTGCATATGAATATCCAGTTTTCCCAGCACCACTTGTTGAAGAGGCAGTCTTTTCCCCAATGTAAATTTTTGTTGCTTTTGTCCAATATCAGATGGCTGTAAGCATGAGGGGTGATTTCTGGGTTCTCAATTCTACTCCACTGGTCTGAATGTCTATTTTTATACCTGTACCATGCTGTTTTGGTTACAATAGCTTTGTAGTATAACTTGAAGTCAGGTAGCGTTATGCCTCCAGCTTTATTTTCTTTTGCTCAGGATTGTTTTGGCTATTCAGAGTGTTTTGTTGTTCCACATGAAGGATAAGGTTGTTTTTTCTATTTCTGTGAAGAATGTCATTGGTATTTTGATGGGGATTGCATAGAATTTGTAGATCACTTTGGATAGTATAGACATTCTCACAATGTTAATTCTTCCAATCCAAGAGCATGGAATATCTTTCCATCTTTTTGTGTCTTCTTTAATTTCTTTCAGAAGTGGTTTATATTTCTCATTGTAGAGGTCTTTCACCTCCTTGGCTAAATTGATCCCTAGGTTTTTTTTTTTTTTTTCATGGCAATTGTAAATGGACTTACTTTCTTTATTTCTCTTTCTGTTAGTTCATTATTTTAGTATATAAATGTAACTGATTTGGGGGCACTTCTTTTGTATCCTGCAACATTACTGAAGTTATTAACCAATTCAAGGAGTTTTTTGATAGAGCCTTTAGGTCTTTCTATATATAGTATCATGTCATCTGCAAACAGGGAAAGTTTGACTTCATCTTTTCCAATCTGGATTCCTTTTATTTCTTTCTCTTGCCTTATTGCTCAGGCTAGTAACTGCGGTCCTATGTTAAATAGAAGTGGTGAGAGTGGGCATCCTTCTCTTGTTCCTGTCCTCAGGAACACTAGTGTCATTCTGAATGACACTATTCAGAATGACACTAGTGGTGGGCTTGTCATAAATGGCTTTTATTGTATTGAGATATTTTCCTTCTATACCTAATTTGTTGACAGTCTTTATCATGAATGGATGTTGAATTTTGTCAAATGCTTTTTCAGCATCTATTGAGATAACCATATGGTCTTTGTCCTTGAGTTTGTTGATGTGATGTATCACATTTATTGATTTTTTATGTTGAACCATCCTTGCATCCCTGGGCTGAATCCTACTCGATCATAGTGTATGATTTTTTTAATGTGTTGCTGTATTCTGATTGCTAATATTTTGTTGAGGATTTTTGCATCTAAGTTCATCAAAGATATTGGCCTGTAATTTTCTTTTTTTGTTGTGTCTTTATCTGGTTTTGGTATCAGAGTTATGTTGGCTTCATAGAATGAGTTTGGGAGAGTAACTTCTGTTTCAATTGTTTGGAATAGTTTGAGGAGAATTGGTATTAACCCCTCATTAAAAGTTGGATAGTATTCAGCTGAAAAGCCACCTGGACCCAGACTTTTCTTTGTTGGAAGTTTGCTAATTACTGCTTCAATCTCCTTGCTTGTTATTGATCTGTTCAGGTTTTCTATCTCTTCTTGGTTCAGTCTTGATAGTTTGTATGTGTCTAGAAACTTATCCATATCTTCCAGATTTTCATATTTGTTGTCATACAGTTGTTTATAATAGTCTCTAATGATTCTTTGTATTTCTGTGGTATCAGTTGCAATGTCTCTCTTTTCATTTCTGATTTTTGTTATTTGGGTCTTCTCTCTTCTTTTTGTTGTTAACCTACCTAATGGTTTGTCTATTTTATTTATCTTCTTGAAAAACCAACTATTTGTCTTGTTGATCTTTTGTATTGTTTTTTAGTTCTGTTCTGATCTTAATTATTTCTGTCTACTACCTTTAGGTTTGGATTGTTGTTGTTTTTCAAGTTCTTTGAGGTGTAGTGTTAGGTTGTTTATTTGAAGTCTTTCCATTCTTTTGATGTAAGCATTTATTGCAATAAATCTGCCTCTTAGTACTGCTTTTGCAGTATCCCACAGGTTTTGGTATGATGTATCTTTGTTTTCATTAGTTTCTAGAAATTTTTTGATTTCCTGTTTAGTTTCTTCTTGGACCCATAGGTCATTCAGGGGCCTATTATTTAGTTTCCATGTATTTGTATAGTTTCCAGAGTTTTGCTTATTATTAATTTCCAATTTTAGCCCATTGTGGTCTGAAAAGACACTTGGAATGATTTCAATTTTCTTACATTTGCTGAAGCTAGATTTGTTACCTAATAAATAGTCTGTCCTGGAGAATGTTCCATAAGCTGATGAGAAGAAAGGATATTCTTTAGATGTTGGGTGAAATGTTCTGTATATATCTGCCAGGTCCAGTTGGTCTAACGTGTAGTTTAAATCCTGTGTCTTTTTGTTGATTTGTTGCCTGGAAGATCTGTCCCATACTGAGAGAGGGGTGTTTAGGTCACCCACTATTAATGTATTAGAGCCTATTTCTTTAGCTCTCAGAGCGGTTGCTTTATATATCTGGGTGTTCCAGTATTGGGTGCATATATATTTATGATTGTTATGTCTTCTAGCTGGATAGACCATTTTATCATTATATAGTGGCCTTCTTTGTTTCTTTTTGTGTTTTTTGGTTTAAACTCTATTTTATCCTATATAAGAATAGCTACTCCTGTTTGTTTTTGGTTTCCATTTGCATGGTATATCTTTTTCCATCCTTTCACTTTTAGTCTGTGTGTGTCTATATATGTGAGATTGGTCTCTTGAAGACAGCATATACTTGGGTCTAGCTTTTAAATCCAATCAGTCAACCTGTACCTTTTGAATGCAGAGTTTAATCCACTCACATTTAGGGTGGTTATTGACAGATACTGTTTAATTCCTGTCATTTTATTGCTTTTTGTTTACATGTTTTAAATATCTTTTAATCCTTACTTCCCCTTTTATTTCTCTTCTTCAATGTTAGTTGGATATTTGAGGTGGCATGATTTAGCTTCTTGCTCTTTCTCACTGGCATTTTTGTTTTAAAAGCAGGTTTTGCTCTTTCTTATGTATCTGTGGTAGTGACATTCATTATTCAAATTCCAGATGAAGGAATTCCCCCTTGAGAATTTCTTGCAGGGCTGGTTGTGTGGTGGTGAACTCCCACAATTTTTGTTTGTCTTGGAAATATACTATTTCTCCCTCATTTCTAAAGGAGAGCCTTGCTGGGTAAAGAATACTTGGCTGGCAATTTTTTTCTTTTAGTGTTTTGAATATATCATTCTCTGGCCTGTAGAGTTTCAGTTGAGAAGTCTGCTGTTAGTCTGATAGGGGTTCCCTTACAGGTGACTTGACGCTTTTCTCTTGCTGCTTTTAGAACTCTCTTTGTCTTTGAGCTTTATAAATGTGACTATAATGTGTCTTGGAGAGGATCTTTTTGGGCTGAATCTGTTCAGGGACCTTTGAGCTTCCTGGATCTGAAGGTCTGCATCTCTCTCTACCCCTGGGAAGTTTTCTGTTATTATTTCCTTGAATAGTTTTTCAATACCTTTTCCTTTCTCCTCCCCTTCTGGAATATCCACAATTTTGATGTTAGAGTGCTTGAGGTTGTCTGCTATCTCTCTTAGATTTTCCTCATTATTTTAAATTCTTTTTTCCTTATTATTATTATTTTTTTTGTCTGTCTGGGTTATTTCAAAAAGACCATCTTCAAGATCTGAAATTCTTTCTTCTGCTTGCTCTAGCCTGCTGCTTAAGCTCTCTGTTGTGTTTTTTATTTCAATAAGTGAATGTTTCATTTCTAGGAGTTCTGCTACATTCTTTTTTAAGGTATTAATCTCTGTAAATTTCCTCCTTCATATTCTGGATATTTTTTCTTTTTTCCTTGTGTTCTCTAATTGAGTCTTCTTTTATTTCTTCAAGTTTTCTTAAGATCATTGCTTGGAATTCTTTTTCAGACATTTCAAGAATTCCCTATTCAATGGGGTCTGGAATTTGAGCATTACTGTATTCCTTTGGTGGTGTCATATCTTCTTGTTTGTTTGTACTTCTAGTATTTTTTCGTTGATATTTGGTCATCTGGAGAGGACTTGCTTTTTCTGTTATTCTGGGGTTGGCTATGAGGATAAAGACTTCCTCCTCTATTTGCAGACTCTACTGGTGACTCTTATATCATTGTAGTCAAGTGAGTAGCAGGTTGCCTGTAGAGTGGCCCTGGCTGCTACTGTGGTGGTGAACTGTCCTTGTGGTGACAAAAGATGTGGCAGTATCTATATTACACCTCCTTGGCTCCTGTTCTAGCTTTCTGTGGCTGTAGACTGAGCCCCTGGTGCTGTGCAGGTCCCAGCTCACCTTGGTGCCTGCTGGGCTGTGTGCACTTCCCTCCCCACCCCACCCCCACCCCAGGCCTTAGACTGGGCCCCGGTGCTGGTGCTGAAAGGTTCTCTGCTCACCTCAGCGGCTGCGGGGCTCTGTGTACTTTCCTTCCCCCATGGGACAGCTTTCAGTAGTGGTTTGGAATGAGATGTCTCACCACACACTGAGATCTCAGCACAGAGCAATAGCTTCCAGTGTAGAAATATGTTTGTTTGTATGTAGACTGGAGAGGATGGGAGGTTGGGGAGATTCTGCTTGAAGGAGGGGGAATGACCCTGGGATTGTTCCCTTGTACACTGGAGTGTTCCCTGCTGTTTAGTCACAGTGGCAGCTGCACAGCCCTAACTACCATTGGAATGCTGGCTCTCAAAGACCTCATCACCAGGCACAGAAGTGGCCACAAATGAAGACTATTTCTTAAAGAGCCCAATGTTAATTGGGCATCATAAGAACAATTATTCATTGCAGCTTTCTCTCCTTGAGGTCAGTTCAAATCAAATTTAATTTTGCATTCAAGTCCCTCCCAGATGTAGAGAAGAATGCTAAGCTTGGAAAGGCCCAAGTGGCTAAAAATTTCCCGAGCAAAACAGGAATTTCCTCTCTAACACCCCTGACAGGTGTTCCTCTGGCCTTTGTTTGCTCACCTCCCTCACAGAGAGCCCTCTTCGCACTTGGACGGGTCTCACTGCCACACAATACACTTCTTACACTGTGATGAAATCTGCCTCCCTGGACTTTCACCCCATTTGTCTTTGTTCTGCTCTTTGGAGCTATGCAGAATATGTCTAATCCTTCTTCACCATGACAATTCTTCAAACGTTTGAAGACAGCTGTCATATTCTCTCAGCTAAATTTTCTCTTTTCCAGGTAAAATAGCTTCAGATCTTTCAACTGTACCTTTTGTAAATAGGAACACTTATGGAGCCCTAGGCAGACCAGGGCTTCATTAATCTATTTATTCAATTATTTATTCTTCTTGCATTTATTCACATTAATAAATAGAATATTATAATCATTATAAACGCTACAAAGGAGAAGTACATACTTCAATGAGTGCATACACTAGGGAGGGATTTGACCCAGCCGGGGAAGTCAGCTAAGGCTCTTAGGAGGTCAAAGTTGAACTGAGAAGTGATGGATAGGTAGTTCACAAAGTGAAGAGGAGAGGAGGTGCTTTCCAGACAGAAGGAGCAGTATGTGCAAAGGCTCTGTAGTGGGAGGGACATGTGATGGAGACTTCACTTATCCTCTTGGATCTTTAATTTCTGCATATGCAAAGAAGGATTATAATACCTTTTCTCTTATTAAAAGAATCGTTCTGAGGACCCTTGAGATGAATTTGAATGTGCTCTAAGTTTTATGGTGTTACTCATAATAGAGTAAATCCATTAATCTAGGCAGGCCTGTTCTCTTACTGTTCTACCAGGAAGCATTCCTACTTCTGTCCTTTTGCTTCTGCTCTTCCCTTCCTGGAAAGGTCCCTCCTTTTCTCTGTGTCCGATCCTTATAACCTTTACTGCCTATCTTAAATTCTAATTCCTCTGGGAAGCTTTCCTGGGCACTCAGGCTCAGGTCCGTCTCTATAGGGTGACAGTTAAATGCAGGGCCTTGTAGTCCTGAGTTTGAGTTCAGGTTCTACTACTGACTACCTGGTGGCCTTAGGCGAATTACTTAATTTCTCTGACATTCAGTTTCCTTATTTGTGCAAAAGGGGTAATAACAGTAACTACTTTATAAAGTGGTTGTGAGAATTAATTGAGATGAATATATGCTCATGTTCTGCATAACCATTTTTCAGTCAATGACAGACCACATATACAATAGTGGTACCATAAGATTGTAATGGCTGCACCATACAGCCTAGGTGTGTAGTAGGTTACACACTCTAGGTTTGTGTAAGTACAATCTACAGTGTTTGCACAACCATGAAATCGCCTAACTACACATTGGAACATATCCTTGTCATTAAGCAACACATGACTGCATAACATAGTTAGTTCTTCCTAATGGTTCTTATCTCAGTCTGATGGTCCTGTACCTTCTCTGTGGCCTGGGGCCTCTGACCTTCCACTTCTGTCTTGTCCCCACTCTCTTTACTTAAAAAACCTCATTCTTTGTGTATCTTTCACTACAGCCCTAGTGACCAGATGAAGACAGACCAACACCATTAATAACAGAAAGAGAAGATGTTTTCACTCCATATTTGGAAGTGTTATCCTTACTGCTCACCTCTCTCCCTGACATCAAGCAGCTCAGTAATTCTTTTCAGTGCACACTCTAAGGGTAGAAGAGTAAGAAGCCATTTGGTACCTGCTATCTCTACTGCCCATCCAGGGGAAGCGTGTTCACAGATAGCCTGCATGTGCACACGCACAGGACCCCTGAGCCACCCATAGGCAGGCCTGGTTACATTACAGCCCCCCAAGCTGGCTCAGTTCTATGTCACTGGGCAGGACAAGCCCAGTGAAACTGTAGAAGACAAGTTATATTTATTGTTCAGGGCAAATAAAGCCACTTTTCAGAATGTCATGTCTGAGGTTTTTCTGGATTGAAGATCTTTTTGCAGAATCCGGCTTCATAAATATATCCTGACAAATTTTAATAACATGAAAACAAATTATTTAATTCAGAAAGAGTATTTTTTTTAAAGTACTTACATTCAGATGAGGTTAACTAGGTGAAATTCTAGCATTGTTTTTTGAAAGACTGCAACCTATATGTCAAGACTGCAGTCAAAGTTGTAGTTGGAAGGATATGGAATTTCCATCTCAAAAAAGGAAGGGAAAGATGCTGAATTGATTTAGTTCATTGATTTAAGATTCTCTGTTTACAGACTGCAGACAATTGTGTTCAATATTGCAAGTAATTTTCTTCTTTGTATAATTAAAAGAATCTGCAAAATAGAAACTAAACCCCTGTTGGGCTTGCCATTTAAAATATAATCCCTTAAGCAGCCCCACTCTGCTTTTATTTCATGCTTCAGATACTTATGCCCTGCTAGCTCAGGGACCATAAAAGACATATTAATGCATGTGTAGTTCTGCAATCAATAAAGCTAATTTAAATTATCCTCTAATAGGTGAGGTAAAAGATTAATATTTAGATCTGGGATTAACTAGTGAAAATAGGCTATTCTATGATATCCTAAGGGATGTAGCACAGTTCAGAGTGCAAGGCTCAAAGAAAATGTATTTTGATACATGTACGAGACAAATACTTTATTGTGGACTGGTGTGCATCCCACTAATGACAATATCTTTATCCTTGGTCCCTGAGGCATCGTCTCTCCATTGAGATATAACACTTCTTTTCCCCATCAACATTAATCCTATCAATGAAATTTTTTCTGCCTGTTTTCCTTTGTTTTTGAAATGTAGCCTCCAGTCACATTTACACTGCTTATTGTTCTAACAGGTCCTAAAACCAAGATCAATGTGCCTATTTGTATGTTACATCATTTTGATTGGAAGTATTCAAATAGTATATAAAATCTCCCGGAAGCATTTAATTGGGAACCTGAAAATGTGTGCACAAAAACACCACTCCCATGATTCTATAAAGTTCAAAATTGGTCATTTTGCTTCCTTATAAAATTATTTAAAATGAAAATGTGCATTTTTCTATTCATTCTCTTTCTCTTTAAAAAATTTTTTAAAAATTTTTATTGGTTATGCATATTCATGGGGTACAAAGCCAACCATCACTACATGTGCCCAAGATGTGATGGCCAGATCAATACTATCAGCATGGCCATTACCACAAGTTGCAATTATGCCCCGTGACCCCCCACCCAATTAATTCCCAACCTCCCTCCCTCTTCCCCCCCCCTCCACCCCACTCTACAACCCTAGGTATGCTCTCTCCCTCTGCAAGTCCAATGCACCACTGCGGTCTTTCTTTATATGAGTGAAAACATGTAGTATTTTTCCCTCTGTGCCTGGCCTATTTCACTCGACATAATTTTCTCCAAGCTCATCCATGTTGCTGCAAATGGCAGAGCTGCGTTCTTTTTTATGGCAGAATAGTATTCCCTGGTGTATATATAACACATTTTCCTTATCCAGACATCTGTTGATGGACATTTAGGTTGGTTCCATATCTTGACTATTGTAAACAGAGCTGTGATGAACATGGGAGTGCAGGTATCCATTTGACATGATGATTTCCATTCCTCTGGGTATATGCCTAGAAGTGGGGTTGCTGGATCATATGGAAGATTTATCTGTAGTTGTTTGAGAAACCTCCATGCTGTTTTCCATAGTGGTTGTATTAATTTCTGTAGTGGTTCTACTACACCGACAGTGTAGGAGCATTCCCTTCTCTCCACACCCTTGCCAGCATTTGTTATTCTCCATCTTTTTGAGTATAGCCACTCTAACTGGGGTGAGGAGATATCTCAATGTGGTTTTAATTTGCATTTCCCTGATTATTAGTGATAATGAGAATTTTTTAAATTGCCTGTTGGCCATTTGTATATCTTCCTTAGAAAAATGTCTATTCAGCTCCTTTGGCCATTTTTTAATTGGGTTATTTGTTTGTTTGTTTGTTTTACTGTGTAATTGCTTGAGTTCCTTGTATATTATGGATATTAATCCCTTGTTTGATGTAGTTTGCAAATATTTCTCCCACTCTGTAGGTTGTCATTTCATTCTGTTGATTGTTTACTTTGCTTTGCAAAAGATTTTTCATTTGATATAGTCCCATTTGTGTATTTTTTCTTTTGTTGCTTGTGCTTTTGAACTCTTGTTCATAAAGTCTGTGCCAGACCTAGTTGCTGAAGTGTTTCCCCTATATTTTCCCTTAGTAGTTTTATAGTTTCAGGTCTTATACTCAAGTCTTTAATCCATTTTGAGTTGATTTTTGTATATGGTGAGAGGTGCAGGTCTAATGGATATCCAATTTTCCCTGCACCACTTATTGAAGAGGCAGTCTTTTCTCCAATGTATGTTCTTGGTGGCTTTGTCAAATATCAATTGGCTGTAAGTCTGTGGGTTGATTTCTGGGTTCTCTATTCTGTTCCACTGGTCCAAGTGTCTATTTTTATGCCAGTACCACGCTGGAACTTTGGGGTCATTTGGATCTATCTCCTCATTTACAGAGGAAGACACAAACTTGGACAGATTAAATAATATCGCCAAAATAACAGAACTCACAATTTTGGGAGTTAGGACTAGATACAGATCTTCTGATTGAATAAATGTTTGGTTTTGTGTTTTTTCCCTCTGTTGTTAAGCTCTATGGATTTGTGCTTTAAGATGACACTTGCATTTACCCCTTCCTTTCTACTGAGTTTGCCAATGTGGTCTCTAATTATATCAAAACTGGATTACTGCAA
The DNA here is from genome assembly GCF_027409185.1 of Cynocephalus volans. Classification (NCBI taxonomy): domain Eukaryota; kingdom Metazoa; phylum Chordata; class Mammalia; order Dermoptera; family Cynocephalidae; genus Cynocephalus; species Cynocephalus volans. Next base: position 51,847,140 of record NC_084465.1, on the reverse strand, counting down.
CATCCTCTTGGCTAGTCACCCAGTCTAATCTTTTCCCCTCAGGTCCATCCTGCTCTCTTGTCTCACTAATTTTCCTAATGTAGATAGACCTTTCATCAGGCATCCTTTTAACTTAGAAATGTCAGTGGTTGCCATTGAATCAGGTCCTAAATTCTTAAGGATCTCCATACTCTGATCCCATCCTGCCTTTTCATCTTTATTTTCTACTCTCCCCAACCCACACTTGTTCATCAGGATGGTCTCTCTATGCCCTTGCTGCTGTGAATTCCTGCTATAGTTCCTGTGTTGTTTCCTTATTCTGGTACAACCCGCCTCCCCCCAGGTAGCCACTTACATCTCATTGTTCAAACTCCAACTCAAGCTCTACCTTCTCCATGAAACATTTTGTAAGTTTTTTCAGTGATTTCTCACCTTTGAATATGCACTGCAACATCCCACTTAGCAATTGATACATGTACTAGCCTCCGTAAGAGGTAAAATCCTAAATCTTGGTGGCTTAACACCATATAAGTTATACTTGCTGTTCCCTGATGATAGTGTACGTATATGAGTATGTATCGGTGCATGGTGGGGGGGAGGGGAGGCTCACTGTGCTTTTGCACCATTTATTGACACAGGATGATGGAAGCTCTGCCATCTTTAACACAAAGCTCACAGAGTTGCCCTGGCCACCAGCATTCAGCTGGAAATTGGAGAGAGAATGGAGAAGGCACATCTGCTTCTTAGTCACCTTATCCATAAGTGACATGTCACAACACTTTTGCTGATGAGAACTAGGCACAGACACCTTGGCTGGGTGTCTGCATCCCTGGAACTACTCTACTCTATGGAAGGGAAGAGCAAATGTTGAGGGCACCTAGCTGTCTTTGTTACAATGTTATCCTGTACTGATTTCTAATTGCTTTATGGTGTTGTCCTGGTATCACCAACCGGTTTTTACACTGTAACTAAAATTCCACTAATATACACAGCAAGATGAGAGTCTGGCATTTAGTGTGTTTTCAGTGAATATTTTTGTTAAATAACAGAATAATTTGCGGTCTTAAAAAAAAATTTTTTTTTTTTTTTTTTGGCAGCTGGCAAACCTTTGACCTTGGTGTTGCAAGGATGTGCTCTAACCAACCAAGCTAATAATTCTTTATTAAACAAAGAGAAACAAAAAGATAACAAATCCCTAGGGGTCCCCTGTCTTTGTCTTTTTAAGGAGCACTTTGCAATGCATCCTTCACACACAGAAAGTGAAACTTAGCTGCATTATCTTCAATTTCAGAATAACAATACCCTTTTCTGCTTCTATATACTATTTTTAACTGATGCAACTTGTTTCCCTTTCTTTTCCTGTCTTTTCTATTATAAAAAAATTAAAACATATACAAAAGTAGGAAGGGTATGATAATAAAATTCCATGCACACATCACCTGGCTTCAATAATGATTGACTCATGACCAGTCTTGTTTCATCTATTTCCCTCCCACAATAAACTTTTTGAAGCCAAACAGAAATATCATTATTTCATGTGTAAATATGTCTGTTTGTATTGATAATAGATAAGGCCCACCCCTACCCTCATATTATATCCCATTAAAAACCCCAGTAATTCCTTAATATCACCAAATAATCTAGTATTCATATTCCCCCGTTTTTTTGAAACAATTGGTTTGTTCAAATCAAGATCCAAATAAAGTCCAAGTTTTCCTTTCATACAAACACACATACACACACACTAAATAAAGAAGAGGAATCTTTTGGAGACGATGGATATGTGTATGGTATAGACTGTGGTGATGGTTTCACGGATGTATACTTATTTCCAAGTTCATCAAATGGTATAAATTAAATATGCACCGCTTTAAAAATACCAATCATACCTCAATAAAGTGCTTTTAAAAATCCCCCGAAACAAACTCCATTAAGTAACTTAAAAATGTGAAGATCCAAACAAGGTCTACACATTTTAGACATACCTCTTAAACAGTTTTAATTTAGAGTTCTTCTCCTCCTCCCTTTTTTTTTTCTTGGAATTTATTTGTTGAAGAAACCAGGACATTTGTCCTATAATGAATCTCACATGCTGGATTTAGCTGATTCCATCCTCACGTTTCATTTAATAGTTTAATGTACCTCTGCTGCCAGCATTTCTTGCAAACTGAAATTAGGTCTAGAATCTTTTAGATTCAGGTTTGATATTTCATCAAAGGTGGGGTTGTGTACCCACCTCAGAAGGCATATAATATCTGGTTATCTCTCTTTTTAATGTTCACATTTATCAGTGGGTTTAAGAGATGTCACCCTGATCCACCCTTAATAAAGTTCTCCCTCAGCTTTTCACCTGGTGTCTGGCTGCCATTGATGATCAATGCCTAGTCCATTATTTCATTAGGCACATCTTGTCTTGTTTTACAATGAGATCTTCCAAAGTTTTGAAATATTTTATTACTCCTTTTTATCTAACATTATTAAGCATATTTGAGACATTTAAACTTTCCTCCAATCCTAATAATGGTAATTAACATCTGTTTAGCATTTAACACTTTATAAAACATTTTCACGCACATTATTCACAAATATTATCTGATCCTCACAAAACACCCTAGAGGTACGCTGGCTCTCTGACCTTGGGCAAAGGTCCTCATCTTAGAGATGAGGGAAATAATAATAACCATCTATAGGACTGTTATGAAAATCAAACAAGTTAAATATATGCAAACTGCTTAGAACAGCACTTACCATATTATAGCATGAGTGAAGTAAACATTTGTTACCATTATTATTAACATTGTTATGGTCTATCATTACGATTTATTTCAGTTTTAACCTAGTATGTTGTCGTTTTACTTTAATGTTTCTTTGACTTTTTTCTAGTGTTTATAGAGATAAATAGGAACAATTTAGTTACTATGTTCCCCTATAATTTCACAGTCTCTGACCTCCCGAGCCATAACTTAAGTGATTAGCTTACACGTGATGTGAACTTAACTTTTACTGTCACTTACTGCTAAATACTATTTAAACACTGTTTTCTTTATTTATAGAAAACTGACTAAGAACCACTTTCTACCAAAACAAACAAACAAGATATTTAACTCATTCTGTTTAGTCTGTCTATACTGTGTTCTCCTTCATGAGGAAAAAAGCAATATGACAAACTTTAAAAATGTCTATAATAAATCTCAGTGGAATCATGGAGTACTGAAGCTTAAAGGACCTTGGAGAGCAGCCTCAGAATTTCACTTGCAGCTAAAGAAACTGAGAACTAACCAGGCTGAACGACTGGTCCAACATCACAAGAGCAGCCAATGGCACAGCCAGGACTAGTAACACATCTTAAATCAAAACCAGCCCTGGTCTCCAACCTCTTTTCATTATATTGCATAATGCTAAACTATTCTAAATGTTCCTCCATTGCTTCTCACACCACCACCCTTAAAGCAGATATCACTATTTGGAATAAAAGTGAGAAACATGAACTTCATGCTTGAAGACACACAAATGTCACTGGAAGCAGCAAAGTGGAACCCAGGAACCCATTCCCTTTTAACGACACTTGATTGACCACAGGCAGTAAATGTATATAAGACTAAATGTATATGTGTATATACATTAATGCATAGGCATAAAAAATGAGAGCTATTTTTTATGAAAGGTAAATATATGAAGGGTAGAATAAAAAGGCAGATTTTACTTTATTTTTGGTTTTTAAAAAATTTTTAGTTGTGGAGAATTTTGAATATACATAAAAGTAGACAGAATAGTACAGTGAATCTTTAGGTACCATCACTCAGCCTGATATCTATGAACCTAAGGCCAATCCTATTCCATCCTTTCCCTCATCCACTCCCCTTTTTGTATTATTTTGAAGCAGATTACAGACATCATATAACTTCATTCTTCACATATTTGAAGCATATTTCTCTAAAAGACAAAAACTCTCCTTAAAAACATAACCACACAATCAATTATCATACCTAAAATAACATGAATTCCTTAATATCATCAAGTAGGCAATCAGTATTTGATTTTCCCATTGTTTTAAAAACACCAGCTTTTTCAGTTACTTTTCAAATCAGGCTCCAATCCCACACCTTGTGATTCTTTCTCCTTAATCTATGTTTTACTTCTCTCTTTCTTTTCTTCTTGCAGTTTTTCTGTTGAAGAAAACCGATTTTTGAGCTATAATTTTTCCACAGTCTGGATTCTGCTGTTTACATGCCTGTGGTGTAGTTACAGGCAGCTTTAAACATCAGAGAAACATTCATGCATATAATTATCAGGTTTCACCTCACTTTGCTGGTATTACTGTGGACGTTGATGATAACAGCTGGCAGTCAGGGGAAAGCAGCATTTTTGCTGGACCCCACTGTCCGTGAGCACTCTGTGACTGGGTTATGTGTGCTTGTCACTGAATAGCTGCTGTCATGCCCAGGAAGTTTGTCTGTAGTGCCCCAATCCTTTCCTGCTCTCTAATCTAAATTGGACCTCTTGCTATTTTTTCAGAACCTATCTTTTCAAACAGCCTCTACTTTCCTTCGTAGCAATTGTCAGAATTTGTAACTGTAATAGACTTTGACATTTTATTGTCAGAAAAGTCAGGAGTGCATAGATGTAACTTTGTGTGTAATGGAATTCTGTACAACACAAGCCATGGTTTCCAGTTAGGAATATAAAAACATAAACTTGACAATTTGTGATAATCACTTCCTGATGGGAACTTTTCCTCTTGTGACTAAGCACCAAGTCAAATTCAATTCTTCCTTCCCCTTCTCTTCTCCCTGGGAAGAACTAAGTCCCTGAGCCAAGGTCATCCCCTATGTATGCCATTCTTTTCTTGGTCCTCACCTTTAACTGAAGTTGGGGCTATTTCTTCATTTCATAGGCTTGTTGTATAAATACTGTGGTCAGTCCTCCAAACAGATGGGAAGAGGACATTCAGAGGTGGCAATGGTAGGGTATAGATGCTAGTAGATACTGAGAAGAAGCCCCTGATACCCTATCTCCTGCTGGGGCAAAACCAAGGGAGGTAATTGTAGTATCCAGTCTTAGGAGCATTTCAAGTTTGGGATAGCACCCAGTTAATAGGACATCTGGGCAGTAAAGACTGAGGGGATCTTCACAGATGGGCTGAGGACTGCATTATAGAACTCTGCACATTCCAGGATGACGTGGGGCAATTGCTGAGAGATTCTGAGCCCCTGAAGGGCTTGAGGGGTGGCATATTGCCAAGACATCACCAGAACCAAGAAAGACCAAGTGTGTGGAACTTGAGGCTAGAAACAATGGCGTGGACCATGGATACCAGCAATGGTTGCACCTCAGTGATGCACATATGTGACCCAAAGGAATACGTGGACAACCACACTGCAGAAGTCCCTCAGCCCCTGATACTGGAAGACAGTTAAGGTTTCCTGAGGAAACTGAGTCACCCTTATAAAAAAAGGAAACAGAAGGAGGATGAGGAGCACTTTGAATCTGAATGAATATTTACTAATTTTATACTGAAGAGACTGAGTTAATTTGCCTTCCATCAGTAGAAAGGGGACTTGAGAGTTAAGTTGAATTTCATCAGAAAATATAAAGGCATATTCTAGCACATCTGGATATGGCTATAAATTCAAAACCCACTTCACACTTCACATTTACATGTTTATTTTAAATGGCTGTCTGCCCTAGATTCTAAGTATCATGAGGGCACAGACCATCCTGTTTTTGTTCTGAATTCTTAGCACCTAATCCAGTGCTTAACCCAGAATTTATTGAATGAATATCAGACCCACACATCAGAGTACCTTCCACAGTGCTTGATGTAGAACAAGTGCATAATAAATACTATTTCTTTCTTCCTTCTTTCCTAGGAGAATGTATATTTCTTTGGGCATAATCCCTCTTGTTGAAAGCCAGTTCTGTCTCTGTTGGCTCTGAATATAAATCTGCTTTGGTTGTTTTTATGGGAGGAACATAAGAAACTGAAGGCATAGTGTTTGTCATCTCTGACCCTGTTCTGTATCCAAAGGACATATTGGATAAATAGCAGTAGCCACAGCTGAAGCTATGGGTATCTTCTGTGGAAGATGCTGAATACCCAGTGGTGATTACATTACCACCAACACAGTCCTGGCCCCTTCCTTAATTCCAACACATTTTATGCCTTTTCCTCTCAGATGCCTGGGATCCAATCTGTTTTCACTGTCCCCTCCTTCTTCTGTGCCACTGTTCTTGCCTGCTTTTCCCCAGTCATGCCCCCAGCCCTTTCCCCTCCCCTTGCTTGGGACTGTCTCATCCCCTAGCACCCAATTCACCTGGAGAGTTCTGAGTACTGAGCCCTGCTGTTCCAGAACTTCTGGCCAGAAAGAGGCCATATGTCCAGGATGTTCTCATTTCAGGTACTGCCATGTTCTTCTTTTGGGAAAAAAAAAAAAAAAAGGAATTTTATAAAATATGTCAAAATGTAATTTAATATCTATCATCTTTAAACCATTAGTGTTCCACCTCATTTATAAAAGTATTTTAAGTATATCTTAAGTAAGACATTTGTTATAAACAAATTCACTAACCAGTAAAAAAAAAAACAAAAATCTGAGCTCTGATTTTGACTTGGAAAATATGGACCCTATAGCACAGTATTTCCCAAACTCACCTGATAAGAATTACCTGTGCTGCTTGCTAAATATACAGATTTCCTCAGCTCTTCCCTTGGAGATTCTGGTTCAGTTGATTGAATGACTCTGAAGTTTGTTTTGTTTTTGCTTTAGGTAATTCTTTTGACCCGACAAATTTAAGAAAAATTGCCAATGCACATAGTAAGGGCTGAAAGGATCAAGACACATGAGACATATGGACCTAAGTTGTACGGAAGGAACAAAGAAATTTCTGGGTGAAAAGGGATTTAGTCCAGGACTGTTTTTTTTGTTTCTTTGTTTCCAATATGAATATATCTGTGAATGCTGATAATAAAAAAAAATTCATGACATTATGGAAAACTGGAAATATTGATTTATGGGCTAATAACATTGATGGTGGCAAAAGATTCTCAACTATTAAAGTAACAACAAAACCCTAAAAAACCTAAGGGTGTGTAAAATAGTACTAATTACAGTCATTTCAATTATCTCCTTACTGCTGTATCTTATTATCATGTAACACAAGCAATTAAGTATAACATCAAATGTGTCCCATTAAACTTGAGCTGTTTTATTTGATGAGAACAGTAACTCTCTTCCCTCTAAATAATTATTTATATCTTTATAAAATAAGTCCTCATAGGGAACACTACATAGATAAGGCCCTTACTGTATTCGTCTTTGTTGAACTTTAAGGCAAACTTTTTTAGATTAGCAGTTTACCCATTTTATAATCTTCTACCTCTTTTAAGAATTTTGTTCATTTCTGCCCCATCTTTGAACTGAATTCCATACTTCAAAATGTACTCCACTTGGTAAAGAACAGCACTTACAGAAAAGGAAAGTCTCAAACCTTTGTACTTTGAGACCTCTACCTGCTAAAGGCTGATAGTCACTTTTCATTTCCTGCAGGTTCAGGATCCCTGGGATGAAGTCATCTGGGAAAGAAAACCTTCAGGGAGGTTACTGTCCTTGAGGAGGTTGTTGTATGTGAGGGACAGGAATAATGAGGTCTCTGGTGAGCTGGCTGGGCTTCTGCTGCTAGAGAACATCAGACATTGGGAATGTGGAGGGGCCTCGTGGAAGCCGGCAGTCTGGAGATTTCCAGGCCTTCTGGTTTATGATTCTGTCATAGTTTCCACTGCTTAAAAGGTGGCATTATTAAAACTAATAGTTCCTAAAGGACCCAGTTTCTGTGATATGAATCTCTTAAAACACGGCACAATATGGAAGAGGGCTAGGAGCGCAGGTTTTCAGGCTGTTGTTATTCTCCTCTCCCCAGGGTCTGTGGCTCTGCTGTTTTGTGTCAGCAATCTGGCTTCTGGCCAGAACAGCATATTTTCTAAGCCTGTTGCACTGAAAACTATTGTCATTTGGAAACATTCCCAGTTGCTTAGTACTTCCCAAATATTGAGTACTTTTAGAGGTTTGCAGCCATGTAATAATGTCTATTAGTTTACTATTACCCCCTCTTTGCCTGCTTTTAGGTAAATAATGGCATGGTGCTGGCTGATCGGATGCTGATGGAATTCAGCATTAAAGGGCATTGATCACATTAACCAGAACAATTAAATTTGGTTTCCATAAACTTGTACTGCTATGGCCCGTATTTATCAGCTTTATCATTTCTTCTCTTTAGATGTCCCTACAGTTTTTTTCCCTCACATAACTAAAGAATGAGAAAACAATGCCTTCAAAGTTTCCCACAACACAGATTTTCATGAATCAAAGGAAAATGTCATTGATAGAAGAGGCAGATTGTATTAGAATTATTTGGGCCTTTATTTGATTTCCTACCTGGTTGATTGTCTGCTCCTTTGTGTCTGCCTATCCATCTGTGAAGAGGAGGTAATCCCACCTGTTCCTCATTTACCTCAGAGGGATGTTACAGACATTTATTTTAAAAGTCTATAAAGCTTTGAGCATAGAGAAGTATAACTACAAGAAATATATTGTCATTACAGTGGTCCTTGCAAATCTTAAGTGATTCCAGTCATCAATATATTGATGAATAAGCATTATTCAGTTTCATTAAAGTTGGCTCTTTACACTCAATGAATTTTTCCCAAAGTGTGTACGTCTAAGAGGAGGGAGCTTGGAGAATGGAGAATCAGCCACAAATACATGTTTTAAATAATCTATTTCTTTTTAACTCACCTGTGTTCAGGCTTGAAGCTAATGAAGATGAGCTAAAGAGATGACATGAAGTAAACAGCAATCCTAAACTCCACTGTGATCAAAAGTGATCTCTTGAGTCAGAGAAGATTTATTCAGGTCAGAAATATTTTTTTTCTGCTAAAAGAAAGTTTCTGTATAAATCATGGCAACTCATTTGGACCATTTTAATTGATAAGTTTTCCAAAAGATTTGAAAGAAAATCAAAAGTAATTTACATAACTCCTATAATGGCAATTGTTAATTATGTAAGAGGCAAGGCTATCACAGATATATAGGATACACTGTTTTTTCCCCAAAGTATTGTTTTAGCTATTAAAATTTCATTGTTTTGCAAGGAAGAAAGTCACAGCTCTTTCCTGAAAATTGCTAAATTGAATTAACAGTACGGGAAACAGAGTAAGGAAAAGTACAGTAAATACATGTAAACTCAGAAATCCAGAATGAAATTACTACTATTCGCTTCTATTCCACAGCACTCATCCCTGACTTCCCATTATGAAAATGAATAACAAGGTTGATAAAGCCTGCCATGTGCTGGAACAGTGGTTCTCAAGTGTGGTTCCCCACACCAGCAACATCAGCATCACCTGGGAACTTGTTGAAATACAAGTCAAATTCTGGGGGTAGAGCCCAGCAGACAGTGTTTTAACAAACCCTTCATACATACTAAAGGTGCTCTTGGAAAATGTAATTTCACAGGGTATCAGCAAGGTGAGGGGCTGGGCATCCTATGAACGGTGACTGGTCACAAAGAGCACAGGCTTATCCCTTTGACTCATTAGGGACTGCTTCTATGAGCCAGCTCAGGCCTTGTATTTTGGGATAAAAATTATTCTCCTCTGGGATTCAAATCTCATTCCAGATAAAATGCTCAAATGGGAGATACTCCAACGTGTGGTTCACACTGTGTGCCATGAACACAGAGCTTCTCTCTGTTGCTCTCATAACACTCAATTACAGAGCTTGAGGAAGCCCCTGTGACTGAGAGAAAAGAAACAAGAAGGCCTGAAAAGGATTTGATCACTATCATTGCCATCTCTCATCTCTACTAGACCTCCTACTACTCTTTTCCCCTTTTCCTTTGACGTCCCTGTGCCCAGCATACTCTCCAGTGAACACTGAGAGAGGTGAAAAAGTGAAGGTGAGAGATGTGCTGAGGATTCAGAGAGCAGATGCTCCAGGCCAGTCCTCCACCTTGCCAGTTAAATGCCTGTGTGATTCTGATTCCAAGGGGTGAGCCACACTTAGCTAACTGTAGCGATCTAGTATCCTACCCCACTCCCATTTCCTTCTCCTCAGATAAAAAGCAATTCCTGAAAATAGAACTTGTCTTTCACTTAAACAGGATGTGACTATGATGTATATTCCAATTTCAGCTGTTGGTGACCTGGCTCCCAATAGGACCCCATTCCCCTAATCCTTGATGGAGAATGCTTGACAGTACAGCCAGCTTCATGAGATTTATGATCTGGTGACCCACAGAACACTGCAGCCCTCCTCACACAGTCTTAGCAGATTTGGGGACCAATCATACTTGGAATCACTGTTCCCTGAAAGAAACCTTCCCTTAGGAAGCTTTGCAACATCTCTTTGCAACATCAAAGAGAGACTGGGAGAGAACAGGCATTAATTTTCAACCATAGCTTAAAATTAATATGTAAATATATGAAACAGAAAGGAAATTGAGTGTACTCAGCCACCTGAGACATCTGGGTCTTTATTACAATATTAATTTTTTTATGAAATTATTATTCAGCTGCATACATGAAAGAGACTTCCAAATGAAGAACAGAGGACAGAGCCTTGGTTTATCTGGATTGCATGTAATCAATATGCAAAGAGTTAGGATTTTCCTAACCCTGAAAGAAATCTTGACTAAAACATTTAAAGCAAGAATTAACAACACTGCTTGAATCTTAAACAGAAGAGTTTAAGAACTCCAAAGAACTATCAGGCATTTATCCAGTGGTCTGTGGGAAAACCTACTATTTGATTTTTGAGGGGGAATGCGGAGTAGAAGAGAGTGGTTGAAAACTCTAATGTTCCTTAATCCTCAATTCAATTTTCCTGGTTTACTCTGTGGAATTTGTCTTATTCTGCGACACAGGATGTCTTTCACTGTTAGAAACTTAGTGTTTGGTTACTAGAGTTGCCATCTTCTCCTAAGCCTCTTTCTGCACACAAATTTGGTGATGGGGTTGGGAAGTAGGTATCTTTTTTTGGGTTGTCTTACTGCTACCATAGTTAAGAATCATAGAATTGTGTAGAAGCAAAAGGGATTTGGGGATCCAACCTATTTTATTTTACAAACAAGGAAACAAAATCCAGAAAGGTTAAGCGACTTGCCCAGGGTCACAGAGCCAGCTAATGCTAGGGTTGTGACAAGAATTCAGGCCTATGCACTCTCAATCAAACACTGAGTACATCACTCTATTGCTGGCTCTTTCTTTTTTTTTTTTAATACCTGAAATTCTTTACCCTCTTGAGACTCAGCTGAGCATTTGGCCAACCAGGGGTAGATATCGGGCTTTTTCTAAGCGACAGGGTTTTGATACTATCAAGGAATGCTCGAATGGGGAACTGTATTATCTGCCCCCAGGGGGGAACACAGATTAGATGGACATTTGGAAAGCTGGAGGCCCTGAAGAGAAAGGTGACACATTACAGGTTTCAGGTTGCCATTAATACTAAGCATTCTGATGAAATTCTGATTCCACACAGGAGAGAGTGATATCTCTTTCCCATTGGCTCTAATTTGTCTCTGTAGTTTCTCTTCCAGCAGGCCCAGGTATGGGTCTTGACTAAATCAACAGACATATAGATCATCTTTTTAAAGAAAAATTCTGCGATGGAGGAGATAGGCTCAAAATTTGGAAAAGGTGTAGATTTTCAAGAATGAAGAGGGTTTAAATTAAACATTTAAAAAAATAAATTAAACATAATGGGGAACATTAATGGAACCCTCAATACATTTTTTAAAAGGTCACCTACAAATCTGAATACTTCCACAAATTAAATTATTTTCAGAAAATAACAGGGGTTTTAACAGAACTGATGCATGGCCATTTTGGTGATTAATTGCTTGGATCCTCTTTTGAAAATTCGGGGCTAACTTCTACTTCTCTGAAGTAGTCTGTATCATTAGCATTCACATAAAGAAAGGATCAGAGGTTTACTTTTTTTTTTTTTTTTGGCACAGTAAATTCTTTTTCAAAAAGATTTTTTTTTTTTTTAATGTCAGGTCAAATCATGTTCTCTTTGTATATTGTGATTCATAGTAAAATAAATAAAAAATAAACCTCTATTGAAATAAAAAAAAGAAGCTACTTAAGGAAGATCTTTAAGTAGAAGTGAGTCAGTGCTTCGTCACAGAACTCTGATCAATGCTTGCAGGGACTATTTTGTGCTGAGAACAAAGACACCAAAGAGATAGCCACTGGGAGGAAACTAGAGGGAGGGAAGAGGCCACTGTGAGCACTGGAATCAGGAAATATTTCCCAGCCCTAATTGTCAAAGCCAAGTGGAGAGGACGGCAGCTGAAAAAAAATTCAGAGCCACAAACAGGTGGAAAATCCAGAAATATAATGTCCTTAGAAAGGAGACACATCTTCCATTTATGATCACCTATAACATATTTTCAATGTAAAATCTTATCAAAGAAAAGAGGTTCTTGTGACTCAACATTTAAGGACTGCCAGTCACTTCCCTTCCCCCTACAACTGATACTTGCCAGAAGGACATCAGAGTCCCCTGAACTGGAGCAGTATACCTGACAACAAAATAATATTAATCAAATTTATTTTCCTAGGGGCATTCAAAAGAGCACACTAACCCACTGCTTTCAAGATGGTAATTTTTTACTTGGTTTCTGTTTATTCAAGACCCTCGACTGGCTGACACAGTTCCTCCAGGAATTGCCCCTCCAGAGGTGGTGACAATAGGTCTTCTGTGGAGGGAATTAGCGTTCAGCTTCAGTAAAGGTGGCTTTCAGGGAAAGCGGGAGCTGGGGGCCCGGCTGCCAAGATTTTAATGAATTGCTTCAGATATTCTCTCTGGTGGCTTCCACTGTGTTTAGAAATTCGGGGAAAAAAAAAAAATCTATGTACAGAACACATGGCAGTTGGACATTAAAAATCTGCTGCACACAAATATCTGTTATACGTTTCTTTTTAAATGGCTATTTGCTGTTCATGAAACTCACGAAGGAATTCAATGTGTATATTTTTAATGAAAATATTTCTGAAATGTATACTATTTATTCCTTGTCATTTATTTGCCTATGAAATAAAGTCATCTGATTGCTTTGGGGAAAAAAAAAGTTTAATTTTAGTAATTGATTTTCTGACGCCAGTTACTGAAAGTTTCCTATTAAAGAGAAAAGATAGTCATTTTAGAGGTAAAAATAAAAATTCCCATCATAGTTCCGTTCTTTAACTGTGGCTTATTTTCAGCTAGTTTTGGAGAATTACCTTCATAGAGCAGAAGGTTAATAAGAATAGATACTTTCTTTAGGGGTTTGAAGTAGAGAGGGATAATGCAATCTGAATTAAAATCCTTGCATCTTCTGATGATTTGATGTTTTAAATAAAACCCACACATGTCACTAAAATTTGCTCTTAGCACAATAGGAGATGCCAGTTTCTTATGTGGAAAAAACTTTTTATGAGGCTTCTGAAACACCAATTATTCTGATAACATTTATGTTTTTAAAAATATTTTTCATTTTGGAACAATTACAAACTTACAGAAAAGTTGGGAGGGCTGTATAAATAACTTTTTTCCTGAACTATTTGGGTGTTATTGCTGATCGGATGTCCCATTACACATAAATACTTTAGTATGTGCAAAAATGGAATTTAAAGATATATGAATCTTTCCATGAACTTTTTGAAGGCCCCTCATATTTTCTACAAACAAGAACATTCTTCTATTTCACCACGGTACAAACATCACTACCACCTAATCCTCAGACCCATTCAAGTTTACTCAGTTGATCCATAATGCATTGTGTAGGAAGAGGATCCAGGTCAAGATCATGTGCAGCATTGAGCTGTCATATCTCTTTAGTCTCCTTCCATCTGGAACAGTTAGTCTTTCAAGTGGCTTTCATGACCTTGACACTTTCAAAGATTACAGTTCACTTATTTTGTAGAATGTCTTTCAGTTGGGCTTGTCAGCTGTTTCCTCATGATTAGATTAAGGTTATTCATTTCTGGAAGCAATTGTATGCTATGATTTCCATTTGTCCCATTACTGATGATGTTCACTTGATTAAGGTGGTGTATAAGGCCTAATACATATTCTGTGGGGTGGTACTTGCAAACTATCTCGATAGCCTATTCCTCAAACTTTCCATGTATCTACATGTATTTTTAATACGTATATGTATTACACAACACATTTATATTTGTACATATTATACATGGATATGTATCTATATTCCTATAGACTCATGGTTTCCTGTTTTAATAGATTATAATTCTTTATTATCATTGTTTATTTTGATGCTCAAGTCCCAGATCTGGGCAGTTGGGAGCGCCTTCACACTGGCGCCTGTGTCCTTCTGATATGTCCGCATCATTCTTTTAGCATGTTCTTGTTTTGTGGCATTACAAGGTGTTCCAGGTTCTTTTTATTCTTTCCTTGTGCTAGGGGTGTTGATATGGAGGTACTGCTGCTCTCAAGTGTTCAGTGGACAGAACTAGAGAATAAATGTATGTGTATGCATACACACATGTACACATTTACATTACATCTCTATCATCATCATCATGACCTATCGAAAACTAAGTTCACACCAATACCTACAATTCTAACCCAACATTACAGGGTTTATTGTAGTGTTTTTTTGTTTTTTTTTTCTGACTCCCTTGCCTACCAGTGGGAAATACAACTCACATTATTCTTAATATATTTACCGATCAAACTCCATCTAAATAGCCAATCTCCCATCTTAGCTGCCACTCCTATCCCTGTGTGGATGCCTTTCCCAGACTACCTGAAATCTTATAACCCAGGCTGGAAACCAGCCGTGACTGACCCCTGCCCCCCATATTGATGTCCTCCTCACCCTACTTGGACTCTGACATCTCATGTCAGGTGATCACTACCCCGTTATCCCCCACCCTTCATGAACACCCTCTTCATCCCATTTGACCTCTGACATTCAAGTTTTAGTCAAAACCTTGCTCTCAATTCCACCTGTGCAGATGCTGACCTTTCTTTGCCTCACCTGATGGTTTTAGGATGGAATTGTTTAGAAAAAGGAGAAGGAACTGCTGTGGTCTAATATCCCCCCAAACTCATGTTGAAATTTAATTACCAATGGAACAGTATTGGGAGGTGGGGCCTTTAAGAGGTGATAAGGTCAGAAGAGCTCCGCCCTCAGAAATGGATTAATGCCATTACCTTGGGAGTGGGTTAGTGATCTCAGGGGAGGGCTCCCGATAAAAAGGATGAATTTGCCCCAATTTCATCTCTGTCTCTCATGTGCCCACTTCTGCCTTTTGTCATGGGATGACCCTCGCTGGATGCCAGTGCCATGTTTTTGGCATCCCCAGCCTCCAGAACTGTGAACCAAATAAACTTCTATTGTTTATAATTTACCCAGTCTGTGGTATTCTGTTATAGCAGAATAAAATGGACTAAGACAATAACTAAAGGGGAAGGGGAGGAAATAAAGGGTGAAAAGGAGGAAGGAGAATGAGGAAGAATATTTGTGTAAATCACAAGTAAGGAGATTGAGTTTCTATTTAAAAATGATAGTTTTAATAAGAGAAAAAACTAAGAAACCACTTAAAATGAAGTGTTTGACTGGCATACTATAACATCTTCTTTTCTTGGTCATTACAAATAACACTCTATCTATGTATTCATTTGTAGGGAAAGTGAAGATAAATGGTCAGGGTCCCTTGGGGGTCCGGAATCTTGCTCAGCACTTTATGTAAATATGCATGTGTGCCCAGGTGTTCCTTGGCTATTGTCTGATGTAGATGCGCTTGAGCACCCAGGTGTCCTGCGTTGTGGACTTAAGTATAAAGGAAGAGTGGCTCTGATCTCTAGGGCCACCCACCCCCATAATGCCCTCAAGGGGGTCATGGGGAGGCTGTTGCTGCCAGAGCCCCCAGGATGCCCGAGAGGCCACCGCCACTGCTGCTACTGCTGAGGACTGAGCTTGTGTCGTCTGCCAGTGGCTCCCGGGATCTTTCCTAAATACCTAGCATGGACCTGCGTGTGAGGGGTCTGGTGACCCAGTCTGTACAATGGGTGTGAAGGGTCTGAGCCCTAGCCCTGACAATACAAATGGAAATAGTATAACTAAAAGAATGAAACGTTTTGGCTTTAGTTATGAAATGCCTAGCCATAGAATTTGCTTAGCTCTTGCTTCAATCCGACAACCGGCATAGTCATGTAGCTTTACAGCAATTCATAACTAAAGCCAAAATATTTCATTATTTTAGTTACGCTAAGTTTTCCATTTGTATTGTCAGGGCCCACAGATCCTTCAAACCTGTTGTACAGACTGGGTCATAGACCCTTTACATGCCAGGCTTATCTTATAAAATGAATTATCACAGATGACAACACAAATTCCACAATTACATATTTCTCAGATGATCTCTTCATATTTTGTACATTCCATTTTTCTTCCTATTCGAGATAACAGTAATTCCACATGGTATAATATTTACTTATCAACCAAACTTTTTTTTTGTTTGGCAGCTGGTCAGCATGGGGATTTGAACCCTTGACTTTGGTGTTATCAACACCATGCTCTAACCAACTGAGCTAATGGGCCAGCCTCCCCAAACTTTAAAAAAAGCTTGGAGAGGCATTCTTGCTGTGGGAAATATTTAGTACCCTTTCTGTTTTCACCCCAATTCTTCCCTATTCCTTTAACTAAATCAGGTATAGTACCTTTAAGATATTCAAATTGTAGTCTAGCCCATCCTGTTAAATGACCATCCCCGATCTCCCTCCAAATCATAGGGCTATTTGTCTTTAGAACATTTCCTTAAAAAAAATCTGTCAGTCTTCAACAAATTGCAGGGAGAGTGCTCTCACTCTAACACTAAGTGATAAGCAAGCAGATTTAAATAGTTATTCTATCAATGGCTGCTAAACTCAATGTTAGCTTTCTAAGAAAACATTTCGAAAACAACAATGATGTCCCTTAGCATTCAGCCATGTCTGCAACTACACAGGACAGAAACTGGCATAGATGTCAGGAAGATGGCCCTAAAGGCTAAACAATAATTTTATTATTTATAAACAACAATTTGGTAGACAAAATCAGAGTAGATATTTAAAAAACATTAAGCTAGTTTTAAAAATAAAGTTAATACATACTTAAGCTTAAAAAAAAAAAAAAAAACAAACACCTAAACCTTCAGTTACATTCCCCAGAGGTAACTGTTAACACTTGGCACAGTCTTTGGAATTCCATTGTAACTGGTAAGAAATAGAACTATATTTTCTATTTTAAAATATACCTAACTATAGGGAAAATGAAAAGTAAATGGTCAGGATCCTGCGGGGGCAGGTGGGGTGGGGTTTGGAATCTTGCCGAGTATTTGATGTAAATAACTGTGCACGTGGACCCAGGTATTCCTTGGCTATTGTCTGTGGATGCATGTGGGCACCCGGGTGTTCCTGGGTTATTGGACTTAAGTATAAATGATGAACAGCTCTGATACATAGTGCCCTTGGGATGCCCCAGGAGGCCATTAGAGTGGCTGCTGCTAGCTACTTGAGCTTGCATCTCAATAAAGCCTATTAACTTTTACCCATGGCTTCAGGATCTTTTTCCTATTACCTAGCTCATGGACCTGTGGGGAGGGGTTTGTGACCCAGTCTGTACAACAGGTTTATAGGGTCTGTGGGCCCAAGCCCTAGCAATATACTAAGACTGTTAGATGAAGAAAACATGTATGATGTCAGTGTGCTTCATTTTCATTTTTAGGACATAATAACTATGAAATGCTGCAAAACATCCTTAGAACTTGGAATTGGTGATTTAGGAACATATGGATAATCCTCCTTGAATGTCTTGTACGTTTTAAAAAATTCTCTGGAAAGACCATCTTTTTCCATCTCTTGTGGAGGTCTCTTATTCCTGGAATCATATTAAGTAAAACACTGAAAAGCTGGAACATAGGTAGACTGCTTTGATTTAGAATGCCCATTTATTTCATTAGGATCACTGTGTTGTGCTGTGTGCAGAGTAGGCTTACTTTGGAGGACTCTCACACTTCTCTACCCCCTTGTAGACCTGAATGAGGTCTCTGCTCTGCACCAAATCAACACAGGCTTGCAACTCAAACTCAGTCATGAACAAAAAGAAAGAAAATAACCCTTAGTTAAAGCATAAGGTAGCTAGGTCAGGGCTTCTCAAACTTTACTGTGCACATGAATCATCCAAGGATCTTGCAGATTCTGATTCACTGCTTGCTTCACCTCTTTTCTTGCCTTCTGCTTGCATCTCTCCTATAGTGTCAGCACTTTCATTTTTGCCTAGGCTCTGCCTTCTAGAATTCCTGGGCTAAGGATCCTTTCCTTTTCCCTAACATCTCCTTCCTGATATTCTGTGGCCTGCTACTAGAACTTGTGTCTTATGGCCTGTTTCAAACTTTTGGAGTCAGTACTTAACGCCCATTTTAGACTTCTCTCCGAACCTAAGACCTTTAGCTCTGAGATATCTTCACAGCTAGCCCATCTAAACCTATCCCCACCTGGCCCTTTCTGTGGCAGAGAGTAAGATAAAGATACAGGAGTGGAAAGATCCTTGCATTAAGTAACAGAACCTTGATATTCAAAGTGCCATCTGTGGACCAGCAGCATCAGTATCACCTGGGAGGTTGTTAAAATGTAAACTCTTCAATGCCACTACAGCTTGCTGAGTCAGAATCTACACTTGAACAAGACCCTCAGGTGATTAAAGCACACTGATTAAAGTTGGAGAATCCCTGATATGGGATGCTTTTAGTACAAGCAACAGAAAACCCAACTCTAACTTACATAATAAAGGGAATTTGATTCATGTAATTGAGAAATCTAGAATGAGTTTTAGGTGTGATCTGATCCAGTTCTGAGGTTATCAGGGTTCTGGAACTAATTCTTTTTGCTTATCTGAACCCCCTTCCCCGCTGCCTACCCACTTAAAATTATTTTATGTTAATTAAAATGATAGAAAAGTATAGAATTTGTCTTAAGTGTTCAAACAAAAACATTATGATCAGAATGCTCTTTTGTCTGTGAACAAAATTTTGGAATAATTATCCCTTAAAATTGAGACCCTTGGCTGCTGGTAAAATAAGAGTCAGACTCAATTTTATTTAAATTAAACAATAAGGAAATTTGTTCTCTCTCTAACATAAAAAAGGCCAGAGGTAGGGCTGGCTCCAAAAATGACATGTCAGGCTGGTTCCTCTTCTCTGCGTGAAAGGACGAGTCGACACCAGTAGACGATCCACCGGAGAGAGCTCGTTTATTAGGCGGCACACACACATATATATAGGGCTTCTAGGGAAGGCTGATTGGCTTAAAATACAATAAGTAGGGCTACTTAGAGGGCAACCAGCGCCATGATGGGGTGTGGCCGAGAAGGACTTATGTGATCAGGGTGTGATCCCTTGGGGCATTTGGGTTCTTACATTCCTCCCTTTTTCTTGTTTTAGGAAAGGGGACATTGAAGTCATCGAGCTACTTCCTGCTGAACTGGGGCGTTGTGGGGGGGGCAAAGGGAGGAAGGTACATAAATACCCATTATGAAACCCCAAAGGAGGGTGGAGAAACAAGTAATTTCAAAAGGGGAAATGTCCATAAACGTTCCTTGAAGCCACAAGTCTAATATGCATCGGTTCCATTGTTGGTAGTTGGAGACTGGAGGGAGCAGCCAGGCGTTGGTGGCAAGGACGTGTAGGAATGCGTTTCCTCTGTAAGGTGGTGTCTCTTCAGCATCAGCTGAGGCGCTCACGAGATGAGGCAGGGGGTTCATCGGTACCTAGAAGCTGGTAGTTTCTAAGCAAAAGCTGGTTAAAGGCCTGATTAGAGATTTTTCCCACTTGGGTTTGAAGAAACCTAATGATGCAGGGCAAGAAAAGGCAGGTTATGAGGATAATGGTTAGAGGTCCCAAAATGGGCCAAATCCAAGTTAGGATAGGGTTTAAGATAAAAGAAGAAAAGGGGTTAGAACTGGATGTGGTTCGTAGGCTGGAAGCTAAGTCGGTGAGTTTGATGATGTTTGTTTCTACTAGACCGGATTCATTGATATAATAACAGCATTCTTCCCCAAGGAAGATGCAAGTACCTCCTTTTTCTGCAGTGAGGAGGTCTAGTGCTCTGCGGTTTTGGAGGGTGACCTGAGCTAAAGAGGTAATTTGTCTCTGTAGAGAGGAAAGAGATTCGGCAGTGGAGGTCAGAGCCCCTTCAAGTTTAGCATTTATGTCTTCGACCGCCCATAAACTGTGTCCTAAGGCTCCTCCCGACAGGCCGGCTCCTACCGCTGATTTTGTTAGGGAAATACCAACCATGATCGGGAGGAAGGTGGCCCTTTTTTTTGCCTTGAGGGGGGGTGAAGAAGATGGAACAGTTCTGAACTGGTGTACAGAGTGAGTTGAGGGACGATGGTGACAAGAAGGCATGGGACAGTAAGATTAGGCAGGATGGAGGTAGAGAGGGTTCCATTGCACCAGAAGAAAGAGCCTGGTGGGCTCTTTACATTAAGATTACAATAAGATGGAGGAAAAGTTAGGGAGGAAGAGTTTCCGATGAAACAGTGACGGGGCAACAAAGTGTTATTGTGTTTATTGTCGGGCTCCCAGAGAGGGACGTCCGGAAGGTTAAGGGGTTCTGATGGTGGGGAGGAGGTAACATTGAGAGGAAGGGAAGCATTTAAGGGGACGGCCGCCAGGAGCGGTAGCATGAGAGAGGCGCAAAGAAAACAATTTCCGGGAGAGCCGGTGAGGTGTGGTTGAGCCATATATAGGAAGGGGTCTGAAGGCTCCCTGGGTGAAGTGAAAGGAACAGGAGAAGGCCAAGGAGAAAGTTCATGTCTCCGGAATTGGGGGTAGGGCTGAGGTCCGGGATAGGCAGAGTTTGAGAGGGTTGGTAGGATGAGGGATACACTTAAAGGAATGGTGTGTTAAGTTTCCTTGCAGCTTGTTACTGGAGTTCTCGGTGGCCGAGGGCGGATCCTGAGTGTAAGGCTTCAGCCTGGAAATATGAATCCATGGAGTAACATGATTACCTGGCAGGGCAAGTTTAGCAGCGGTCGGAGTGCAAAGGATGACAGGACATGGGCCTTCCCATTTAGGGATTAGGGGGGTTTTGGGTTCTGGGGAAGTGTAGAATACTAATTGGCCTGGGCTGAGTGAAAGGTTATTTTTGGAAAGTGACGGATCTGGAAGTAGCCGGTCCTGGTACTTCCATAATTCGGTGCGAACGTGGGAGAGCAAGGGTAAGGCCATGGTGGGTGGTATAGGTCCTTCAGTTGCTGTGATCCCCGGGGGTAGGAGGGGCCTACCATACATGACTTAAAAAGGGGAAAGATTGGAGGGCCTTTTTGGGAGAGCCCTGGTCTTGAGTAGAGCGAGAGGTAGAAGACGGACCCAATCAAGGTGTAATTCCAGAGACAATTTAGTTAGTATGTCCTTTAAGGTTCTGTTGGTTCTCTCTACCTTTCCGGATGCCTGAGGTCGGTAAGGGCAATGTAAGTGCCAGGGGAGAGAGGGTGACTGGGAGAGTTTTTGTATTACCTGGGCGGTAAATTCAGGTCCATTGTCAGATTGAATGGAAGTGGGCATCCCAAATCGTGGGATGATTTGGGAAAGGAGAGTCTGGGCTACGGTGGAGGCCTTTTTATTGGATGATGGGAATGCCTCTACCCATCCTGAAAAGGTATCAACAAACACCAAGAGGTATTTGAGGCGCCGGACAGAAGGCATGTGTGTAAAATCGACTTGCCAGTTGGCCGCGGGTGTGAGACCTCTGGCTGGGTGGGAGGGGTATGGCCCAGGTTTGAGAGGGGTGTTAGGATTGGTACGCTGGCAGATTGTGCATGAGGAGGAAATTTTCTGTAAGAGGGCTTTGTCAGATGGGGTGACTGAGAAGAAGGCTTGTAAAAACTGGGATAAAGCTTGGGGGCTAGAGTGAAACAGGTCATGGAGCAAGCGAAAGAGAGAGGACTTATCATCATTAGGTGGTTGAGGCTGAGAGGGTGTCTGTGAACCTTGGGAGCCGTATGGAAGAATGGGAAGTTGGTTTTGTGTCTGTGGGTGCCGTGCCGCAGTGCGTGTGGCGAGGTCAGCCTTACAATTCCCGCGAGTGATTGAGGAATCGTCCCTCTGGGGGATCTGCAATGAATGACTCCTTATTCACAAGGTAAATGGGATGCCTCAATTAATGTGGAGATTAAAGCTGAGTTGGTGATTATGTTACCCTTGGTGTTAAGCAGACCACATTCTTTCCATATGGCGGCATGAGAGAGAAGTATATGAAAGACATATTTGTAGTCAGTGTATAAATTAAGAGTTCTTCCTTCAGCTAGAACGCAGGCTCGTGTGGCAGTGATAAGTTCAGCCTGCTGGTTGGTAGTACCCTTGGGTAAAGGTTGGGCTTCTATAACCGAATCAAGGGAGACTATGGCATAACCTGCGTAATGAGTGTTTCCTTCCTTGAATGAGGACCCATCCGTGAACCATGCGAGATCAGCGTGAGATAGGGGCCCCTCAGTGATGGAAGAGCGGTAAGGTATAAAATTTTGAAGGTTTTCTACGCAGCTGTGCAAAGGAGTGTTGGGGGAATCTGGTATAGGCAGTAGGGTGGCCGGATTTAGGGTGGGCAGGTAGTGAAGGATAGGGCAGGATTTTCCAGAAACGAGGATAGGAGGGTTAGGATTCTGGAAGGTGGGAGGGATTGGAGAGCCTTATAGGTAAGGAGGTCTTTGAGGTGATGTGGTGAGAGAATGGTGAGAGGTGCCCCAAATGTTAATTTGGATGCCTCCTTATGCAGTAACTGCCCTGCTGCCAGGGCTCTTAAACAGGGTGCCCAGCCTTGTACAGTGGGGTCCAACTGTTTTGATAGGTACAAGGCGGAGATCTTGGACGAGACGAAAGGCACCATTAGGTTTTTTTACAGCGAGTATGGGAGTTTTGCCTGAATGATGGGGCTTAACCCGAGGAGGGCTGTTGTGGTTAATGGATTCTGAGCCTGACAAATATATTTGGAGGGGTCTTTTAGTTTTATGCGTACAGGGGAACACTGGGCCAGAGCGGGGCTGGCAGTGTCCCAAACTGTGGGGTTAACAGGGTGCATTAGCATGGGTAAGGACTTCTTTGGAGGGGTGGAGTTAGTAGGATCTTGGGCTTGAACTAGCGCTAGGAGGAAGGAAACGGGGGAAGAGGAAGAGGACAGGGGCAAAGTAATGGAGACTTGAAGCCGTGAAAGGAATGGGAGAAAACGGATTGAGTGCCTTGAAGGCAGCAGGTTAAAAGAGGGGTTTTTTGGGGAAAGATTTGTTTACCTCCTACCCCGACTATAGGAGAGCTGCTGGAGGTGGTGGGGCCTTTATGTTCCCTTAAGACCGAAAAGGTGGCTCCAGTGTCCAGGAGGAAAGAAATTGGGTGGCCGTCCACAACCATGGATACCCTGGGCTCCTGCTTTGTTATAGAGATGGTCGGGAAGGGCCCAAGGCTCCTTCAGTCCTCCTCAGCGAGGCCCACCATAGGTGGTGTCCACGGTTCGGGGGACTGTGGGGCAGTTGGTCCCTCACCCCTTCGGGCAAGGGGGCAATCAGATCCCCAATGTCCCTTCTTTTTGCATTTTGGACAAGGAGTGGTGGGTGGCCTGGGGGTAGGGCAAGCCTTTGCCCAATGCCCTTCCTTTCCACATTTAAAGCAGGCTCCAGGTGGAGGCTTAGAGGTGGAGGCTGTGGGAGGGCACCCAGGGGGTTTGATAAGCCGGGCCAACATCAGGAAGTTGGCGTGGTCAGCCTTTTGTTTTCTACGTTCTTTTTCCTCCTCCCGATTATGAAAAACCTTGAAGGCCACTGACAGGATTTCGGTCTGAGGGGTTGCAGGACCCTGCTCTAATTTTTTAAGTTTAGTTTTAATGTCGGGATAGGATTGGGCCAGGAAATAGGTCATAAGGACATGCTGGCCGTCTTCTGAGTTGGGGTCTAAGTTAGTGTATTATTGAAAGGCCTGAGTTAATCTATTGAGGAACTCGGAGGGAGTTTCCTCCTTTTTTTGGACAATTTCTTGAATTTTTTGGAAATTGATGACCTTGCGAGCCGATTTTTTGAGGCCAATTATTAAGCAAGAGGCAAAACGGTCTCTAGCCTGGATTCCCTGGGTTGTGTTATAATCCCAATTAGGTTCCTGTTCTGGGACTGCTTGGGGGCCTGGCAGGTGATTCAGATTGGTACGATGGGTGTCAGTGGCATGGGTTAGGGCTGTATCCCAGACCCTGCGGCGTTCCTCGGGGAGGGTATTGGCTAGGAGCATGAAGATGTCATGATGTGTGAGGCTGTAGGCCTGCAGGATCCATTGGAATTCTTTAATGTAGGTGGTAGGGTCGGTAGAGAAAGAGCCTAGTCTTTTTTCTAATTCCGTAAGGTCAGCTAGGGAAAAGGGAACATGGACCCTAACTACTCCTTCAGCCCCAGCTACCTCACATAGTGGGGCGATTGTTAAAGAGGCGGGGGGAGGTCCTCGGGAACGGGTGAAAGGGGGGCTTAGTGGGTCAGGAGTAGGTGAGGGTAAAGACGGTGGAGTGGATGGTGCAGGAGGTGCAGAAGGTGATGCGGATGACGGGGGAGGAGGAGTGGATGCCGGAGGCACTGGGGGAGGATGAGGTCGGTAGGGTGGGGGTTCATCAGCAGGGTCGAAGGTGGAAGAATCGAGGGGTGACTGTGAAGAGGGTTTACAGGCTAAAAGGACTTGAGAGGGAGCACAGGAGGATCAGAGGGCAGGGTTCTGAGCCAAGAGGCGAAAAGCCTCGATGTAGGGGATCTCCTTCCATTTTTTAGGCGCTGGCAATAGTTAAAGAGGTCTCCTAGCTAGTGTGCCCTCAGGGGGCCATGTGCTTTGATTATCTAAAGGATAATAAGGGTACAGAATTTGGTGAGGAGTTTGGGCTCAATATCTGGCCTGAGGGAAAGGTTGGTGAGGTTTTTCAGAAGGCATTGAAGTGGAGAGTCCCCTAGGGAGGAGGAGGAAGCGCCCATTCTGGTCTCTTAATGGGAATTTAGACAGAAATCGGACAGAGATTTAGTGATAGGACAGATCCTTCGGCCGGTTGGGAAAGGCGGGATCCTAGAGGGCGTCCCCAGTAGGTCACGTCAGTCCCGGCAGGTTCAGGTATGAACCAGGAGGAGAGAAGGGAGGTGTGGGTCGTCACTCAGACCTCCACTTCTCTAGGGCAAAAGCCCGGTGCCTGAAGGAACCTAGCGCCAGGATTTTCTGGTCGGGTCCCGGACCCGGGAAGTGGAGAGAAGAGAGTGGTGGACAGGAGGGTGAAGGAGAGAACAGAATGGGGCTTTTAACCTCCAAAAATGAAAGTAAAAGTTTACCAGTGCTTTGGAACCTGTTACAGTTTGGGAATTTATGGTGGTCGTGAAGACCGTGGTGGGGTGGGGTATGGGTGGTAGGGGCTACTGGATGATCTAGACTCCCTGTGGTAGCCTGAAAAGGGCTGGTGCCCTTTAGGAAAGGGGGCTTACCTAATGATGAGCCGGTGGTGAGTGGAAGGAGCCAGCGCCGAAAAGAATGGACGAGGGTGGACCGTCAGTGGTGAGCGGTGGAAGGGAGGCTGGTCCTGGCGGGACGGAGTTCCCGAGGGGCGACTTGGAAAGTGCTGCCGCTGCGATTTGAAAAGTGTTACAGCTCGAGGGAGCCCTGAGGAGCGACTTGGAAGGTGTTGCCGCTGTGATCCGAAAAGTGTCGCCGCTCAAGAGAAGCTCCGTCCCGGGTTTCGGCACCAAATGAACGGACGAGTCGACACCAGTTGATGATCCACCAGAGAGAGCTTGTTTATTAGACGGCAAACACACATATATATAGGGCTTCTAGGGAAGGCTGATTGGCTTAAAATACAATCCCTACTTAGAGGGCAACCAGCGCCATGATGGGGTGTGGCCGAGAAGGACTTATGTGATCAGGGTGTGATCCCTTGGGGCATTTGGGTTCTTACACTGCGGTTCACTTGGCTCTGTTCGACTCCCTCAATTGACTCCATCTTCACTCTGGTAGATGAAGCCTAGTCTGACGCTGATGGCTGAAGTTCCAGGACTCATATCCAGACCTCAAGATCTCTAAAGGCTGAAAGGGAACATCTTTTCCCATGTCTCCTTTTTTTTTAGGAATAGAGAAATCTTTCCCAGAAATACCATAGCAGAAGTTTCCTTACAACACCTTGGCCAGAATTGAGTTTTGTATCATGACAGGTCTCTAGTTGCTTCTGAATACCCATTTCCCCCACCTTCTTTAGTAATATTTTCCTGATTTTTATCTGGGCACATTGCTGGCCAAATATACTTCCTTGCCTCCCTTGAAGTTTTATTTGGCTACAAGACTAAATTCTGGTCAATAAAAGTAGAAATGTTATGTAAAACTTTTGGGAAGTATCCTTAAGAAGAGAAGAGGCACTTTTATCCCTCTTTCCATTCTGATTTCTCACTGCAGACATGATGGTTCAAGCTTTTGCAGTCATCTTGATCCACGAGGAAAAGGGGGCACTCACGGTCTGGTAGGGCAAAAAGCTGGAAGGAGCCTAGGTCTCCTGGTGACTTCAGGGACCTGCCCTATGTACTTTGGACTGCCTACCTTCAGATGGGTGAGAAGCTGAAACCTTGTGTGTTAATGGTTAATTAGCATTTTCATTAACTTCTCTGGTGAACCTAATTCTAACTGATGCATGTGCCTATATCATCTGACTGGGGACAAATGGATTTTGGGGAGTCATAATGACAACCACATTAAATAATTATTTCTTTAAAAATATATTAAATATTTCTACTAAAAATAAATTACCAAAGGAAAGCAGAATTCTCAATATCTGTATAAGAAGCCACTTCACTGTAAGTTCTGTAGCATCTTTGTTACAAAACAAATTATCTACTGGAAAGTGCAGAGGAAGGTTATTATGTGCCATTTAGATTCTAACGGGTTATTTTTGGTAATTTCTATTAATTTCAAGAAAAAAAATTGTCCTTTTAAAGGAGTAGCCCACGAAATGTGAGGTTTGTTTTTCAGTTGATTCACTTTAATTTCAACACACGAGTTTATTAATAAGAATGTGCTTTTAGCACATTCATTGTTCCACTGAATGTAAGTTTCAAAACTAATATCTTTAGTCTTTTCCTTAGACACCTTAAAGTTTGACTTTTGGATTAGATTTTTAAAAATAGGCCATTCTCTAACTCCTTCAAAATCAAATTCTTATTTTCTCACTTCCAGGAGCTCTTTCTTGGTCAGGAGAGTGGAGAGGAACTTTTCATTTTAACATCTGTTAAATAAACTATTTTCCATATACAAATGGTTCACTCAACCCACATTTCCAATTCTTTCAGCTTTCTTCATATCAAAAAACTCGAGATGAAATTAGAAAGAGCCTAAGTTGTTTTTGAGAAAACTATAAGATTCAAGCTTTGTGATTTCTCACAGTGGTCCCAGAATTCCAGTCCAGTCATGGTGTGGTATTTGAATAACTAGAAATCCTCAGGTTGAAAGGTAATTTAAGAGTCCTCTAAACAGAGGAGGGGGATAAGGGAGGAATTGGTAAAGGGCCACGAAAAATGATCACATTGTATAATGTTAAATATACTAATTATCCTGATTTGAGCATCACATATTGCACACAAGTAATGATATTCAACTCTATTCCACACATATGTAGTCAACTATGTTAAAATAAAGCTATTGCCACATTAAAAAAAAAAGTCCTCTAATTCAGTCTGCTGGATCTAATCAATGTAAACACCAGTAGCAGGAGGCTACAACGTGGTTGTTAACTAGCTTTGCTACTTTAGACCAGACACCCTTTTGAGCCTCAGTGTCCTCATCTATAAAATAAAGTCCTTGATTATAATATCTTTAAGCCTCTAAGCCTATGCTATGCTCTGATTTTAAGGAAGGTGATGGTTTATTCTTAAAATCCCCAAGAACAAAATATTTCTACTTCATCCAAAAGCCACTTTCCAGTGCTTAATGATTCTATAAGGCAGCTTTTTATTTTTGTTTTTTGTTGGCTGGCTGGTATGGAGATCTGAACCTTGACCTTGGTGTTATCAGCACCAGTCTCTAAACAAATGAGCAACAAGCAAGGCCTTGAGCTTTTCAAATAAAAACGATATGACAGTCTCTGGTTCTGTCTTCTCTAGAGTTGAAGGATAATCCATCAGCATTCTTTTTATCAACACTTCACCAGTCTTTTTTCTAATCTTTAAAGTTTAGTCACTCATACAACACCTTCTTGATTTTAGCCACATCATTCTGCTATCTTGGTTATTATTTCTCACCTTCTCTATGTTGATTTTTTTTTAACTTAAATTTATTTTGTCAGCACCACGCTCAGCCAGTGAGCAAACCGGCCATCCCTATATAGGATTCGAACCCGTGGCCTTGGTACTATCAGCACCGCACTCTCCCAGGTGAGCCACAGGCTGGCCCGTTTAAATTTATTTTGCAGAGAGTTTTTGTATCCCCACTGCTTGACTATAAAATCAGTTCTGCTTAGCAAAAATAGAAGTTAACTGCAAAAATAGAAACAATAGAAACTTTAGTGAATTTTAAAAATAGGCCAGTAGGACTTTTCTGTATGACAAAGCCAACAAGCTTCATTTGATATGAAATTTGTTGTAGTAGCTCCTCATGGTTTTTGTGGC
Source organism: Cynocephalus volans (assembly GCF_027409185.1). Lineage (NCBI taxonomy): Eukaryota > Metazoa > Chordata > Mammalia > Dermoptera > Cynocephalidae > Cynocephalus > Cynocephalus volans. Next base: position 51,818,466 of record NC_084465.1, on the reverse strand, counting down.
CTCCTTTTTATTCAGTGACAATATTAGCAGTTTTATTAGGCATTTCTCTTAAATCTTCATGCACTTTACAGGTGAGTGGACTTTATGTATATAATAGTGACTAGTGGAGTTCTACCAGAAATCATCCACTATTTCATTTGGAGAAACACATCTCTAGGGCAAAAATCAGCACTTTCTTTTACATTTATTTAATTTTTAAACCTTAGCAAGCCTAAGAATCACCTCAGGCACTGGTTAAAAATGCTCATTTCTCACCCAGGTCTATACTAGAGCCCAGGAGTCTGCATTGTTAAGACAGTACCCCAGATGTCTTCAGTGCAGATAGTCTTCAGACCCTACCTTTGAGAAACACGTGAAAGTGTTTTTTAGTCTATTACATATTCGCTCACTCACCAATAACTTGAGCACCTTCCAGTGTGTTGTTAGTCCCTGGTGGGAGGCAAAGAGGGAGAGGAGACAAGACTCAAGGTTCAATTTTCAAGTCTCCACCCTCGTCAAATGAGGTGTACTAACAATGCCACTCTAGGAGTTCAGGGTTGGGAAAGTCACTGTGGGCTGCGTTGTGAGAAGGTTCTGTGAAGCTAGGCTGGAAGGACTGGAGACTTTTCCAGGAGGAAGGAGAGTGGAGTTAGAGAGGTTCTGGAAGCCAGGTCAGCCTGGAGTTGAAGTGCTAGGTGAAAAGGCTTGACGGGTCCAGTAAAGAATAGGCACCTTATTCTGGGGCAGTGAGCTGTTACTCAAGGTCTTCTGCATAGAGACATGCAGATAGCGAGTAATAATAACCTGGCGTCCGTGTTCACAATGGATTGGAACTGGTGGCGCCAAAGGCACAGCGACCTTATTGATAAGCTTAAGCGTTGCGCGCCCGAACGAAGCGAAAGCAAGGAGTGAAACCATGAAAACACTGGATTTACTTGTAGGGAGGAGGAAGGGGGTGGGAAGGCGCCCAAGATGACAGGTGCCCCTGGAAGAAAGAGAGGACCTTTTAAAGACAAATCTCCGCAGAGGGAATCCTGGAACCCGTGTAGGGAGCGAACAGGCAGAGGACCTGTTTGTGTTTAGCAGATTAACCCTTAAAGTAGCACCACCGTCTTCACGTGCTCCCAGCTGCTACTTATTACCTGAGCACTAATACCGCCCCCCCCCCCCCCCCCCCCCGCCCACTGGGTCAAATAGGCCTCGGACGCTACCCAGCTCTGAAGCCGTGGTGACCTTGCCCCTCCTCAGGCGACCCAGCTCTGTGTAGCCAAGTAGTTTCCAACCTTTGCTGCACAGTAGCATCATCCGAGGACAAAGGAAAAAGTGCCCACCCTCCACGTCTACCGTGCAGCAAAGGCATTGCTCCACCATAGCGCCAGAGCCCTAAAAAAAAAAAAAAAAAACCCAAATCGTTCCGCTCCTCGGTCCTCCACCCCGAGGGGCACGCTGAGGGCGGCGGGCCGGGGCGGGCCGGTCCCCTGGCCCCCCGCGCAGCCCCTCTGTGGCGGCTCGGGGCTGCGCTGCGGGGCGTGGGTCGGGAGGAGGCGGTGCTCGGGGCTCCTCAGCCGGGCCGCAGCGGAACCGAAAGCAGCGGCCGGCCGGGGGAGGCGGGGAGAGGAAGGAGGGGGCGGGCGCAGGGGGGAGAAGGGCCAGGAGGCGACCCGGGGCCGGGCATGCCCGCGAGTGCCCGCGGCGCGGGGCCCCAGAGCCGCCGGTGGCCGCGTCCCAGCGATGGCTCTCCATCTGGTCGCAGACTTCGACCTCCGGAAGGACGTGCTCCCGTGGCTGCGGGCGCAGCAGGCCGTATCCGCGGCCACCGGGGCCGCAGGCGGCGGCGGCGCAGGTGCCCGAGGCGCGCGACGGGCTTGGCCGGCGGGTGGGGGCGGGGAGACCGAGCCGCTCGAACCTCGGGGGCGCCGGCCCGACCGGGAGCAGCCCGTGCCCCCCACCATCCTGCGAAGGCCGGTGCCGAGGGGTGGTCGCCGCTGGGCTGCTCCGCTCTCCTGGCGAGGCCGCCGGCGTCCTGCTGGCCGCTGCCCAAATCAGTTCACCCGCAGTGGAAAAGCCGGGGGCATCGCCTTATCGCGGGAGGGGGCGGGCAGCGGGAGAGCGGCATGCTCTGGGCGTCACTCGCGTCTCACCTGCCCGGGAAGGGTCCTCGGCCGGGAGCGGCTCTGCCAAGACACGGGGCTCCCGCGGGTGCGCGTCTTTGAGAAAGAAGAGTCGTGGCCGCCAAGCAAACAGCGGTACAAGTACCTGCCAGTCGCCCAGGCTGTCCCCACATTCGTGAGACGTGTTTCTGCATCTGTGTGGACAGCGTCCGTGACTTTAGCGGACGAGCGGCTCTGGAGGGCCGCTCCGCAGGGGCAGCGCGGGGGCTGGGGGGCTTCCGGCCGCAGAGCCGCACCTGAGCCGCCCGCCGGCTGCGGGGGGGAGGGGCAGGCGGCGCTCTGGGAATACGGACGTTCCCCGCAGCTGAGGCTTTGGTCTCCGCCTGCCGCAAAAATCCTTGTTTTTATTTTGGTGAGGGAGTGAAAAGTGACTTTTGAGCCTTGCCAGCATTGATCTGCTCCCAAGAAGGGGAACTCTGTGACTTGCCAGTATTCTTGAAGAAGACAAGTTTATGGTAAATAATGGAGCATCTTCAGAGTTTAGATTCAGCTGAAAAACAGTTATGCCTCTGAGTCCCACCTTGTGCATAGCAGCTGTCCACATCAGTGGGCATGCCTATTTTGTTTTTCCCAAATAGTGTGGACTGAGGAGGACTTCCTTTAGTAAGGGGTCTCAAGTTACCCATATCTACAAGTCCTTTCCCCTAAACTCTAGTGAAAACTTTGCATTGCCACTTTTTATCTTCACACTCTCCTGTGGCTGTAGCAGAATTATTTGAAGGTTTCCTTTTCTTGGAAAGGACTTTTAGTTCCAAATAAGGAGTCATATGTGTAGCTTTAGGGCTTGAGTTTGCTGTTAGTGTCATCATTAGTAAAACTTTGCCTTTGGTGGGGGTGAGGGGAAGGGATTTTTAAAAGGTCTCCTGAATGTCTAAAGTTTTTGAAGGTTTAAGTTTTTGAAATACAACAGGCAGCATCCAAGTCTTTCTTCCACCACAAAGTAGTCCCTTTTCTGAACTCCCACCTTATTTTGCTAAATGGCAGTTGTCTGCAAATGAGAAGTTAGATGAAGTGTGAAATGCCACGGTCTTATGGTTCAGTAATGTGTGTTGTGATTGAAGAGCTGTGTGTGACCCAGTTGGATTTTGGCCGCCTTTCAGTCTTCCGTGAAGAAATATAAACCTGTGTATTGACGTTTCACTAAACAGCAGATACACCTCAGGAAGGAAACTTACTAGAAATACTAGCTTTTTTGATATTGGTAGTATTTTGTTCTTTCAGAGCAAATGTCTTGGCAAGATGTTAGCCTTGTTATACTAATAGGACTGTATATTGTACCAGCGGATGGTAGATCAAAAAAAAACAAGTTACTGCCTCTCTTACTGTAATTTATAGTACTGGCAGGGGAATCTGAGATTCTATCTTATTTCTAGTTTAGCCGTTACTACACACATTTGTGCAAATTATTTTCCCTTGAAAGTCTCAGCTTTTCAAATGTAAATTATGAATAATTATACTATTGTAATGTCTCCTGTCTGCACACTTGCTTTCTAAATTGGAAGACAATATTTTTACATCAGCAAATACAATTGAAGATTTCTTAGTGGTGCTAAGTAATTCTCATGAAATGTGACACATTCCTGGCAAAACAGCCAGGGAGTGGGGCTAAGTCAGCTATGGAAATTCAGTGCCTATAGGATAGCATTTTAGTCGACAAAGGTCAAGTAGTAAGGAGACCACCTTTGGTTACTGCATCTGATCCTAATTCTGGGTTTAACTTTTGGGAAGTGGTCTCTCCTAAAATGAAAGGAAAAAATAATTGTTCTTAATCAAAAAACAATTATATAAAAGAATATTTTAACATGTGTTAGCTATAAATTGTAACAATGAAAAAACAAAACCATGTACACCCCACCCATCTTACAAATCAAACAATATCAAGACTTTTGAAGGCTCTGTGTACCCCATCTGATCCTATTTCTCATTCCCCCCACAGGTAACAGCCATTTAAACTTTTATATTTTAACATTCCTTTAATTTTATTTATAGTTTTAGCCCATATGCATAGCTCCCTAAGCAAAATACTTCATTTTGCTTGTCTGTGAACTTTAAGTACATGAAAACATACTGTGTATTTTTGCTTTTTTCCCCCTCAATGTTGTGAGATTTAGCCATGTTGACTGGCTAGCTTTAGGCCACTAATTTTCACTGCTGTATATTATTCCATTGTGTGAATATACAACAATGTGGTGGACATGGAGATTCACTGCTGAGATTCCACTTTCAGGGAAGGCCTTGTCCCAAGTGCTGCGAGTATGGTTAGCAGACAGTCTTCAGTTGTAGGCCCCTTCATGGATTGCTACATTACATTACACGATGTAATGCAGGGGGCTGCCTTGCCCAACTTCTTTCCCTTTTGGCTGTGGCAGACATCCCATGAGGGTTTGAGGTGGGATATAAGGGCCTGGCCATTTTGACTCAACATGGGACAACTGTAGCAATCCATTTCAGTCCTAGAGCTTCCCCTGTGGGGGACCCCGAGGTCATCTGAGGCTGCTGGGCCTGCACTGCAGCCTGACTTCTGCCCCTACCAGGACCTGCTTCCTTCTTTCCTCCTATGGGTGTTAATTCCACTTTACTAAGCACTCTCTGATAAATACTGGATACTAAACTCTGTCTAGGAATGCTTCCTAGGGAGTCCAGCTTTACTTATCCTTTTTCAGGTGGGTGACAGTTGGGAGGTTTCTGGGGTTTGCTATTACAGTCAGTGCTTTTACCTTGTGCATGTCACCTGGTGCACCCAGGCACAATTTTCTCTAGGATGTGTGTCTAAGAGTGGAGTTGCTGAGTCATAGGCTATGCACATTTTCACCTTTCCTGGGTACTACCAAATTGTTTTCCAAAATGTACTTACTAATGCCCCTATTTGTGGTATAAAAATGCTTCCCATACTCCATATCCTCACAAGCTCTGGATGGTTCCAGATTAAAAACCTTTTTGGCAGACTGGTGGGTCTATATGTTATTTCATTGTGCTCTGAGATTGAGCATCTTTACGTATTTATTGGCCATTTGGGTTTCCCTTTCTGTGATATGTTCTTTTGTCCATTTTTCTATTTTGGTTTTTAAAAAAAAATTTTTTTTTGAGTTTTTAAAAATGTATCCTGGATTCTAGTTCTTTGTTCACCATACATGTTTCAAAAATTTTCTCTCCATCTGTTTTTTCAGTTTGTGATGGTGACTTTGATAAAAAGGAGTTCTTAAATTTTAATGTAGTCTAATTTGTGAGTCTTTCCCCTTATGGTTTGTGCTTTTTTTTTTTTTTCATTCTTTTAAAGAAATGCTCCCCTATTCAGAAGTCATGAAGCCATTTTTAATATCAACTTCTAAAAGCTTCATAGCTTTACCTTTTTATATTTTTAATCCACTTGGAGTTTATTTTCGTTTGATGTAATGTAGGAATCCAATTTTATTGTTTCAATATCACTAACCAAATAGTCCTTCCAGTTCTTACTGACAGCAAAGCCACTTCTGTCACACAGTTTCCATATGTGTAGGTCTCCTTTTGAGTTCTTTATTGTGTTCCATTGTCTCAACTCGTGACGACATCTTAATAACTATGCTTTGTAATAAGTCTTGATAACTGGTAGCGTTAAGTCTCTTCGCCTTAGTATTCTCTGGAAGCATCTTGGCAATTCCATGCCCTTTGCTCTTTCACATATACGAGGGTACTTCAAAAAGTTTATGGAAAAATAGAGTTAAAAGATATGAATCTTTCCATGTTGTTTTGAAGAACTATTGTATTTTGGAACCCACCTGTCAGATTTCACCTGAAAGTCTACTGGGATTTTGATTTGAGTTATATTGACTCTATAGATCAGCTTGTGGGGGGAACTGGCATCTTCACTACTGAATCTTTCCAACTATGAACGTTTTAGATTCTTCTTAAGGACTCTTAATAAATCTTAGAATTTTATCCATGAAGGTTCTGCACACTTTTGGCTAGATTTACTCCTATGTTGATTTCTTTGTTGCTCATAAAAGGCATGTTTAAAAACATTATATGTTCTAACTGTTGGTATATAACAGTCTGATAGATTTTACATATTGTTTTTTTGTTTTTGTTTTTTGTATCCAATGCTTAATCTCTTGTTCGGATATCTTCAGAAAACTAAGGTCTATGGTATGTATCCTTTCAAAGGTTTAAATGTCATGTATACTTACGACTGGAAAGAATGTAGGTTTTCTTGCCTGCTTTAATTGGTCTTGCATTTATGATACACTAGACTGATTCATATTTGCCAGGGAAGTGATATATTACCAAGTCACTGATTCAGGACTAATAGATTTTGTGTTGTTGCCTCTTGTATACCCCCAGATCTGGGTGTTGGGAGTTGCCTTAGTCACATTGTTTTCACTATTCTCTTGCCACTGTTCTTTTCACTTTTCCTTCTCCTACTTTCCTAGTGCCCTTTTCTAATTCTCATCTCTTTTTATTGCTTCTTAACTGCTTACCCCATTCTTGCTTTTTCTCATTTTATTCAGAATGTGAAATATAAATCACGCCATGCTGCTTACATCATAGGTTGAGGAATTAAAATATCTGGTCATGTTGAGCCTGAAGATTTATGTGAATTATTTACAGAATAGGAATGTCATAATCATTTTATCACCTCTTGATCTATAGAGAACTAGTTCAAATTTTTGTATAAGGCTGCATAACTTTTTCCACCCAAGATGGTCATTGGAAAGACAAGAAATACTTTTATTTGATTTGCTTCATAGCAGTTTGGAATAAAATTTAGACCTTTGTCAAACATCTTGTAAAGCGAAATCACTTTTGTTTGACAAAATAGATTGAAACATTTGAGAATATCCAGCAAATTAGCTTCTATTTTACATGAGCTATGATTTGCCAATACCTTTAATGGCTAAGTAACTTCCTTTCTTTAGTAGGTTTATTTGTGTAAGTATCTTTTCTATCAAAATGCTACATTTATTTTTTCTTCATGAGCACTGAGCACACTGTACAGTAATGTTAAACCACATTTCCTCATTTGAAATTCCTAAACTTCCTCCTCTGGACTTTCCAGTGAACTCCTGGGCGAAGAGTCAGGATGAATAAGCAAAGAGGTTATTGTATACTTTTTTTTAAAGGGTGTGTTAAAAGGTGAGCAACTAAACTGGGGAGGAGGGGCTGATGGGTTAATAATGTGTGGTGAGACATTGGTCTCTGGATTTCCAGTATTGCTAAATTTGTCTATTTCAAATGTCCTTTAAGTGTGAACTGCATACTTAACTGCAAGGTTATTCAAATCTGCAGTTGTTGTTACCTAGTGTACCCATGAAGGTATTATTTTTATTTTTTTTACTGTCTGCTGTGGTTATATTATAATCTGGTCCTAGTTATGCTATCTAATGAATATTGCTTAATATATAATATAAATACAGTATGTAGTTCAATTGTTCTCAACCTTGGCTGCACCTCAGAGTCACCTGGGGAACTTAAAAACGCATATGTAGACACACCAGAGAGTGGGTCCCACACCAGCTCAATATCATCAGAATATCTTGGGTAGGGTTTGGGGCATCGGTGTTCTTTTAAAAGCTCTCCTGATGATTCTAACACAGCCAGTCAAGAACCACTGGTTTAATGGAATAAGCATGTACTAATTGTTGGAGAGTTTTTTGTTCTCATATTTGTGGGCTATGGTGTGTTGTTTCAATACATGCATATACTGCACAATGATTCACTTAGGGTAGATTGCATAGTTTTGACTTGTTAGTCCACCACTTCTCTCTGAATTTTTTAGTGACTTGAAAATAAATGTGCTTTTTAAAGGAAATTGGACTTTATTAGCAACATTTCTTGTAAAGGAGTTTATCTTAGCTGAAACCTTTTAAGTGCACTTTTGAAGGTCTCTCCCAGAGTCTTTATAATCTTGAAAGAAAAAAATACTTCTCAAAATATTGACACATCGCATTCCAGAAGTTTTGAGTCATTGGCAGGATGAAAAAGAACTCACTGAAATTCTCCTTAGATGTCCACAAAATCTACCTTAAAAGGATTTTTGAGTAATTGTCCATCTTTCCATTGTAAGTTTGGTATAGGACATTTAGCTTATTTTTCTGTTTGTCTTTTTCTAGGTTTGAGATCAGTCTTTGCCGCTTTTTCAGTGTCTGATATTGGCCAAGTATCTTTACCTCATTTAAACTCAATTATTTATCAGTACAATGAGTATCAGTACCTCACCTGTGGAGTGGTTGAGATAGATGTGAGAACTCTAAATTGTGAAGTGCTTTTTAGCTGTAAGCTAATTGTTTTCCTCTTTAAATTAGGAATACAAACCACAATTTGAGTTATAAGATATTTTGCATATGCTTTGAATATTAGAATTTATCAACATAATATTTTAATATCTGAAAGCACACTATTCATGTATGGAAAAGATGAGTCAAGTTTAAGCAATTTAATTTTGGATAGTTTTTGAGGAAATTGGGAGAATACACATTTCTCCCCCATTAACGATAATTATCAATGCTGTATCTACCAGTGTTTAAATCCTTTAATTGTAGAATTGAGACAAATATCCTAAAATTTTAGAAGATGAAGGTCAGTTAATTTATAAGTTAAATGGTTTGTGTAAAGAGTTTTTATGTCCTTCATCAAAATACAGAAAATTCTACAAATCATAAGTGCACTGCTCAGTTAATTTCATAAAGTGAGAAACACCCATGTAACTAGCACACAGAGCAGGAAAGAAACATTAACTGAACTCCAAAGGTCCTTAACGCTCCTTTCCAGCAATTATTCATCTAATACTGTAGATTAGTTTTGCCTGTTTTTGAAAGTTGTATATAAATTGAATCAGACAATTTATACTTTCTTTTTGGTGGTAGTGGGGGAGGATCTGGGCTTCTTTTGCTCGGTTATTTACTTCTGTGTTATATAGCATGTTAATTCATTCTCACTGTTACATAGTATTCCATTGTTTGTATATATCACACTATATTCATTCTTCTCTTGGTGAATGCTTTAGGTTTCCAGTTGGGCTATTATGAACCACAGTACTGTAGATGTTCTTATGTGTGTTGCTGGATGTATGTATGTATTTCTGTTGGGATATACGTACAAGTGCAAATGGCTGAGTTGTATGTTCAGCTTCAGAAGATACCATCAGTTTTCCAATTATACTCCCATTAGCAGTGTATGAGAGTTTCAGTGTCACATTTTTTGGCACCACATGTTAAAACATAAGTCAATGATTCATGTTATAACTTTTAGTATAACTAATAAAAGAATAGCAAAAGAATATAACTGTCAAGTTAGTAGGTGGGAAAATGAAATAAACTCTGATCCAGAAGAATGCAAAAAAGAATAAAACAGGTGAGTCAAATAGAAAACAAGTAGTAATGATAGATATAAACCAAATATATCAGTAATTACATTAAATGTAAATGGACTACATACTCCAGTTAAAAGATTAAGAATGTTGGAACCAAGTAGATACTGCTTATAAGACACATCTTAAGTATAAAGACACAGAAAGATTAATAATAAAAGAATAGAAAAATGTATACCATGCAAGCACTAACCCAAAGAAAGCTGATGTAGCTATATTAATGTAAAAAGAATTATTAGAGATAAAGGACATTTTATAATGAATAAAGAGTTGACTAGTTTAGCTCTTGGTTAGAAACTTGTGTGATTTTTCAGACCTGACCATATGTGATTTCTAAGGTGTTATCTGGCAGGCCTCAGGGGGAAAGCTGCCCTCCCCAAACCAGACTTGGTGTGTAGCCAATGCACTGCAGTCCCTGAAGGGAATTGTAGTCAAGACTCAGCTCCTCCTGGCTGGTGGTAATCTCATCATAATCTCATGCATAGCTGCATTCCTAGTCCAGGGGCCTTCATTTGGAGTTGTCTTCATTAGGGGCTTTCAGCAGAACTCTTCCTCAGGTGCCTCTGCAAGACCACCTTAGCAGGGGGGAGAGTGGAACTTTGAAGACTTTTTCTCTCAATTCTTTCCAATCCTTGCTCTTCCCTCCCTCCCTTTGGCTCCTGGGTCCGTAATAGTTCAGGAACTTTTTTTGGGGGGGACTCCCTTAGCAGTGAGAGATCCTCACATCTGTGCTGATCCACCTGACCTTGACCAACAGCACTGGCACCATTCCATGGGGAGAAACAAAGCAGTGAAGTTGGTATGTTCTCTGGTTAGCCTCTTGCTTATAGCATCACAGTAAGTGATAAAAGGCTTGACTGTTACTTTGCTTTTGTCTTATTGCTTTAACTGACTACTCTGACACCGCCTGCTCAGCTGAGTACCTCATGGGGGTTAATCTGCCAGGAAGCAATGCCCCTAATAATGTAGCCTCAAAATACATAAAGCAAAAACTAATAGGTACTTAATTTATTGAAGCATAAAATACCCACAGAAAATAATACAGTCAAGAATGTATAGCTTAGTTATTGCAAAGTGAGCATGTCAGTATACCCTAGATATACATTACCAACATCTCAGAAGCCTCCCTTCAGATAACTCCCAATCACTACTCCTTTCCTATTCCCTAAAGGTTTATTTATTATTATTATTAAGTTGATTAGCTTTGCCCATTTTAAACTAGTGGAATCATCAGTATGTATTCTTTATACTTAGTTTCTTTCACTAATATTAGGTATGTTTTAAAACATTTGCTGAGTATTAACTTGCTATTTTATCATTTCAGATGTTTTAGAAAATAATTATGAGAGCTTACATGTACTAAATGTTGAAAGAAATGGAAATATTATTTATACTTATAAGGTATGTCTGCATTCTTTTTTATTGTGGTAAAATATACATGACATAAAATTTACTATTTTAACCATTTATGTTCTCCTATTATAGAATTCTATGCTATATCTTATTGAGGAATAATAAATATCTGGTTGTAATAAATTCTATACTATATCTTATCGAGGGGTAATAAATGCCTGGTTAACCTTTAATATATGGCCTTGCTTTTCGTATGTGTGAGATTGAATAGGGTGATTGAAATTCAGTCTTATGAAATATTTCTTTTTTTAAAATAAAACCGAATGAGCATGTCTGACATAGTATTCAATTTTTGAATAAATGAACAATTTCATTTTCTAGAGGAAAAATGCCAAGTAAAAGATGTTTAAACCTAATTAATGTGTTAAATTTTTCTTTGAGAAAATATTAAATATGGTTACTATGTCTATTCAGACTTAAATAATGTCTCAAAAGTCCTAGCATATCTAACAATGTGTTTTCAATGTTCTAAGGAAAATTTGGGTTTACTGATAACTTTAGTAGGGACACATAAAAGAATAATTCCAATGGCCAGTTTGCTTTGTGCAGTGTATCACTGTTCTACTTTTCCTTCTGGTTAGTTAAGTCATATCTAAGGATGATGCATTTAAGGAATTGAATGATTCAAAAGTTTTACTTATAAGAACATCATGGACTTTTTTTAGCCACTCCATTATTCATGTATTCTTTTAAAGTTATAAATGGGGGTACAAAGATTTAGTTCTTCACCATGCTTGGTACTACTAGACAGGGCCCACAAACTCACTGAGCTGTCCACTGTTGATTTATTCTTTGATCTATTCTTTGATCCCAAAAGACTAGCTGAGTCAGGTTTGATTACTTTCTAACATGCACAGCAAGCTTCCTTTAGAATGCTTATTGCTAAAATTGGTTGAATTATTGCAGGTTTGTTTTAAAACTCTAACTTCCTAAACAATGACAGTTAATAAACATCTGGGTGTTTTTTTGTTTTGTTTTGTTTTTTGTTTTCAAAGGATGATAAGGGAAATGTGGTCTTTGGATTATATGATTGTCAAGCCAGACAAAATGAGGTAAAAATCGCCATAAATCATAGCATACTTATAAGTTATGTTACTGCCTTTTTCTATATAAATTTCAGCATCATTTTCTAAAAATTTAGTTTATATTTCTTTGCCTTCTCCCTTTACCGTCTCTTGGCCCCACTATCTGAAAAAAAACAAAGGATAAGGACTCCTAGGCCAAAATGTCAGCTGAAGTTTCTTAGTCCTTTGAGATTTAAGTGAAATTGGCTTAAACCAATTGTCCAACATTCTATAAGAAAGTGGGAAGTTCAGTGCCCTCCCCAAGGTTTGTGTGCTCCCAGGTCATCTACAATGACTTCTGGCTCTGGCTTCTGTTTAACCCTGACTTGTCTTGCCTCTCATTACTTCTCAATGTTCTAGGTATGGAACTCATCCCTCTTTCCTTAATTTTCCCTTCGAACTCCTCATGTAAGGCATTGGTTGATATGATGGGCTTTGCCTAATTCTTGGGGCAAATGGAAGAGAGTCATTTTATGCCTATGTAAAAACAATTTAGAATTGAATATTAGATGTCCTTGAACTTAGATGTCCTTTACCCATTCCAAATGTCTAATAGGTGATCCTACTCTTCAGGCTTCCAATATGTTGCTTGGTTAATTCTCTTCTTTCCCATCTTCCACCCCTTTCACTTTCATTCATTCATTCATTCACTCATTCACTGATGTGACTAATATGCATTGAGTGTTTCCCCTGTTAGGTGCCAGACAATCCCTGCTGCAATGCACAGTCTAGGGAAAGAAACAGACAATCAAATGTCAATTTTTTAGTGCAATCCTTAGCTTAATTTCTGTGTGGTATGTACTCTAAGAACATGGGTTGAGAGGAGACATCCATATTCTTTTTTCATCAATCTGACTATGGTGAGTACTACTATCATTTGTGGACGTATTTCTCTCTCCTAAGACTCTAAGCGCTTGAGAGAAGCATTTTGCTTATGAGTGCATTTCATCCCCATTGCATTTAGCTAACTGTCTTGTGAGTGGTGGAATTCAGTGAATGTTTTCCAGTGGTTTGATAGTGATAGGTTCCCTCTAGAGTTGCTGGTTTCAAATTTCTTCCAGTGACAAAGCTTGCCTTTCAAAATATGAAGATTAGTCCAGAAAATAAATTGGCTAGGGGATAAATTAATGGAAAATTTAAACTGGCTTTTGTTAAGTAGGTGAATCTTGCTTCTGAAACATGGTTGTTAAATAAACTCTCTTCCTCCCCCATATCTCTTCCACATACTCACAGAGCCTTACAACCAACATGTTTTTTATTGGCCCTTTTATAATTTTATTGAGGGAATGAATTTGTACGCCAAGTCTAGTCAGGCTTTAAAACTCCTTTCAAGCACTATTTATTTTCCACCAAGAGGAAGATGGTACTTTCTCCTGGTAATAGAAATTCAGGATAGTATAATGGTACTGAATCCTAATGCTTACCTATTCTTCTCTCAAGGTGATTTTTTTTTTTTTTAATTTGCAAAACTGTACAGCAATGTCCCTTGTACCCTTCAACTAGTTTTCCCCAATTGTTACATCTTGTGTAACTATAGTGTAATATTAAAACCAGGAAGCTGACGTTGGTTGAATGTGTACGTAGTTCTATGCCATTTTACTACAGGTGTAGATTCCTGTAATCGTCACTGCCATCGAGGACAGAACTGTTCCATCACCACAGAGATCTACTGGTGTTATGCCGATTTAAGTGCAGTGTAGAAACTTTACCCCCTTTAAGTTCCTTCACCTTCCCCCATTTACAATTGTCAATATTTCCTCTGAATTCTTTAAGATCCACATCAGACAATGTTGTACTTTTTGCCTTGTCAAACACGATTCAGAAAACACAGGAGGAGAAGGAAAGACTCTTATGTTTACCCACATTTTTGCTCTTTCCATTGTTCTTGCTTCCTGATGTTCTAAGATTCATCTTTTATCATTTCCTTTCTCTTTCAGGAACATTGTTTAGTCATTATTTTAGGGTAGGAGTACTGATGACAAATTCTCATAATTTTCCTTCATCTGAAAATGTCTTTCTTTCTTTCATTCCTGAAGAATAATTTCATTGAATATAGAATTCAGGATTGACAGTTCTTTTCTTTCAGCTCTTGAAAAGTGATGTGCCATTCTCTCTGGCCTTGGTGGTTTCTCATGAGAAATTGGCCGTCTTTTGAATTGTTTTCCCCCTATAGGTAAGGTGTCACTTTTTTCCTCGCTGCTTTCAAATTTTTTTCTCTCCTCAGTTTTCTAAGGTTTGATTATGATGTGTCTTGGTGTGGATTTGTTTGGGTTTTTCCTGTTTGGGGTTTACTCAGTTTCTTGAATCTGTTAATATCTTGCCAAATTTGGGACGTTTTCAGTTATCAGACGTTATTTCTTCAGTTTTCAATATTATTTAGTCTCAACCTGTTTCTCTTCTCTCTTTATGGACTCTGATTACCTGAATGTTAGATCTTTTGTTACAGCTTCTCAGATCTGAGGTTCTGTTCTTTTCTTTTTTCATGTTTTCAGTATTTTTTTTTAAGAATAGATAATTTCTATTTTATCTTCAAGTTCGCTGATTCTTTTGTCCTCTCCACTATTGCTGCTGAGTCTATCCATTGAGGTTTTAAAAAACCATTTTTTTGTTGTATTTTTCAGTTATAAAACTTGCATTTTTTTCCTTATATATTGTTTCCTTGCTGAGACTTTTTTTTTTCATTTGTGTCAAGCATGTTTGAAATTACTTATTGAAGCATTTTTATGATAGCTATTTTAAATCTTTGTCAGCTATCCCACTGCTGGGTATGTACCCAAAGGAATGGAAATCATCATGTCGAAGAGACACCTGTACTTCTGTGTTTATTGCAGCACTCTTTACAATAGCCAAGAGTTGGAACCAGCCCAAATGTCCATCATCAGATGAGTGGATAAGGAAAATGTGGTATATCTACACAATGGAATACTACTCTGCTGTTTTTTTTTTTTAAATCTTCATCTATATCTATATCAATATATATACACTACCATTTGCAGCAACATGGATGGACTTAGAGAAAATTATATTAAGTGAAATAAGGAGATAAGCCAGGCACAGAAAGAAATATCACATGTTCTCACTTATATGTGGGAGGTAATAAAAATAAATATACAAACAAATGGGGAGAGAGAAAAAGACACAATAATCACAATAATTCCTTGAACTTGTTAAGATAAGTGAACAGATATGATGTTGATGAGGGGGAATGGGAGGGGGAAAAAGGAGGAATTGGTAAAGGGACACGAAAATCAACTACATTGTATATTGATAAATTAAAAAATAAAACTTTCAAGAAAACTATGCAATATACGTGCATAAATATGCAAGTATATTTAAAACTCATTTTAAAAGATATGGAAGGCTACAGAGCAAATTATAAACATTCTTTCTTGGAAGGGAGTAGGGATTAGCTGAGTATAATGGAGGTCTTTGACTTTTTATTTGGCAGTGTTTGCATCTTTTAAACTATGCTCATGTGTTATTTTATAATTAAAAGGATAAAACATTAAAAATTAAGTGTATACATTGATGATTCTTCTTACTTATAAATTAGAATCCCTCAGAGCAAGAGTCAAAGGAAACCAAAATTTCTTTTTTTTTTTTTTTTTGGTCTTTTTCATGACCGGCACTCAGCCAGTGAGTGCACCGGCCATTCCTATATAGGATCCGAACCCGTGGCGGGAGCGTTGCCGCGCTCCCAGCGCCGCACTCTCCCGAGTGCGCCACGGGCTCGGCCCGAAACCAAAATTTCTCACATGAATTCAGTACCTTCTTATTAACCCAAAGTTCACTTTCTCTAATCAGTTGTTTCTGACTTTCCCAACATTTTTCACCAACTTATGGCCATAGAGGTCTAGTGTGTTCTCAGTGCTTTTTTAATCTGCAGGTACTAATAACCTCCTTAATACCTCTGCTATTCACTGGTTCTCTTAGCTTATTCTCTCCTGAGGTCTAAGACTCTTTATCTTTACTCTGTCCTCTGAATATACTTTAAGAGAGTTTGCCTAATATAACTGTGATTGTCTCCAGTTCCTCAGTCTGCACATCAGATCCTCCTCCTGTGTGGCCATTCTCATTTCCTTTAATACTCAAGAAAGTGGAATCTTGTGACACTTCGAACATTTCAAACATCGACAAGGAAGAAAAAATGATTAAATGTAGAAGACTGTTCTGCCAGTCTTTTAAATATGAGAGTCCTATAGGATATTCACTTGTGACAGTCTCTAAGACATAACTGATATCACAAGTTGTGTAATTTGATTAAAACTTTACTCACCTTGGTAATTATAACAGCTACTATTTGAGTGCTTATTATGTATGGCAGATGTTATATTAAGTACTTCATATAGATTCTCACTTGATCCTTCTAACAATGCCATGAGACATAGGTACTATAATTCCTACTTTACTAATGGGTGGATAGAGAGGTTGAATGATTTTTCTGAAGTCACCCACCTAGCAAGTGGCAGAGTCAGGATTTGAACCTGGGTCTAGTTTGGTTCTTAGGTCTGTGCTCTTAAGCACTATGCTTTATCTTATACCTAAGTTTCAGTGCCAAACATGGCCTACAGAAGCAAACTTAGAACTTGATTAAAATTTTTAATTGACCCATTGTAATTGTACATACTTATGAGATACAATATGGTGTTTTGATACATATATGTCGTGTAATGGTTGGGTCAGGGTGGTTTATGTGTCTGTTACCTCATGCATTAATCATTTATTTGTAGCACAAGCATTCAAAAACCTCTCCTCTAGCTATTGTAATATACAAAACTTAAATGTTAACCATAGTCATCCTACTGTGCATTGGAACCCAGAACTTATTCCTCTTATCTAATTGTAATTTTGTACCTGTTGGCCAACCTCTTCCTATTTTCCCTTCTCCCCTCCCCAGTTTCTGGTAACCACTGTTCTGTTCTGTCTCTGATACCAACTTTTTTTTTTTTTTATAATTCCACACATGAGTGAGATTGTGTGTTATTTGTCTTTCTGTGCCTGGTTTACTTCACTTAACACAAAGACCTCCAAGTCCATTCATGTTGCTGCAAATGACAGAATTTCATTCTTTTTTATGGCTGAATGGTATTGCATTGTGTATACACACCACGCTTGTTTTATTCATTCATCCATTGCTGGAAAACTAGGTTGATTCCCATCTTGGCTATTGTGAATAGTGCTGCAGTAAACATGAGAGTGCAGATATCTCTGACATAATGAATTCATTTCCTTTGGGTATATACCCAGTAGTGGGGATGCTGGCTCATATGGTAGTTCTATTTTTAATTTTTGGGGGAATCTCCATATGGTTTTCCATAATGGCTGTACTAGTATACACTCCCATCAACAGTGTGCAAGTGTTCCCTTTTCTCCACATCCTTTCCTTCCAACACTTGTTTTGTCTTTTTGATAATAGCCATTCTAAGTGGAGTGAGTTGGTATCTCATTGTTGTCTTGAGTTGCACTTATCTGATGATTAGTGATGTTGAGTATTTTTTCATATGCCCGTTGGCCATTTGTATGTCTTCTTTTGAGAAATGTCTATTAAGATCCTTCATCCATTTCTCAGTTGGGTTATTTGGGGGGTTTTTGCTGTTGAATTAAGTTCCTTATATATTCTTACTATTAATCCCTCAGATACATAGTTTACAAATATTTTCTCCCATTCTGTAGGTTGTCTCTTCACTCTGTCAAATTTCCCTTGTGTAAGAGCTTTTTAATTTGATGTAATCCTACTTGTCTATTTATGCTTTATTGCTTGTGCTTTCGAAGTCTTATTTAAAAAATCCTTGCTCAGCCCCATGTCTTGGATCATTTCTCCTATGTTTTCATCTAGTAGTTTCATAGTTTTGGGTTTTACATTTAAATCTTTAATCCATTTTGAGTTGACTTTTTGTAAATGGTGAGAGATAGGGGGTCTAGTCGCATTCTTTATATCCAGTTTTCCTTCATCATTTACTGAAGAGAATGTCTTTTCCCCAATCTATATCCTTGGCATCTTTGTCAAAGATCAGTTGGCTGTAGGTGTGTGAATTTATTTCTGGGTTCTCTATTCTGTTCCATTGGTCTGTGTGTCTGGCAAACTTTTTTCTTTAAAAATGATCTGGAATGTTTCTGCATGGATAAACTAGTTCATTGATGGTTCTTTAGTAAAATTTTTGCCACACTAATACTTGGTATAGAGCTTGATGGGAATTTATATTCACATAATTGTTAATATGAAGCTCCAAAGTAAAAAATGATTTTGTTTTAATAGCATCTGTATGCCTTTGAGAAAGATTTGCAAGTTGTCAGTTGTTCTGTCAACAGTGAGAGGACTTTGCTGGGTAAGTTGAACTTTTTTATTGCTACAAGTTAAGAACTGAATTACACCTATTAAGAGTTCCAAAGTACTGGATTTTTTGCAATATTTGATTATTATAACAATGATTTTTCTGGGAAAAAATGTTCTTGGGAAATTAGGTTTGAAATAATCTGTAGAATATATCTACAGAAAAGAATTAGTTGTATATTCTACCTTGATCTTCCACCGGCAGATCCTTTGAGCCCTCATCTATTTCAGGTAT
Organism: Cynocephalus volans; assembly: GCF_027409185.1. Lineage (NCBI taxonomy): Eukaryota > Metazoa > Chordata > Mammalia > Dermoptera > Cynocephalidae > Cynocephalus > Cynocephalus volans. The sequence goes on along the minus strand of NC_084465.1, from coordinate 51,799,931 downwards.
AAAATGGTAAACTTTAATGAGCTACTGCATGGATCAGTTGCTAACAGATATATATTTTTTCCCATTAGCTGCAAGTTTAGTTCAATCTACTAAAGAAGGAAGAAAGAATGAGCTTCAACCAGGTAATAAAACTATATTTTTTAGTGACTATTAGTAGATGAATATTTATTACACTACTAAGTCAGATTTAAAGCATCTTTAAAAATAGTGAAAAGGCAAAAGTCACGTTAAGCATGAAAAAGACTTTTTAAAATTATTTTTTCAAGTAAACAGGAAAGCACAAAAAGTGACATAATAGTGAATAGCAGAAGTGTTAAGATGGTAATTAGCACCTGCAGACTAAATGCTGAGAACACATTAGAACCATATGGCCAGAAGCTGGTGTAAAAGTTGGGAAAGTCAAAATTACCATTTTTTCTTATATGTGGTTAAGTATTGACTAATACCTTACATATTGTGAATAGTCACCAATACTAAATTAAAATCAATTCTACTCATTTGCCAAGGCCCACTTTATTGTTTACTAGCTATCTGATATTCCCCTGTCCACCTCCCCAACTTTTTTTTTTTAACATTATATATCAACTATCTGTCCATAACTCAATACTATTGAGTGCCTACAGTGCATCGTGCTGGGGATACAATAATATGTAAGAGAAGTATGATGACCACTCTTGTGGAGCTTTCAGTCTAGTCCTGGGTTTCAATTGCAGATGTATACAGTGGTCAGAGAGACCATGTAAATAATTGGAGCAGACTGATTGTAAGAAAAATCAAGTGACCAACAAAGAGTGTTTCCATTTTAATATAAAAACCAAGAAATATTTCTCTGCTTCAATCAAAAAGAGTTCAAGAGCTATTAGGGACTAGTGGTAGTATAAAGGTGGCTCATGGGGGACTTCAAAGAGGAGACACTGCTCAGCTCTAGCTTTCTGTTGTCATGTGGGGCAGTAAGCCCAGTAGGGGCAGCTTTTTCAATTTATCAAGATAAGGGTGGACTTTCATGTAAAAATCAAATTTGTAAATATTGGCTCAAATATAAATAAAAAACAAAAAACAACACTGCACAGGCAATGGTAACCACCTGTGGGCTGGAGCCAGCCTGTGGTCTACCATTTTTTTAACCTCTGGTCTAGTGGATCTCATATTAGTCTCTTAGTATATTCAGATCTCAGGTGCTTTCCACCTGTTCTGTTTGTTTGGCTCTTAAATGCCTTCTTTTGTTAGCACAGAATATATCACTCAGATGTATTCTCCTGTGGTTGCATGTGATGGAAAAACCCTTGGTACATTCTTTTCACATGAGGCTTATAATGCGGTCCTGGGCTTCTTCTGACACCCATTTCCCCACACAGCCAGCTTAGGGGGTGGCAAGGGAACCAGAGCCAAGTCTGATGGGACCTTCTTGGGGACCTGAGCAAGAGAGTTTATGGGAGATGTTGGCTGTCCCTGAAATCTCATCTGTGTTATTCATCCTTACCTTCCCCCTGCCATGAGATACTGAGACCAGAACAGCCCCTTCCCTCTTCTGTGACATGCCCCCATTTTACCAGTCCCCTTAGAATTCTCTGCTGCTCTTAGAGCTAGGTGCAATGCTTAAGTGAAATATGATCTAGGATGCTGGTGTTCTGACCCCTGAAACAAGGACATCAGAATATGGCCCTGACCTCCTGGACTAATAAACCTCTTTATCCAATAAGGGAAAGTCCTAACTGCTGTGTTGCTCAAGATGGTGAGGCTGGGCGTTACACAGAATGTTGGCTTTGTTCCCTGTGTCTCCCAATTCTGCTTGCCTCTTATCCTTTTAGTCCAAGAAATCCTTTATTATGCTGGTAAACTGAGTAGTAACTATAATTTTTACATGGTATTTACCATCTATTCCTGATGGTCATGCAGAACAGTAGTGATTAGTGATTATGTATATTATGAAATGTACTTTTAGGCCAACTGTATGGAAAATTTTATTTGAATACAACATTAAATTCTATTCAAGTATGCTTGTTCAGTTTTGTAAATTTGATGCACCTGTAGTGATTATTAGCTTACATCTTTAAAAGCATTAGGATGAATGTTTTTAAGTTATTGTATCATATACCTCATACCTTTACAGCTTAACTCACATTCATGCCAGCCACTGTGGTGATAACCAGCTCTGCCCAGGTGTGATCTGACCGTGCCTCACCTCAACCACTCTACCTACTTCTTGCTTTCTGCCTAGGGCCTTTGGGAAAACCTGTTTACTACCTACATGTGTCCAACCTGAAATTATGGTTGGGAATGATGCCCAATAGGGCAACCCAGTGGGGTTTGACCAGTGGGGACCATGGAGCTGTAGGATAAATGCACTCCCTTTCCATCCACAGAGTGAGTATTTCTGGGGCACACTCCAAGCAGCTTAAGATCAAAAGTGGTCACTAATTGGATAATACCCTGTTTACCGGTGTAGTCTTTTTTCCTGTTTCATTCTCCTTAGTCCTTCATACCAAGCCCTGGCTAGAGAGATCCTAGAATAATCCTGTCCCCTGAGATAACTTCTTGTCTTAGTTTGGGTGTCCCCATAAGTAGATGCCAAGGCAAGGATTACAGTGCAATTAGTTTATTTGGGGGACGGTCCTAGGAAACACTGCTAGGGGAGTGTATTAACAGATCTGAAAGAAGGAAGGAAGCAAGCACATGGGAAAAGCACATTTCTGGCAGAGTAGACAGCACAAAGGCTCTGAGGCCAGGGCTATACGTGGTAGACTCACTGCTCGAGGGTAGTGAGGAGGTCAGTGAGGCTAGAGTGGAGTGAACAAGGGGCAGGGTGGGAAGAAGTGAGGCTGGAGGAATAGGGTTTAGGTGTCATGTAGACCCTAGGAGGCCATTGTAAGGACTTGCCTTTCTCTCTGAGTAAAATGGGGAGCAATGTGGGAGTGAGCAGGGGCGTGATCTGACTGACTTTGTAAAAGGATCACTGCAGCTGCTGTGTGGAAGAGAGACTGAGGGTAAGGGGAAAGCTGGGTATATTTAGAAGATACACTGGTCAAGATTGGCTGCTGGATTTGATGAGAGTATGAGAAAAAGACAAGTCGAGGATGAGTCACTCCACGGCATGTTTACAGGGATATCTAGGCCATTTCCCAGAAATTGTTTTGTATTCTTTGTCTTTTAAAAAATTTTTAAATCAATGCTGTCAGGTTACTTTCTTTTTGTTTTTTTGGCTGGTATGAGGATCCGAAACCTTAACCTTGGTGTTACAAGGCAGTGTTCTAACCAACTGACCTAACCAGTTAGCCCTACTTTCTTAAACATTAAAAACTGGCATGGATTCCCAAGCTGCTGTGCCATTTCCAAATTGTACATTATTATTTAAAATAAAGTCTTTGAGAGCACCTGCTCATATTAGAGTCTTTTTATTTTTATTTTTATTTTTTTCCTTAATTTTATTTTGTTGATATACAATGTGGCTGATTATTGCTCCCCATTACCAAAACCTCCCTCCCTCCTCCCTCTCCCCCCTCCCACCCAACAATGTCCTTTCTGTTTGCTTGTCGTATCAACTTCAAGGAATTGTAGTTGTTATGTCTTCTCCCCGCCCCCCCCCCGGTTTTTTTGTGTGTGTGTGTGTGTGAATTTATTTATTTTTAGCTCCCACCAATAAGTGAGAACGTGGTATTTCTCTTTCTGTGCCTGACTTGTTTCACTTAATATAATTCTCTCAAGGTCCATCCATGTTGTTGCAAATGGCAGTATTTCATTCGTTTTTATAGCTGAGTAGTATTCCATTGTGTAGATATACCACATTTTCCGTTTCCACTCATCTGATGATGGACACTTGGGCTGGTTCCAACTCTTGGCTATTGTAAAGAGTGCTGCGATAAACATTGGGGAACAGGTATAACTTCGACTTGATGCTTTCCATTCCTCTGGGTATATTGCCAGCAGTCGGATAGCTGGGTCATATGGCAGATCTATCTGCAATTGTTTGAGGAACCTCCATACCATTTTCCATAGAGGCTGCACCATTTTGCAGTCCCACCAACAATGTATGAGAGTTCCTTTTTCTCCGCAACCTCACCAGCATTTATCGTTCAGAGTCTTTTGGATTTTAGCCATCCTAACTGGGGTGAGATGGTATCTCAGTGTAGTTTTGATTTGCATTTCCCGGATGCTGAGTGATGTTGAGCATTTCATATTAGAGTCTTAATAAGAACTCAAATATAAGGCAACCCCTTATCGTCTGACGCTTGATGTTGGGGGAGGGGGACCTTGGGCCTAAATTTGGATATCTGCGGTAACTCCATTCTAGCCCATGTCCATGGACTTCTTCCTCCTAATGGCTGTATTTTATGACATTTGCTCAGATGTGACACTGAGGAAATAAGTGGGTCATTATCAGTGCCACTGTACACAGTCCCTGAGGGTAACCAAGTCCCTTTCCTACTGATAGGTACTGTCAGCCATAACATGTTCATCAGAAATATGTTTGTTTTTATGCACCAACAATATTTGCCATTGTGCTGCAGAATTCGAGTGACACTTTATTGTTTGTTTAGACTTAGAGTCCTAGAGGGCCTGTGAAGCTATACTAAATATTGCGAAAAAATGGGTGGGGACTTGCTTCTCACTCTGCACATTCACTTCTCCCTCGTGATGTTTTCTGTATCTATTTTGGGTTTTAAGAAGTGTCAAAGTCAAACTTTAAGTCGAAGTGTCAAACTTTAAGAAAAATACTTTTCCTTGTGAAATAGCTAATAATATAGGTAGCATTTACATCTTCAAAATTTGGACGTGCCTGATTTGCAAATTGTGGAATCACGATAATTTAGGGGGAGAATGATACTCATTAGAATCTAGTTTGTCAGGCACTCCTCATACACTGCTGGTGACAGTGCAAGGTGATACAGTCTTCTATTTCAGAGGCCACTTATGTTTTAAATGTGGTTCCTTTCTATAAACTGAAGAATTTTTATAGCCTGAAAATTGTCTCCCCTGGTATCTGCTGGTGTTTTCAGGGCTGCTCAAAGACTTCTCTTTTTATATTTGCATTTTTTTTGACTGTTCTGTGGTTTTCATAATAAAATACATCTGCTTCAGGGCTCCTGAGGGTGTGGAAGGCAGGTCCTTTGCTAGGCTGATTGCTTTCCTGGGGTCCAGGAGCCACCACATGTCCCTGAAGAGTGGAACTGGGAATAGAATTAAGTTTGTCACCTCAAGGGATTTATGATGATGGTAGAATTGTTTTGTTAGTTTACAGTCAACATAATGGGATTTACCCAGAATTTCCTCTTCCTAGTTTCTTTGGAAAAGATAATGTGTGATATTCTGATCTTCATTACTAAAAGCCTCCTTTTTTCTGTAGGATCAAAATGTTTAACTTTGTTAGTCGAAATCTACCCTGTTAACAATGTGAAGGTTCTAAAAGCAGTGGATAGCTATATTTGGGTACAGGTAAGTAAGTATGTCATTTATAACTTATCTCATTAATCAAAAGTTATGAAACCTAGAGGAAATGTTTACAATATGCTTTTACACATTGTCACATTTAATCTTCAAAGTAATCTTGTAGATGGGTATGGCTGGAAGTATCAGCTTTTCTTTTTAAAAAATTTTTATTGAACATAAATGTTTGTACATATCTGTGGGGTACCACGTTGAATATCAATACCTGTGTGCAATTGCGAATGTGATTCATTCAGCTCCTCCTTTACAAACATGGAAATTAAGAACTCAAACCTAGCTCCTGTGACTCTGTTATGCCACGGTTTGTCTGAGAGTAATATTTTTTCATGATAAATTATCAAATATTAAAACACTTAAGGTGAGCTTTATGGTGGTTTATTTAATGTATTCATATGGTTGCCAGATTAAATATCTATGATTAAAAGACTAATCCCTGAATTTATCAACTCTGTAAATCGATACAGAAGCACTGTGTATGTAATGCAGATAGACTAGATACAGTTAATCCTCCTTCTTTGTAGATTCTGTATTTGCGGACTCTCCTGTTTCCTAAAATTTATTTGTAACCCCCAAATTAATCGCATGGTGCTTTCCCAGTCATTTGCAGACGTGCTGAGTGGTGAAACATTTGGGTCACCTGATGTGCACGTTCCCAACTGAGGTTGAACAGGTCAACCTTGTGCCTTGTTTCAGCTCTCATACTGTAAACAAGTATTGTTTTTGTGGTCTAGTGCTATGTTTTTCAAATTCTTGTGCTTTTTATTGGTGACTTCACTGTTTGAAATGACCTCCAAGCATTGCTGAAGTACGGTCTAGTGTTCCTAAGTGCAAGAAGGCTGTGATGTGCCTTACAGAGAAAATGTGTTAGTTGGATTAGTTTCATTCAGGTGTGAGTTACAGTTCTGTTGGTTATGAGTTCAATGTTAATGAACCAACAATATATATTAAATAAGGTGTCCTTAAACAGAAACACACATAAAACAAGGTTATATTAATCTGTTGACAAAAATATTATGACCAGAGTCCTGCAGGGACCTTTTTTTTTTGTACTTTCCCCTAGAAGCAATAGTTTGGTATTCAGTGTACAGTGTTCGTTTGTGGTGACTTTATAGAACATAACTGTTGCAAATAACAAGAATTGACTTTGTGTTCATGTAGTGCTAGAGCAAAATTTTCCTTTGCCTAATCTGACATTTTGCTGTGGGGTCAAAACATCATTTCTTTTGGGCTACTTGGAGTAAACATATGTCGCCTGAAGTATCTGCCTCTTCCTCCCCTCACCTCCTCCCAGCCTCCAGCCAGCGTGTGTTAGGAGAGGGAGCTGTTTCCCCTCTGTCAGAGGTCCTCCACCATAAGCCAACCCTTCCAAACTGTGCATTTTGTCCACTACTCCTGGCTCCACTATGGGCCACTCCTCTCTTCTAGACAGGGCCTGGCCTAGAGGTCCCAAGCTGCATTCTCCTGCCCCCAGGACACCACTCTGTCTACACTGTCATCAGTGCAGGGGTGAATGGGGGACAGCGCGCACTTCCCCTGTCTGGCCTGTTCTTTTGGTTTCCTCAGCATCTCCCCTAGGGCTGTATGGATGATGGAGACATTTTTGAAGGATTGGGACAACTAAAGGAAATTAGAGCATAGGAAGGGGAAGAGCTTTAAAAGCACATGGGTGCACACAATTGTGAATATATTAGAAGCTACTGAAAATTGCAGTGGTGAATTTTATCTCAATTAAAAAACTATAAGTATGTGACACATGACAGCATCTGCAGGCCAAAGGGAAATTCTCCACCCACCTAAAGTAAAACCTGTCCTTGTTCTGTGAACTCATCTCAGTTCCTAGCCCTGCTCCTCCAAACCTCCATTCGTAGCAAATCCACACCTTCTCCCCCACATCCCCACCCCCCAGAGGAATGCCATCCACTGTTTATTGACTTTGGTTTTGTCCTGGGATCTATCTCCTTTTTCTTATGAAAACATCCATGGTGTTCTCCAGTGGTGTGTTTCCCTAGGTCTGCATATGCAGTCTTGATAACCTTCACACAGGACTTTCAGCAGGACAGTGACGGGTGGGGCTTGGTACCCTTTGAAAGTTTCCTACCGGCATGAGGTGCCTCTTCCAGATAGTTCCAGTAAGTAATTACACAGCCCTCTACACAACTATACTACTTACCTCCCAAAGACAAATACTAATTCTCAGAGTCTAGTTCCATATTTAAAGTAAATACTTCCCTAAATATAACATCTGTAAAGATTCCTATATAGTTACAAAGACCACCTGAATGCTTTTGTAGAGCTGAGTCTGAAGGTTGTATATTTATTTTTTGGCTTCCAGGCCTTGCTCTAGTGCTGCCTCATAATAGAAAAATAACACCTGCCAAAATGGAACTTTGAAAATTCTCACCGATTGCCACATAAAGGCCGGACAGAGGTTTAGAGGTTGGCAGTTAACAGCTTTTCAGCACCTCAGTCCACGTCACGCTCCTGAGCAGATATGGCCCTTGCCACCCCTGTAGACCCGGGGAGGCCATACCATCTCCTGTAGCAGCATCTCATTTTGAGACACTGAGCATTTGTTCTCCCAGTATACATGTGCTGTCACTTGTCTGCTTTTCCTCAATTCCAGTACACAAAATATCTTGTTTGATGTGTACAATTTCACAAATCATGAGACTAGCTCTATATTATTTCTTAGCCGAATTCTGCGTTGCTGTCTATTTTATAATTTTGAAGTGATTGCTATGAAGAATAGTATATAGTTAATGTTCTTTGTTTTTCAATTCTAAAAGAGGAACTTTACCATAAATATTTAAAGTCAACCAGTTCTATTTCCAATTTATCATTATGAAAAGTTAGGATACCGGGTAATATATTTTATCAAATTTTCTTATGTTTTAGTGAGGCTGATGACTATAAAATTGGAACATAAAGGGTTACATCCTTTTATAATGCTTTTTAGTTTTTTGGGGAAAAACAAAAAACATTCAGTGGTGGATCTTATGTAGTAAGCTGTCTTTCATGGTACAGAATGAAATGATTGATTGATAGTTGCCTTCTCAATGGTGAAAGATGAAGTCATCCCATGACTGGTTTCCCACATTATCACAGTTGACCGGGTCAGGCCTGTGCTGCTGGTTGTCTCCTCTGTCCTGTGGGCAGATATACAGGGCCCATAAGGGAGAGCACAGAGGAGGAGGAATGGGGTGGATTAAGCCTTTTCTTCCCATTGGCAGTCATTCTGTGCTTTGAGGCTTGTAAATCATCAACCACATGCTACGCCATGAGTCACTGTTGTTTCTTGGAAATTCCCTGGTTATGTTGTGCTTTGTCTCTTGGATGTGGGACTTTGGAAGTTGTAGTGGGGATGTTTACTTGGCTCTCAACTTGTATGCCTGGTTTAGTTGCACAACAAATATATCAATCACTCTCTTTTTATGTGTGTGAAATAGAACATTCTGTATAAATGTTGTTTACATTCTGATTGGCTTCAGGATGAAATATTCCAAATAGGAAGCACCATTTCCAGAAATGCTTCAACTTTAGCCTTATTGTTTGAATGATGTTAGTGTTGTACAGTGTTCCCCTTTCCTGCCTGCTTTGCTGTGATGTGTGTGCATGTGATTCCTCTAAACTATTCTGTGGTTTCCAGTGTCTTCCATGGTATGTAGTGGTATAGTGATCAAGTACAACTTTTGAAATATATGTGTAAGCAAGATAGTTACTTGTAATTTTGATTGATTTCCTTTTTACAGTTCCTCTATCCACATGTTGAAAGTCAGCCTCTTCCAGAGAACCATCTGTTACTGATTTCAGAAGAGAAATGTAAGTGTATCTTTATGTAGTATACAGGGACTTAATGAATGGCACGTAGTCTCCTAATGAAGTGTGGGACATCAGTCTTCTGTATATGCGCTTGCCATTGTCAAGGGTCTACTGACCTCTGATGTTCATTTGAGACCTAGAATTCCTGTGGAAGGGCTTTTCCTTTGGCCTCCAAGTGGTGTTCCCTCAGGCTCTGCTCAGTTTCCTCATCCTGGGAATGATGGGTTCTTGCATACATAGATTTCCAGTTCCGTTATGTGCAGGTCATTTCTACCTTCTTTGGTCCATCCTTCTTTAGGGTGTCTGTCACAGTGGATAACTATGATATAAGGAGAGAGTCTTGGATGGAAAGAGGGGAAGCCTTTAGTAGCTAGTAGAATTCTGTGGCAGAACTTAAAAACACATACTAACTTGGCCAAATTCAGGTAGAGGCAAATAAGATTGGGATGTGAAAGGTTATGTCCTTTCACGATATTTTTAAGTTTGTAGAGGGGAGGGGAAGGACAGAATTCACTGATGGAACTTATTTAGTAAGCTGTCTTTCATGTTATAAGATGGAATTGTTGATTTATAGTTAGGACAGGCTTGAAGGGTTAGGTTTGTTTTCACTCCCTACGTTCCTGCTCAATTTTCTGTCTCACATTTCTGTAACTAGAATGGGTAGAAGATAAAAATGCCTCCCCAGGTATCTTGTGTAATGACCTTTCTATCTGATATGTTCATACAAGTAAGTGTTTGGTGTTTGGAAGTTGAAGATAAACCCTGCTGAATGAGCCCTTGTTAGCTCTGTATAAGGCTGATGATACCAGGGGTGGCAAACACTTGTTGAAGGAACCCAGGGGAGCAGAAGAGCTAAATGCTTCATGTATTGTCGATGTTGAATGGAGTAAATGCAGGACTTAAAATAGACTGTAAAGACAGGATGGAGAAAAGTGTGTGTGGGCTGTGTGTGTGTAAATATCTATTGTGAGATTACTGTCTGTGATTATATTGTTTTGCATCCAGTTGTTTAATCTGCATTGTTTTTATAAAAATTTTTTCACAACTGTTCGGTGAAAAGTCTAGTCATGTTTTTTCTGAAGGCTAAATTATCTTTTTGTTTGTTTGTTTCTTTTTTTAAAGATATTGAGCAATTTTATATCCAAGTCACCCAAGAAGACGGAAATAGAGTGGTAAAGATTTGAAATTCCTTTCTTCTTCAGAGTACCCTCCACCCCCTGCCAAAGAGCTACATTTATAGACTGTTAAAGACAGATTAATGTTACTGATACATAACATTTTATTTGATGTCTTTCAAATTATAGATGTTATGTTGTAACATGTGAAACAATACAAACACGAAGGAGTTAATTATCTCCTTTATCTCTCATGTTCTGAGGTAACTAATAATGGACTTGTGCAAGTCTTTCCACAGCTTTTACCAAACCCATACAAGGTTAGATGGACATATATGGGGATTCAATTGTTTTTACCAAAGTAGAATCATATACATTTACCTGCTGCTTTTGTGTTTGATTTTTACTTAATATATCAGAAGTATCCCTAGAGGTTATTAAAGATATAACTTTTTTTCTAATTTTTATGCATATATACATATATACATATATAACAAATGGGATCATAACATATATGCTGGGGTTTTATATAGTGTAATTTCATTTTTCTTTTGCTTGTTTTCTACATCTCCCTTTCCTTTTCACCTGTTACTTTTGTTCACAACCTGGTATGTATCCTTTCATGCTTTTCTCCATTCTTATATATCTCCTACCACCCCCACCCCGACACACCCAGAGGTTTGTTTATTATTCATTCCTTCCTCATTCAACTTTGTGGAATTACCTACATGTCAACTAGAATGGCTCCAATTCGTTCTCTTTAGAAGTACATAATAGTCCCTGCTAGGGTTGTCCATAATTTTTCAACCATTCTACCATGGGTGAACATTTGCTTGATTGCCAATTTTTTGTTTTTGTTTGGTTTACATTATAAATTATCTCAAAATTTTTTTGTCTATAGCTTTACATATTGGTACTTATATTCTGGAGGGCTGAATCCTCAGGAATGGATTGTTGAGTTGATGGGCATATGTATTTAATAAATTTTAACAAATTTTTGCCAGCTTGCTTTCCAAAAAACTTCTAATGATCGAAAGTATAATACACAAAGTATGAGAGTAACCTTTCCCTCTGTCCATACTATTATAGGTGCATTTACCTTTTTAAAAATTTCCAGTTTGATGGATGTAAGTTGATATTATCTTAGCCTATATTTCCCTAAATGTTAGTGAATTAAAGCATCTTCTCAAATGCTTATTGACTATTTGATTTGCTTTTCCAAAAATTATGTAGTTACATCCTTATCTATTCAACTGATTTTTTTCTTGATAAATTTGTATGAGGTATTAATATATAATTGATATTAAAAAAATGATTTCCTTCAGTATTTAAGTAGACCGCATCAAAAGTCTTTCTCTGAAGATTTTAGTGTTTCTCTGAAGATTTTAAAGTTGTGTGAACAAAATTGAAATAGAAAATAGCACTTATTAATTATGTATTGGCTGTTGAAAGCCTGGATGAAAAATGACCAGGAGAAAGTGTGTGGCTGGAGCTCTAGGCCACCTGTGGCTAAGTGAATGGGATTACAAGAACAGGGCTGGGAGTCAGAAGAGGGTGAAGCCCAAAGCCAGCGATGAGAATTGAGAAAGTTAAATAAACAGCTTGGGTCAAGAACTGGGAATGAATATAGACAGAACTGGCTGGTTAGAAGAGGGTTTAGGAGATGAGAGAGACTATGGGAAGAGTGATGGGAGGGGACACTTGTCAGTAGCCCAGAACGGATTCTACCAGCCAAGACCATGCAGCCTTCGCATCCTTCATCCACATGTGCTCTTCTGAGAGGCACTTCTGTCCTCAGTCTTAAAGGCTTAGATGATAGCTTCTTACAGCAGTATGCAATTCCACATATTTTTCACAACATTGTTGCATGATAGACATGCTATTACAGTTACCCCTATTTTTACAGAGAAGACAGCCACCAAGACTCAGAGGTGAAGTAACTCTAGAGAGGGACAGAATTGAGATTTGAACCTGGGTATGCTACACTGTAAGGCCCATGTTCTTGTCAGCATATACCTTTACCTGGAAGTGTTCACAAATCTACCACAAACTAACAAACTTCGGGAAAATGGGAGTATTGCCCAATGTTTAGACAGATAGATACTCTTGGATCTTTTCTCCAGCATCACTTTCCTCTGGCCTACATGTAATGGACCTGTGCAAGCAAGAAATACAGGTATATGACTCTATGCCATGCATCTCCCTCAAGTTCCAAGTTAGCCTTGGTGGAGAAATCCCTGTTAGGATTAGAGAGGGTTTAGGAATGAATATGGACCATTCTGATATTCCCTTTCTTCCTCAATTTTTCTACCTGTCTTTATTCTTTACTCACCTGTCTCAAAGTAGATTAATTTTGCTTGATAAGCATTTTGAGAAAATGAATTCTTTACTCCTCTGTCGAGTTGAGAGGTCAGCTGATGTGCTGAAAGGGCACTGGCAGGGTGCCAGGACACTGGGACTCCAGGCCTTGCTGAGCTAACTGTGCAGTCTAATGTAATCTCTCTGGGCCTCAGCTTTTTCACCTGTAGAGGGGTTGAATTAGATGGTTTCTGGAATCTCCTGGAGTCTTCTGATTGTAAAACTCTATAGTTCTTTCTTTCTGTTACTTAGTAAACATATCTTACACTTGTAATATCCTTGACAATTTACTCTTGCACATGTCTCATTTTCTTTATTCTGAACAAGCATTCCTTGGGTACTTTTACATGCCAGAAACTCAAGACATTGAAAATATAAAGGTGAATAGAACAGTGCATACTGATTGGGGGAGACGTACAGCATTAATCGAAGTCTAACTGTAACATAAGCATGCCAAAGCAGCATAGGAATACAGAGGGCAAGGAGCTTTGCCCTCATCTGGGGAGGTGCAGGAAGGCTTTTTGCAGGAGGTAATGCCTAAGTCAGGTGTTGAAAGATAAGTAGGTAAGTACTTCTGAGAGAAGGGCAATATCACCATACTCATTGTGGAAGACATAAAGGTAAGAAGCTTGCCCAAAGTCACGTGTTGGTTTATAGCCAAACTGGGGTCATTGCCTGGAACTTGCCCCTTCCATGCCTGAGTTTTTCCTTGATATCACAGCCTCTGTCTTTGGTAGTAAAGGTTTCTTGTCTGCAGAGGCCTGACTGGGGGGGTTATGTCCAGGATAGGAAGTTCTAAATCTTCTGTTAATGCAGCTATTGATTTGTGGTAGGTGTGGTCTTGCTTTCCACAGCCCCAGCCTGTCAAAATAGCAACAAGAATGAAATAGTATGCAATAAAGTGTTTGGGAGGAGGAAGTAATGAAATGGTGTCTTAAAACTTTTCTGGAAAGACCCTCTGTGTGTGTGTTGGATGTGGTGGAGCTGCTAAAAATAAACAAAAATATTTACTTGTATCAGAAAATTAGGATATGCAAAAAAATGAATTCCAGATGTGTTCTTTAAAATAATTATTATAAAATCTTTTTGTCTCTTTAGGTGATTAAAAATTCTGGCCATCTCCCAAGAGATAGAATAGCAGAGGATTTTGTTTGGGCTCAGTGGGATATGTCAGAGCAGAGATTATACTACATTGACTTGAAGGTAAAGACTAGACCGTGGGCATTGCTTTTTATAGGAACAATTTGATTTTGACATTATCAATACCACAATTTATTAATCACTACATTTTCATTAATGGGAGCAGTCAATGAAGGTTTATAAAAAAATAATGAAAAGGTTTACTTACTATTTGCTTTTTCGTTGCTTTCTTTTTCTAGTGTTTTTTTACCTTTTTTTTGTAATATATCATTCTTTTTCTCTTTTAGAAATCAAGGAGTATCTTAAAATGCATCCAGTTTTATGCTGATGGAAGCTTTAAGTTAATGGTAAGTCCAGAGAATGATCAGGCTACAGAAAATTTTACAACACGTTGTCTTCTCTCTTTCTCCCCTCCTCCCAACTTTTTTTGTAGCAGCTGGCTGGTAGGGGCATCTAAACCCATCACCTTTTGATATATAAACAGCATTATAATAAACAGCATTTTGGCATTCTTGATGTTGTGTTAGTCACTTGCATGAGCAAGTAAAATACTTCTTGCCGTCTCAAGGTTTCAACTCTATAACAAATGCAATTAATATAAGTGATTAGAAGAGCACACACATGAAATCTCCACTGACTGAGTGCCTTTAAAGAAGCAAGTGTTAGAGTGGGGATTAGCAGGAGGTAATAGGTGTGGTCTGTAGTAGATAGCTTTAAGTGGTCGTAAGTTATTTGATCCTAAAAGGCTTGTGAGGATGATGGATTAGGGAATAAGGAAAAAAAAACAATGAGAGGATTATGTTTAGTAAAAATCTAGCATTACTCCTAGAAAAGCTATTTGGAGTGTTAGCCTTGTGGCGAGAAGTCACTAATATCTTTATCTGTGATGGGACAGCACGTTATTCTTCTTGATTAGGAATAATGTTGGTATCTGATACAGATTTGTATCATACCATGACAGGAGTTTCATTTACCCTTACTGCCCTCTTTCTTTTTTTGGCTCTCCTACTGTCCCTTCCTTCCTTCCTTGCTTGTCTGTGTCTCATAAAAGACTACTGCTTACAATTAGCCTATTATACAACCTATTTATGATATTGAGATCCAAGGCAAAGTTTGCCAAGCATTAGCTCCTTAAAAAATAAATATACATCAAACTTGTGACTGTAGGTGAATTGAGAATATTCCCAGTGGACTTTCTGTGCTGTGGCTCTGGATATAACCTCTAAGGATAATGATGGCTCAATGGGCTCTTCATCGTTAGGCAAACACAGCACCGTCAGGTTCCCTCTGGGTTTCAGAACTGTCATCGCTTATTGTCATTTTGGGGGTTCATTTTCTCCTGCTTTGTTTTGGCAGTTTGAAGCACCCTTGGACATAGCATTAAGTGACTCAGGACTGAAGTAAGTTATTCATATTTTGTTACTAATTTTTATAGTCACTTACGGGCAAAATTATTATATTTATTCCTAATCCATAGTATGCAGATAAAAGGACAGGTGGATATTCTGTGTGAGTGTGTGTGTGTGTGTGTGTCTTTTAAAGTATTCCTGTTCTCTTTAGGGAATATAAACAATGTTATTAAGCAGGATTTTACATGTAAAGTCAATTGTATTGATTTTCTGAGCCATTTATTTCTTTAGGGTATCTCTATTTTGATGTGTGGAAGTGCTCTTCTCTCTGTGATTAAATAAAAGGATTCAGTGAGTCAGCTCTCTGCTACAGTTAGAATCAACCACCAACACCCTTTTCTTGTTGCCATCAAAGAGGATGTCACAGGTCAAACCACTTATAGCTCAGCTGAATCTGTTGCTTTACTTTTTTTCGGTTTTCTCTTTAACACAAAAGGCAAGATTTTCTCTTCTTCCAGACTGCTTTACGTATAGTAAAAATAGACACTTTTGAAAAAATAAATACAAGATCATCAACACATAGAAGAAATGAAAGTCTTCCTGAATTAATGATAAAGTGTTGTATATTTCAGTAGCTTTATTTTACCATAGATGAACATTTAGTTGTTCATTTATTTTGAAAGGTAGTAGATGTATTACTCTAAATCAGAATAAAGCTATAAAGATGTAAGTTAAAACATGTAAATAAACTTTTTTCTCTGTTGCTAATCCAATGACATTTATGTGCCATGTATTTTTTTTAAAAATTACAGAATTTATTAACCCAAGTAAAGTTATCTACTTAAATATCTCAGGGAAATGTTTCTACTTCTGTGGGTATATTATAGTGGTTGCTCACATCCTTTACGAGGGAATGTATTTTAAAATGCATTCTGTAATTTCTTATTCTTTGTTTTTAGACTTGTCAACTTTGGATATGATTATCGTCAAGACCAAGAAGAATTATCCAAATACCCGACTCTGTGTGTTTTTACCAACCATACAGGTAGAACTAGGGTGGTATTTATCAAGTTATTCAACTATATTTGTTCTATACAAAATCTAGTTATTGTTTAGCTGTATGGATCCTGAAAATGAAATATAACAGGGCCACATTCTTATATAGCTGATCATGTGGATTTTCATATATCAAATTATCTTCTCTACTAATTTTATACATGTGCCATCTGTATGAAAGAAGCCACAGTCAGCAGGGTTATTGTGCTAATGGGTATTATTTATATCATTCTAATAGAGGAGATGGATTCATATTTAATCAATTGACATTTTCTCACCTGATGCTTTCTGTGTTAGGCTTACTGATGTGTTGGGTTCTAAACCCATGTACCTAGCTTTAAAAGCCATGCTATAATCTACTGATCTAACAATCAGAGCTTGACATAAAGTATTAATGTACAATATTCTGTCTCTTAACACTTTTTTATTGTAGATATAGAAAGTGGAGAAACAAAGGATTACCTGAAAATGAGAGGAGATGAATGTGATTACATTCAATAAATCTGCTGTAAAAAGTCATTAACCTTAATCATCTAAATAATCAGTTCTAATAACTAAATATAGCAGCCATTTTTAATATTCTCAACTTGATCCCAAGCACAATTACTACTTGAATTGAGTAGCACTTGAACTAATATTGCATTCCTTTAAAGCCAAATTATGTGGTATTCACCCATTAAGCCAATACTTACTGAACATGTACTGTTTGCTGAGTATTTGAGATACAATGATAGAAAAATAGACCTAATCTTTATAAGTATAGAGGTTACTATCTGGTGTGGGTTTTAGACATTACAAAAGTGCACACATAGTATTTACAGAGAATTATGATAAGTGTTATGAGAATTATAGGAAGCTACGAGAGTGTATGATAGAGGCTTAATAGAAGACACTAGTATCCTCAGATATGTTCTAGTTCAGCCTGTCCGTCCTTGTTTCTCCCTCCCTCCAAGACATTTTATCCCATTCTATCCTAGTCCTGAAAATTGTCCCCTTTTCCCCTTCTCCATAATCTGTCCCTGGTCTGCCTCAGCCACATGAGTCCCTCCATAAACCAATCTTGTAGTTCAAGGAAGAAAGCGAAAGATAGGAGGAAAGGAAGATATTTCAGTTGAGACATGAAGGATGTGTATGAACTAAGACCAATGTGACTGAAGTAGAGTGAACAAGGGGGAGAGGTGGGCAGGGGCTGACTCTGTAAAGCCTTGTGGATCATGGAAGGATTTCAGATTTTATCCTAAGAGTTCTGAGAAGTCATTGAAGATTTTTATTTCTTATTATAACAATTAATTTCGAGAATGCTCAAGCATAACAAAAAGTTCAAGAATATAATGAACCTCCATGCACCTTTTAATTTTTTTTTTTACTTTATTTTTAAAATTTATCATTATACAATGTAGTTGATTTTCATGGCCCTTTACCAATCAACATCGTATCAGTTCTCCTATCAAGTTCAAGGAATTATTGTGATTGTTGTCTTTTTTTTTTCTATTTTATTTATTTTTATCAGCTCCCTCATATAAGTGAGAATGTGGTATTTCTCTTTCTGTGCCTCGCTTATTCACTTAACATAATTTTCTCTAAGTTCATCCATATTGCTGTGAATGGTAGTATTTTGTTCTTTTTTTTATTGCATAGTAGTATTCCATTGTGTAGAAATACCGCATTTTTCTTATCCATTTGTCCGATGATGGGCATTAAGGCTGGTTCCAACTCTTGGCTATTGTAAATAAAGCAGCAAAAAACATGGGAGTACAGAGGCAAGCACAGGCAACCAAAGGAAAAATAAACAGATGGGATTATATCAAACTAAAAGGCTTCTGCACAGCAAAAGAAGTGAGTGAAAATGCGTCAAATAGAGTGGGAGAATTTGCAAAGTATGCATCCAACAAAGAATATCCAGAATATATAAGGAACTCAAACAACTTAACAGCAAAAAAACAAGAAACCTGTTTTAAAAATGAGCAAAGGAGCTGAATAGGCATTTCTTAAAAGAAGACATGTGAATAGCCAACAGACACATGAAAAAATGCTCAACATCACTCAGCATCTGGGAAATACAAATCAAAACCACATTGAGATACCATCTCACTCCAGTTAGGCTGGCTAATATCCAAAAGACTGAGAATAATAAATGCTGGCGAGGATGTGGAGAAAGGGGATCCCTCCTACACTGTTGGTGGGACTATAAAATGGTGCAGCCATATGGAAAATGGTATGGTGGTTTCTCAAACAACCTCAGGTAGATCTACCATATGACCCAGCTATTCCACTGCTGGGAATATACCCAAATAAATGGGAATCATCATGTTGAATGGATACCTGCACTCCCATGTTTATTGCAGCTCTTTTTTTACTTCAAATAATCATATTATTTACAGTATTTTTTATTCTCCCTACATATAGGTACCATTTTCTTCTTCTTGACCAAACCATTTAAAAATGAGTTGCAGACATGACACTTTACCACTAAATAATTCAGTACATATATCTTTAGGTTAAAGATGCTCTCCTACTTATACATAACCTCCATCCCATTATCACTGAATGAAATTAATTAATCAATAAACTTTATATTCACATTTCATAACTATTTCAAAAATGTCATGTATGTATATGTGTATGTATATAAATAATATATATTTATGTCTGTAACTTTGAAAGTCAGGATTCCATCAAGATTCATGCATTACATTTGGTTAACTCTTTGTAGTTTCTTCTGATATACAACAATCCTCACCTCCTATCCTGACTTTTTTTTTTTTTTGTCCACAACATCGACATTTTGAAGAGTCTGAGCCATTTGCTTTATGGAATGTCCTTCATTCTGTCTACTTGTTTCCTTGTGGAAGCATTTAACTTTTCCCTCTATCGTTTACATTTCCTGTAAATTGGAAATTGCACAAAACTGTGTAAAGGCACAGTTAGACATAGGCTAAATGTTTTTAGTAAGAATACTTCATAGGTGATGTTGTGAACTTCATTTGCATCAGATCAGGAAGCATATGATGTTAGGATGTCTTACTGTTAACTGATGCGAAGTTTGGTCATTTGGTTAAGTGGTAGCCACTGTGTGTCTCCTTCGTAAAGGTACATTTTAACCTCTGAATTATTACTTGTAGGGTGATAACTTTGCCACCATGTGACTGTTCTGTTCCCTAGTGACTTTTCACTTCGCAGTTTTAGGACCCACTGATGTTCTTCCACTGAAGTGTTCTACGCAGGCAGTGACATGATTAGATGTGTATTTTTAAAAGATCACAGTGGCTGCTGTGTGAAAACTGGGTCAGACGAAGCAAGAGAAAAAGTGGGGAGATGAGCACTTAGGATGAGGTTGTAGTCGTTTGTTTGAGATGATGGTGGCTTGAACTAGGGTGGGCAATAGAAGTGGAGAGGACCAAATAGGTCTGAGATGCATTTTGGAGATGGAACTAAGAAGGCTTGTAAGTTAGATGAAGAGGAATGGTCCTCAGGTTTCTGCTATCAGCAAATGGGTGAATGATGGTGCCATTTACTGAGGTATAGGGGGTTTGGGACTTAGGAAGATTGAGTTTTGTTTTGTATTGTTAACTAAGATCTGGAGCTTAGAAGAGAGTCAGGCCTGGCAGTGAGTAAATGTGGAAGTTGTCAGGATATAGCTGGCAATGAGGCTGCTGTCGGAGAAGTACGGGTCAGGAGGGAAGGTGGTTAGGAATAAAGTCTGGGAGCACAAATACATAAAGATTAGGCAAAACATCTAAATGGAAAGGAAAGCTAAAACAAGTGTGGTTTTATAGGAGCCAAAGGCAGAAAGGGTTTCACAAAGGAGAGAGTGGCTCACTGTTGATAGGTAGTGAGAGGTGAAGTCCGAGTCTAGCAGCGTGGAGGCTGCTGTGAGCTGTTGGTTTGGGGGCATCGAGGTGAAGTCTTGATTGTGCTGGGTTAAGTGGCATATGGGAGTTGAAAAAGTCGTAGTAGCATGTGTAGACAAGAGAGAGAGGCAGTGGCTGGAAGGGGAAGTGAGATTTAGGTAATGTTATTTTTAAGATGGTGGAGACTCTAATATGTTTGAGTGCTTACAGGGTATATTTATTGGAGCGGGAAGAGGGTAGTGCACAGCAGAGAGGAGTAACTGGTGGGATGGGACGGGTCCAGAGCTCCTGTGGAGGGAGCGGGGTAGGTTCTTCCCTGGTACTTTGCTTAAACCTGTTGGATATAAACAATCATTTTAGGCTTTAATTCCATGTGGCTTTTTATTCCTTTTCATTTTTTTCCCCACAGGAATTGCTCATAAACAGTAGCAGCTGTAACATATAAATGGGCTGTCTATGACATACCTTATTCAATAAAATGTTAGGTTTAGTCTGCTCCCCCCCCCCCCCCCCGCTTTCTCGGCAACGTACGAGAGAGTAAAAAATGAGCCATATTCTCCACAATCAGCTTTGAAATGAAAAAAAAAAAAAGAAAAAAAAGCCTGTTTCAAATGAGAATCCTTCTAGATTTGAGATGAAACAAGCCAGAGAAGCAACCTTTTGGTTTTTGACTAATAAGTTGTCAGTTTATGTATTTCCCAAATTAGTTACAAATTATTTTTTTTACCTTTGTTTTTAAAACAAACAAAATCTATCGCAGCAAAGTAGATTGGAGAAAGGAGCAAATAGCGTAATCTAAATATGGCTTCCCCTATAATAGCTTCATTCTCCACTGGTGAGTAGACCAGAAAACACGGTTCATGAAAGAAGTGCCCACAGACTTGGGCTTATAGAGACTCACTTTATTTCAACTATTTACATTAATGATGATGATATGGTATTTGCTTATTTGTTACATCTTGGTCATTGGGAGCTACTTTGTCCTTTCGACATTGCTTTTTACATTCTTGAAAGCATCTCTGCCCTGGATTTCCCTGCCCTAAGAAATGAAATTAGCCACCTTCTAAGGAACCAGAGGTTAAAATCTGGATGATGCGCATAGTCGTGAGAGTTGATGGTGGGCAAAAGTGCTGCTGCTGTCATGCTGCTTGTGTATTATTTAAGATGATGAGTTCATATACATTTTTTCTAATCTCTGACAAGAGGGTAAATCAGAGACTTTGTAAGCATTTAGAGAAAAGAAAATGTTCTCATTCCTTCCCTATCTGATAGCTCTGAAGCTGTACTTGGGACACTTTTGTATGTTCTAAGTTGGACGTTGTAATTCTTTCCTGTGTCCCATCTACTGGGAGGTAGTGAGTGGGAAAACATGTAAATTCTCCTTCCTGTTCATATAATTGCAAAAGTTACTCTTTACAAGTTCCCAGAATTAGGCCTGTGGTTTAGCATTTTATAGCACCTTTTAATAATTTTTCCAATGAGATAATTTCCCTTGGAAAACTTTGTTTATAATAGCTTTCATTGTCCAAATGGTTTCCCGAAGGCTAGCCAATGTTGAGATGTTATCTTCATCATTGATGAATTTTATTAAACATCTCTGGATACACCTCTAAGAGCATGCTTTTTTTTTTTTTCAAACTGCGACTTCCCCCAACTTGTATAGCAGCACGATTATTCTGGAATAATAATAATAATTGCAGCTAACCTTTATAGCCAGATATAACTTCTTTGCCAGAGCTTTATACACACTTATTTAATTCTCACATAAGAACCTTATTAAATAGGTTCTGTATTTCCTTTCTGTTACACTTCCCTCTGTGTAACTGAGACAAAAAAAGAATTATTCAAAGTAGCGTGAATACCAAGTGACTGCCTTTCAGCAACTCCCCTATTAGAGGGAGAAAGCTGAATGTGACAGCCTTGATTCAAAGTTAGCTTCTCTATTTTATTGTAAAGACAAAGAAGTTTCACAAGAAAAATCAGTTGATTCAGTCATCAAAGAAACACATAAAAACAAAGGCAGTGTAAAACTAGTAACAGCAGTAAAATTAACAGTGTGACATTCCAGACTGCAATTTGTAAAAAGCTAAGTTGATCCTCCAACAAACAGCTTGCCCTTAGCAAACATTTTCTTTCCCTACAGCAATTTCCTCAGCATATTTAAACAACAATCAAGCAGCTTCCTCAACATATCTTAATAACAATCAGTAGGTTAAATTGCTCCAAGGGCATCTGTCCTTGAGCCAGCAATTTTGTGTTACAATTCTTTATCTACAACAGAGACTTTATCTGGGGAAAGTTTCCTGTCTTTTGCAAGCTTAACATTTCTATGTGTAATTCTAAAAAGTTAGGCTATATCTGAAATTACAGGACTTTTGACGCTAGGCCCTGTGAAATACATTTGCTTTATAAATGTTAGTACACTCCACATCTTTCTTTACAGATGTGGACACTGAGGCTTAGGAAATTTTATTAACTTGCCTGAAGCAATACCTTTAGTAAGCCAAAAGCCAGGATTCAAATCCAAATATGCTGATTTCAAAAGTGGTTCTCAACCTTGGTTGCACAATCTTTTAGTTAACTTTAAAAACTACTCATGTTCTGTGTCTCACCTCCAAAGTTTCTGGCTTAATTGATCTGAGATGGAGCCTGGGCATCTGTGATCCAAAGCAAGTTGAATATACTGTCAGGGTTAAGAGCCAGCTCTAGAGCTGTGTTGTCCAATGTGCTAGACACATGTGGCTGTTTAAGTTAATTAAAATAATATTAAAAATAGTTCCTCAGTTACACTAGCCACATTTCAAGTGCTCAGTGACCCCATGTGGCTAGTGGCAACTCAACTGGGCTACACATGTACAGAACGTTTTCAGCATTGAAGAAAGTTCTATTCGACAGTTTTGCAAAGCCTGTGTACACCCCATTTCTCCTTGCTGTATCTCTTCTTCCCTTTGGGATTGGGAGGCGGAACCAAGCCATGATCTAGCAATTTGGAAATATTTGCTTATGAGATCTGAATATGGTTCTCAGTGGATATAATTAGGTACATGTATTCTGTATCTCACTTTAACTCTCTTCAAAATGAGAAAAAACAATAACCTCCATTCTCTAAAGGATGGTGTGTGGAGGATTTTGCTAGAATGGAGGTTATGATCTTCCATATTTGGTTGATATTTTTGTGTTCTTTCCTCGGAGGATAGATTCCTAAAAGAAGAATTACTGGGTCAAAAGGTGTGACTATATTTAATCCTCTGCAAAGCTATTTTTCAGAGAGGTTGTTCCAGTTCACTCGTCCACTACTATTTGAGAATGCGCCAGGAAGAACATGCTCCTTTGATAGGAAAGCTTTTAAAATGATAATAAATGGTAATTTGAAAGGAAAAATATGGTGCCTTGTTTTAATTTTTATTTCTTTATTACTAGAGCACTAGAGAGGTGGCTGTTTTCTGTTTGCTAGTAATTTCTTGCTCCTTGTGATTATAGAACATAAAAGAACTGGATAAGCCAGCAGTTTTTTGCTGATAGTATGTTTACTGTATGGAAGTCATTAAAGTGATACATGGGACTTCTGTAACTCTTGTAATTATTATTTTGTTTATGCTTTAGTAATAGATTACTTTTATTCTCAGTGAGTTTGCTGTAATTTTAAAGAAGAGTTATCATTGTGTGCTCAGTAACCATAACAGTAATTTTACATCTAACAGAATAGCTACCATTTTTATCTGATAAAATTATTCCTATTCCTTTTTGTTATTTTCTGTTTAAGATATTGCAATAAAATGTACTTCTAACACTACATTTCAGTTTTAAACATCATTAAAAATAGTCACTAATGATAAAGATTATAACAGAACGCTTATAAATGTCCTTGAATAGCCTTCTTAGGGAAAATAAGCTTTTATTCCTACCATGATTCTTTGATAAAGGAACTAATGGAGTATAACAGGAAATATTGAAATCCAGTGAAGTAGAGTGGTGGCCAAATTTACACAGCTAGTTAATATTAGCTCTTGGACTAGAACCCAGGTTTCCTGACTTCTTGTCAAGTTCCTTTCTACTTAACAATCTCCTATTTCAGTTAATCACGTGAACATTAGCATTAGAAGTATCAGTTTAAGCATAATGTTCTTATCTGTAAGTCATTAATGGACATTAGTTTATCCATATAGCAACAGATGCTAGAGATAATGAGCAGTTTTACACGTTCAGAGAGGGGAAGGCAGAGCATGGTCTGGGGTGATGGGATAAGCAACGGAGCTCTACACCAGCTTTCCTTTGGCCTTGGGCCAAGACCTTCAGTGACCTGAGTATGGGTGGGTGTGGGCTCACACACCACATCTGCTCTTATTGCCTTGTAAGATAGATCACACTTTGCCTTTCAGTCAAGGTAAGCAAGAAGACTGGAAACTTTCTGTAAAGAAGAGAACATGTTTTTTGATAAACTGGTGTTCATGGCTGTTAGTAGTAATTGGAAGGGAAGCAGCTGGATAAGAGGGCAGGGCCGTGTGTGCATATTAGGAGAATCTCATGAAGCTTTGGAAACTCTAGACCCCCGTGATATCTTATACGGGAGGGTGCCTATTCATTTTCCCTTCCTTCAGTAGCCTACCACAGTACATTGCTTATAGTGTGTGCTGAATAATTATTGATTTGGAATTTCTTAGCAACTTGTTAATAGACCACTTCTAGAATTTGGGAATGATCTGTGAGGTAAGATGAGGCAGGACATCTAAAGGAAGAGAAGTAAGGTTAAGTGGCTTAGGAAACTTTATTTATCTATGATGCAGATTCTTTTAAACTATACTAAATACTTTCTTACTTCTAGGAAGTTTGTGTGTATGTTACAGCCTGAAATGTGCCTCTTGGGAACAAATCACGTATTCTGTGTTTTACTTTCATAAAGGTATTTCTCATTTATTTATTTATTTACCGATTCCTTAATCACTTTTCCCAAATAGTAGCAAATTAGGTTTTAAAAGTCTTATTACCTTGCAATCAATTTTTATCAATATATTATGGATCCATATACCTACATGATACATGTTTCCTGGAAAAATTCACTAATGGTGAATATTAAGTTAGCTATTTTTATATACCATATATATTTTTTATCCTGGTCTATATCTTTTTCTGAGCCTGTGGACCAATCCTAATGGACATATTTGTTTGCTTTTTAGTTATTACTAATCAGAAAGTATCTACAGATTTAACTTACACAATTACATAGGGTTTTAGTTAAAAGCCTCTGTGATCTTAGACCTAAACAGGTTTTAGACCTTGCATTTATTCCATTTCATACATCTGTGGCCCAGGATATTGATATGTGAACAGGCCGGGGAGAAGGAGTAAAATGACCAACCATTGCCGGTTCTGTATTTGGCCACAGGTACCCTTTACCCATAGTTTTAGTCAGAACCATGCTAAAGAGTATTTACTTTGTTTAGTTCTTTAAAATTAGTATATGTGGGGCCGAGCCCGTGGCGCACTTGGTAGAGTGCGGCGCTGGGAGCGCTGCGACGCTCCCGCCGCGGGTTCGGATCCTATATAGGACTGGCCAGTGCACTCACTGGCTGAGTGCCGGTCACGAAAAGGACAAAAAAAAAAAAAAAAAAAAAAAAAAAAATTAGTATATGTGTAGTACATACTGTGGGTGGAGTTAAAAATTTTTTCCCAATATTTTAAAAATTTTATGCCAAGCCACACCAGAGTTTGATATTCTGCAGGAGTGCCTTATATTACCTTCAGAGGTTAGAGATCAAGGTAAAAAAGTTTAAGAATTTACTCAATCATGGAGAAACTAAAAGTAACTTCAGACCTGCGTGTATACTTAAATAGTCTAAGTTTGAGATTTTGTGGAAAGTTTTCACCCATTTTTCTATCGATTAATGATTAAAACCAGTAAGCTCTTATGGTCTTAGGTCATACATGAGCCCAGAAGAACTACTGGATTGTGACTGATTCAGATGATCCATCTTTACTGCTAGCTGTTGGGGAATGAGGGGAACCTTGAAATCCAGAAGTCAGAAGATGCTCGCTCTATCAGTTTCACAGTTACTGAAAGTTGGGAGTGTTATGTAGAGTTTCTGCCGAGTTCCAGCTCTCTGTTTTTTTAACATTTTTCTCTGGCTTCATGTTTCTCGCTGCAGGACACAGCAAGACCTTCACTGCTGCTCTTGGTAATGCTGGCTCACCTGTGACAAAGGGCATTACTTTTCTCAACCTTGGTGGGTAATGGAGAGATACGCATCGCTCTGCTCTGTTCTTCTAGTACTTGCTAAGCCTCAGCCCGCACTGTCTCACTTTCTTCTCTGTGAACCTCATTTTTTCATGCCTCTTCAACACTTGAATTATGCTGACAATCGCTGACCCTTTTGAAGCCTGATAGGAGAAGGTTTTCTCTGGAATACAACCCTCCCTCTCAACTTCACTAGCCTTTAGGGTAGAGGTAAATCTTCCCTTTTTAAAGAACTTAGGCTATGAGTTCTATGGTTTTGGTAGTAGTCCTGAAAAGCTAGTTATTAGTATGAAAATGATGGCCATGAATGAGATGTTTCCTAACAGCCTGTGAGAAATAATACATTATGTTGTCCCTTGATTCTAGAGAAGATAAGGGCCTTTTGGAAATTGTCCATTCCCTGTTGCTAATCATGAAAAGCTTCCAGATCCCGTTAATGATTTACAGGTCAGCTTGAGAGAGTTGTTTTCATTGCGTAAAAATGGTAAAGGGAACCTGAGTGTTGGGTTTGAGCACATTAAGGGAGTCTATAATGAAGAAAATAAAAGGTTTATTATACCTATTGTACCTCCCTGCATAAGGCTGCTTTTCTGTGCCAATAGGAATGTGGGGCACAAGCAGTTTAGCACTAGGCCAAGTAATAGAACTGTTACTTGCCTACATACGGGACATGACATAGTACTTAAAAAATGAAAGCATCAGGTTTAGAGCACATGATTCTTTGATGTCTTTTTCTATCCCTGTTCCCCAGTATGTCTACTATCGTGACAAAGGTTTAGGGAAGTACGATGTGAAGGAATTGAGCAAAATGAGAACCAAAACTGATAAAGTCCCTAGAAGGATTTTTATTTTGAATGATATTATGAATGAGGTTAGGTATCCTATGCTAAGTGGGCCAATATGTGGCAAATTTTAACATGATCTCTGACCTGTGGGAAATTGCCTTAGAGAAGCCCGGTTCCACTGCTTCCTGTGGTAAGAGATAAGTATAAGGTTTCCTGGGTCTGGGACTTGATTCTAATCAGCATCCCATCTCCAGAGTGATGTGGGAAACTTTCCACTGAAAAACTTAGCATATTTTGAGGGCAAAGGTGTCCTTCCTTTTTTTACTCCTGGGAATGACTTGAAAAATGCAGGCATGATTTAATCTGTGGTTTTCAGTGTGGAGAGGGCAGAAATGCAAGAGCTTTGTTACAGTAGGCTGTCTTACATACGCTGTATTTCCTTCTGAAGCATATCTTATTTGAAAGGCACAAAATTGCACTCCAAGTTAAAAGTGTTCTAGGGCTAATTTTTATGACAGTATTACTTTTATTGAGTATTTTTTGCTATCCAATTGCATGCAATTTCTCTGAATTGTCACCCTATTAAAAGGGGCTTACATTGACTGAAATAGTAAAGAATAGAGTTTTTCGGAAATCTTCATGAATTCGAAACACCTCTATAGAGGAAAGATATGATTATAAATAAAATAATATGCCATTTATTTAATGAATACTACATTCTAAGTATTTTACTTACCCTGATCCTTACAACAATTGTACTTGGTGATGTTATCCTCATTTTACAGATAATGAAACTGAGGCTGAAAGGGTGAGAAACATGCCCAGATTTCTTTGTGTTTATTATGAGGGACACAATATTCCTTTCTTAAAAAAAATTTTTTTTAATCGACAAATAATAAGTCTGTATATTTATGGGGTACAATTTGGTCTCGATACATGTATACATTGTGGAATGATCAAATCAGTAATTAGTATTTCCTGTATTAGTTTCTTATTGCTACTGTAACAAATTACCATAAACTTAGGGCTTCAAAGAACCCACATATTCTCTAACATTTCTGGAGGTCAGAAATCCAGAATGAGTCTTGAGGAAATAAAATCAAGATGTGGGCAGGGCTGGTTCCTTCTGGAGGCTCCAGGGAAGAGTTCATTCCTTGCCTCCGCCAGCATCTAGAGGCTAGTATTTCTGGCTCGTGGCCACATCACTCCAATGACTTTCATCAGCATGTCTTATCTTCTGTAGTCAAATCTCCCTCTGCCTCCCTTTTATAAGAACTTTTGTGTTTATGTTGGGTTCATGTGGGTAATCCAGGATACTCTCCCCATTTCAAAATCCTAATGTCATCTGCAAGGTCTCTTTTAACATATTCGAGGCTTTGGAGATTAGCACATGAATATCTTCAGGGGCCGGTGCTATTGACATTTTAGTGAGACAATAATTCTGTGTGAGACTGTCCTGCACACTACCCTGCACATTGAAGAATTGAACATCCCTAGAGCCCACTAACCAAATGCCGATAGGAGTCCCCCATCCTTTCCCCAATGATTGTGACAACCCAAAGTACCCTCATACATTTCCAAATGCCACCTCCCCCAAGGACATAGTACTACCCTAATTAACTGGTTAAGTGGCTGGTAGTTAATCTAAGTCATTTGATGCCAAATCCTTTCACTCTGCCCCACTATATCATTCATGTTTTTATACTGAAGTGTTGCCATAGTAATGCAATT
The DNA here is from genome assembly GCF_027409185.1 of Cynocephalus volans. Taxonomy (NCBI): domain Eukaryota; kingdom Metazoa; phylum Chordata; class Mammalia; order Dermoptera; family Cynocephalidae; genus Cynocephalus; species Cynocephalus volans. Next base: position 51,771,053 of record NC_084465.1, on the reverse strand, counting down.
ATTGTAACCATCTGTGCTAAGCACTTTAACATCACTTAATCCGTGCTGACTGAAAGGACACTTATTACTCAACTGGTTAGAGTTTTAAATCCTCTTTCCTTTTCCACAGAACACCTTCTATGCAAATGATTAGCATCTTTTTTTCTTAGAAAAAGGAGCCCATCTGGTTCATTTATAATCTAAATGTTTTGTCTATATGAAATCCACTACTATCGTGTGAATTTGTTTTTCTAAGATTCTAGAAAAATCATTGGCAAGGTCTACTCCAACCCTCCAATTCTCCAGAAACCTATTTTTTATACCTTTTCTCAATCTGGGTATAAGTAAGTGTTCTTGATACAAAAATATCTAGTGCAAGGACCGTGAAGGTGCGAATTTTAGGCAGCTAGCTATGTAAGGAAACATATTAGTACGTCACAAAGTGTCAGCATGCCTGCAGAGATTGTTTTGATGAATATCAATTTAAAGTTTCTCTAAATGAAATGACAGTTATGACAGCAACGATGAGTGGACATACATAGGGAACTAAATTTTAGAGCTTCCCCAAACTGGCAGTAATTATGAAGAAAATTCCCATTATAAGCTATTCCCAGACTATTTAGAAATATTTCGTGTTGCTTAATATTTATTCTAATTTGCTCTCAGAGATTAATTTCACATCAAGCCACAATTCACTTAGAAACAAAACTACAGGTATAAATTAAGATAACCATGGCTAAATGTCTGAGGAAAATTAGCCACAGATAGAAATAAATGAAATCTGTCTAGTAAGATGAAATGTACTGACACCAGACAGTTTACTTTATACAAGGGATTTTCAAGAAGTTCATGGAAAGATTTATATTATCTTTTAATTCTATTTTCCAATCAACTTTGAAGTCCTCTTGTATTGGTAAAAACTTCTGAGTTTCAAAAGGCTCAAAGAAAAAGACGGATAAAGTGAAGTTCTGGGCTTTATCTGTACCTGTACAGCTCTTACCACATGTGGATGATTTAAAAATCTTCCTCTTTTGCAGACTACTATGTGGCTGTTTACCTACCTGGTCATTTCTTACATCTGCTTAACATTCAACATCCGGACTTGATCTGCCACAGTCTGTTTCTGTCAGGTATGGCTGTACTTTTTCTCTTGTGGAAATGGCCTATTTAGGTTTGATTTAACTTTAATTAATATCTATGTTTGTGTGAGAGGGGTTTGTTTTATTTGCTGATCTTTTTTTTTCTTTGCCAGGAAACAATGAGATGACTGATATTTTACCTCATAGTCACTTACAATCACTGTCAGGATCCCTGGTACTGGATTGGTGTTCTGGAACGCTCTACAGAGCACTCCTTAGCCAGTCATATTTATTACAGTTCCTATGGAACAGCCGCCTAGACTATGAGAAGATGGCCATATTGCACTGTGTGCTCTCATGTGGCCCAGACCCACGATTCCTGGAAGGCCAGGTACAAATATAGCCCAGTTAAAAAATTGGCAAATAGAAAACACCAAATGTATTTATTTAGTGGTTGACAATGATCAGAAGTTATTTTTATTTGGTTGCAATTAGTTGGGATTTATGGTCTCTGTCTTGACTTCAATATATTCTCTTTTGCTCCCTTGTTATGGATCCCTACCAGACCTCAGATTGTGAGGATGTGTTTGTTATTTTGAGTACTCTTTTCCATATTGTGAATAAATGTTTAGCTACCTCCAAGGAAGTGCTCAGTAAATAATGAGTTTCTCAAATATCTTTTACTCTTGGTCTATATTTGCTGTATAATTATCAAAAGAACTAAAATATGGTGGCAAATATTTATTGCATTTTTAATAAAGATAGCTTACATTTGTATTGCACATTATAGTTTACAAAGCACTTTCATGCATCCTGTCATTTAATTTTTACAGCTATCCTATGAAGTTGGAGAAATCCTCTTGGGCTTGGTTGGGACCAATGGGTGGCTGGTTAACTGAAAAAAAATTTTTTTAAACCTAAAACATATAAATGTACATTTATTCACCCATCTTTTGATATAGATTAAGGCTTCCCTTGTGCATTAGCTAATTGGAGTTCAAAGTCATTTTTCTTGCATAAAACCATTGGTAATGTATTATCTCTGACTTCCTGTTACTTCTTACAGTTTTTATGTCTAAGGAGATCAATAATTTAAAGACTCTTCCAAAGCAATCCTTGTATATTGGGCATTTCTTACCCAATATTTTATAGTTGTCTCACCTACGCCTACTTTTTTAGTGTTTTCAAGACTTGCCTTTGAGTCTTTCCAACACATTCAACTTTGATCCAATAACACTCTTTTTGCATCCATATTTCACTTGTCTACAGTAATATTTTATTAAATTACCAAATTGTGAAAATAAATACAACTAGCATGAATAGGTTTGGAATACAAGAGCTTATTGGAAAGAGCAGAAAAGTGAACAAGCACAATGGTTTAGGCAAGCTTATATCTGTCAATTTTGAGGTAGCAAACAAGGCGTTTCTTTCCTCTAGCAGGTGAGGACGGTTAAGGAGATGGATTGAGAGAGTTGTTGATGTAACAGATCAGCTCTCCCTTGTGAGGGCAGTACAGCGATGCTCACAAAGGTTACGTGGTGCGACACTGTTCACACTGATGACCAAGCTGGGATTTAAACCCACGTCTGCAGCCTCCAAGCCTAATGGTTTTGGTTTTCTTTTTTTCCTGTAGCCCCAAGTTTTTCCTTCTGGTACTTTGCTATAACATGACCTATTCTAGCAAAAATAAACATTGGGTTGGATAAGGTTTATTTGGATCCCAGACAAGGGCATTTATTTTAAAAAAGTGTAAAAAGGGCCTCATTTATAATACTGTTTTAGCCACCCAGAACTGCATCATCTATCTTGAAGATAGTATAGAAGTGAGTGTATTCTTAGGCAATTCCAAAATAGATACAGAATTAAGAAGATTCATGTGTATTTGCACTTTGGGGTAGAGGTGGAATGCAGATTTGAATACCAACAGAGTTCTGTGGTCTTTTTAAAGATTATTCGATGGATTTCTGAGAATGCGTCTGCCTGCTATTCATTTGACCCTATTCAGGAATTTATAATTGGTGAGTACTGCTGATATTGTACGTTAAGATGAGTATCTGACCCTTTTGCTTGAGAGAAAGCAGTAAATTGATGATGAATGCCTTCATCTGTCAAAATGCTGCTTAGGAGCCCTTTTTTTTTTTTTTTTTAAATAACTCCATTGCAGTCAGCTAATTAAATTTTATTTTCTTGTGGTTTTAGGGAGAAATTTGTTTGGAGACAGATATAAGTAGGACCTTGATTCTGTAATTCTATTATACGTATATTTTTTCAGTGAACTGTAACTTTCTTAGCCCAGTTTTGTGTTGGCTGGCTCTATATAATGTCACTTGAGTAGATATAGTACCAACTGAAGTTTTTAAAAAAATTATTCTCGTTATAAAAAGCTGAAGCTGAATATTTTAGTCAGATAAGATCATAATGATTAACCTTTTGAGGATGAACTATCAGGCAATGAAAACTTTTGGTTTGCTTGGTTTGGTTGAATTGCAATGTCAATTGCCTTATTCTTATTAAACCATGTCTTTTATTTTTCTTTCAAAAATTCTCCTCAGCTTCTTCATATTGGAGCGTGTATTCAGAGACAAGTAACGTGGACAAACTTTTGCCATATTCCTCAGTGCTCACTTGGGATACAGTAAGTTAGCACTTTGAATTTCGTATGCAATAAAAATCAATTCACATTTGTGGGTCTGTTGTAGGACATCCTTGTTATACTAACTAACCAAGGTTGTGTTTCGTATCTGCTTTGACTGATATGGAACTGAGTTGGAATTTTCTGGCAGAAAAGTAATAGTGAATCTTTACATTGACCAAAAATATTTATATAAAATGGTAAAATTGAAGGAGAAGGTACAGTGTATTTGTTACTCTTCCTACTACCAGGCAAAACTAAACTCTATTATGGTATTTTTATAAAATGGTATTTTTATTTTAATTTTCTAGGTGACTAGAGTAGATTAAAATATTTCTTAGGTTTTTATAAATGAGGAATAGCTGGACCACTGCTGTCATACTTGGTACATTAGGACCTTCATAACCCCTTTTCCCAGCCTCACAAAGAAAATCTGTAATAACTCCAGAGCTTCAAGGTCGGTAAAACTCAGCAATCTTAAGCAGACTCACTCCATTCAACCTCTTCTTCCTGTTGGTCTGGACTCCCTCCTTTTAAATTAGGAAGTGCTAAGCTAAAACACTCTTCGTTTTCTCTGGAACGATGCAGTGAACTGAGCTTTGTTGGACTAGCAAGTGGAAACTGTGTCAGCAGCACCTGAAAATGTTCTGCCTCTTCTCTTTTCATAGTTAGATGTTGGAACTACATGCTTAGTGTTGAGGCAGAGGTTTGCTTCAAAAAAGTATTTAGAAAAATAAATTCAATTCAGATAACACAGACATAGGTACATATTTATGTACTAGGACAAATTGTAACACTCCTCATTTTGTATTTGGACCATGTCTTAGTATAGTCCTTAAAAAAAGATGTATCAGGTGTATTTGATTAAAAATTTTTGATATGCACAATGGTAGTGTTTTCCTAAAGCCTCTTTCTTCTTGTCCCTTACCATTGTAGTTATTAGATTTTCATGTCTCCCACATTTTTCTTTAAGAACACTGGTGAATTTACATGCAGACTCTGTGGTAGTGAGGCAGGAAGTCTGCAGGTTACACCACCCAGCCCGGAGTCAGGAAATGTACACGTGGGCTCCCTTCACTTACTACCCACTGCTGTCCTGTCCTGGGTTTGAAGTTTCCGGAGGCAGGGCTGGGACCACTGTTCTCAGGGTTGTGTTAAAAGACGGAGCACATGTTAATTGGATGTCCTGCAAGAGTATTATCCTGATGGGAAGTGCTTCACTTTTGCATTTCTCAAGCCTCTGTGGGGCAGAGGAGCCATTGTGCACATACACAGAGTGACATCAGGAAGTCCCACAAGAAGGGCAATATAAAGAAACCCGCAGTTACAACCTCTGTACCGAGTTTATTTTGGGGTTTACCATGTCGCTTTAAACTTCTTGTGGTTGGAGTAGGTTACCTGATAGGTCTCTTTTAAACTTGAAAGTCTGAGTCTGCTTATCTTTAGCAATGATGTAAATCATTTACTTTTTCTTTCTCTAATCTACAAGTGTTCTTAATGCTACGACCTTAATAAAAACTTGCTACAGTAGAAAACATTAATTTCACTCTTCTGTATGGAGAATGGAAACAACTAGCTTGGATTTTAAAGTGCTATTCATAACCTATAACTCTTATGGAATTCTAATGCTTTTTTGAGGTATCCTTTGTTGCTGAGTAGTGATTAGTGAAGCACACAACAGATTTTCATCATAGGCTTTCTACTGTCACAGTGAAGAACACCATTGTTTGAATGTTCTGAAAATTTTTCTATTTCTGTGATGCCCTTTTTCAAGGGAACACTGTATATTGGTAAAATCTAGATCATTTAAGTTCTAAACAAATGCCAATTTTTATTTCTACATAACACACTTCCTAAATTATTTTCTCATATATTATCTACTTTTTTTAGGAAATGAAAGCTGAATTGACCAGATGAGAGGCTGATTAGATAATTAACATGAGACACATTTTTCAAAATCAGTGAATAAAGAATAATTTTGGAAGTTTATCCTTTCATTAAATTTGTTTTAATGCTTACTAGTTAGCAGAATATCATTTGCACTGTCTGATATGAATTGCTCACCTTTCAGGTTTGCCATGGTGATGGTGCTGTAGAAACTCGTTATTGAGAGCTCTAATCTCTGAAATTGTGGTGGTCGATGAAGCACAGAAAAATTTTCCGTTTAAGTTATGCAAGAATTCCATTAATCTTGGTTCCTTCTAGTGAGGCCAATCATAATACATTAAAGTGAAAGAGAAGAGGAGGGAGGAAGGAGTACAAATAATGAAAAAACATTTCCCCTTTGTTATTACATTTGATGGTACAAATATAATTTGCCTTTGTTCTTAAATAGAAATGTGTAAAAAATACACTACATGCTCTGTATTTCTTCATAGTAGACTTTTCCTTTCATTTAGTGACTCTGTCAACTATTTTTCATGACTGTAAAGAATATATCCTGTCCTGAGGCAAGAGATAGGCTATGCTCAATGTTATTTATACATCCCAAGGTTTATTTAAAGTAGAGACTAGCAGGCTGGAAGCTGTCCTCAGCTTCTGTCTATGCAGAAAGCACTTCCTGAAGGCATCAGCTTGAGGCAGTTGATATGCTGAGTGGTTGTGTGTATATTTTTTCTCCGTCATAGGAAATTCCTGGAATAACCCTTGTGACAGAAGAGATCGCATTGCCCCTTATGAAGGTAAGTCCGTCACAGTGAGACTCAGAAGCACAGACACGCGTGACTAAACCTCTGCTGCCCTGAATATCATGGTTATTCCAAAAGTGATTGCAAACTGGCAGGGAGTAAGGGGCTTGGGATAGGGTTGGTTCTCTGGAGAATCCTTAAGTGGTCGAGTAGTTGCTGAGCATGATGTTACAGCAGTTCTTAGGAATGCTCTTTTGAAGAGGGAAGTTTTCTGAAGACAGGAGAGTTTTAACTGTGCAGACCAGGTGCACCTCATGCCAGTCTGGACTGCAGGTGTTCTTGTAAGTTATCTGTAGGGAGCCTGGTAGCTGCTTTTATTTCAGATGCACTGTCACTCCCTCAACACATGTGCACACACACACACACACACAGACACGCACTTCCCAATAGTAAAACCATAAAGTAACCTAGGCTGGGATTATCTAATTTCCTTCTGGTTCTAAGAACAGCTCTTCTGTTTCTCAAGAGTGATCTGTGTTGGCTCATTCTGTGGTCTCAGTCAAGCTCTGCACACCTCCTTCCTGCACACTAAGTTGCAGCTCTTAGTGTCATTCTGCAATCTGGTGGTTTCAGAAGAGTTTCAGAGTACAATAGGGAGAATGGGGTGGGGCAGGGTGAGTAGAGAGGAACACATATGCAATTAAAAAACTGGGGAGTATTTTAGCACAGTTTCCTTGAAGCTCCTTTGTTGTTTTTGGCATTGCCTCCTGGTAATTATAGCTTGGTGTGGACTGGGAAATCTCAGCTTTTGGCAGCAGGCAGCTCAGTGTGCTGTGGCCTTTCATTTACATCTGATTCTTTTGGGTCCATGAAGGGCAGGCCAGGCTTGGGGAGCTGGGGGAAGGCTGAAGGCCATGGGTGTTGAGGTCACAGAGATGCACAGGGGCCGTTTAGTGGTTCTAAATTTTGGCCCTAAGGAGGGTCCCTGCAGGATTGACTGATGGGCTGTGTTTCTAGGCAGAAGTCTGGGACCATTGTGAAACCTTAATTTTTTTAAGTGAAAATATACATGTTGAGAAGATTTTAGTAATAGTTTAAAAGGTGTATTAAGAAACTCCATCCTTTCATTTCATTGTTTCTGCCTTTACCAATAGTCCTATCCCATCTATAATGTGTTTAATGGACAAACTAGTGAAGAACATTTTTAAAGGAAAGAAATGTCACCCACAATTCTGTAGTCCCTAACATATCAACCATCTATTTTCCCCCATTCCTCTTGTTCTTTGTCATAGGTATGCATTTTTAATGGTGATGATACATACATACATATTTGACAAATACTACAAATTATATCATAAACATTTTTCATGTTGCTACAAATGACTCCATAGGATCCCCCTGGGTTGCTGTGTCTTAATTTACTTAATTATTCTTCTGATTTTGGACATTGAGTTTGTCTCTAGCTCCCATTAAAAATCTTTTTGCTGTTAAAAACAAAGTTGCTGTATATTTTTATGCAGTTTTTCTTTTGATTTGTTCCCTTAAAGTTAAATGCCAGGAGTATCATTGGGTGAAAGACTATGACAAGTTTTATACCTTTTGATTCTTATTGTCAAACTGATATTCAACAAAAGTTGTGGTAATTTATCAGCACCGCACTCTCCCAAGTGAGCCATGGGCCAGCAAAGTTGTGGTAATTTATACTGGTACAAGGGATTTATGAGTTTACCAGTTTTACTATAACCTTATCAACATGAGTATTTTCATTTTTAAAAAATTAAGTATAAAAGAGTGGTGGGAAGATCCTTTTAAACTTTTTACCCATTGGCTTATTCAAGAAATATGACTTGGCTTTGCTTAAGGACAAAGTAGCTTATTTTTGCAGTTTTTTTTTTCTTTTTCCCCATGTACATGTGTAAAATGACTTATGTCCTCCGTGGGTTTTTTCCTCCTTTGACATTCCCTCTTTCTTTCTCCTCACTTTTTTCTCCTCTTCCCTAATTATTGTTAGCATTTGGCTCCATGGACAATTGTTCTCCATTAACCATTCCCGCACATGCTTGGGTGCTCTTTGGTGACTCCACTTGTATTCTCGATCTTTTATGACCCTCTCCATACAGACGTGATCCATCAGGGAGGGCAGAGGTATGCTGCTGGGCCTGGCTTTGGATTCAGGAGAAGACGATCCTGGATTTGGTTTGACCATCAGCCTCCACCTCCACCCCAACCGCTCAGCATGGGAGACTAGGCAGTACTTTCTGGTTCACAGGATACCTGGCCCTGAATGTCTGTTGCCCCATCTCTGCTTGCATAATACTCCTCACTGTAAGCTGCTGCCTTTGCCTTTAACCTACTTCTTCTACCCCAAGTTCCAACTTAATTATGCAGTGCTGGATGTGGTTGCAGTGGCACATCCTACTGTCTGCTCCTCCCTCCCTAATCCCAGTTATGTGACTGTCCTGGCCATGCTTACTTGGTAGGAGTTGGCTCTGAACACTCATGGCCTGAGTCACAAATTACCTTTAGAGTGCAAGCTTGTTGCCCAACTCTTTCCTTGAGGCCCAAGGGACCTCTACTATAACCACACCGATCTCGATTCTCCTTGGGAGATGAGTGTCCTGATAAAGAGTCCAGGGAGGGATGGGAAAAATGAAACTAGAGGTGCACTTGCTTCGTGCTCTCTCTGCAAGTAGTTTTGGTGTGAGGTGGAGCACTTTGTGAATGTGTAATATGTTGCTATGGTCTGAATGCGTCTCACCCCTCACCCCAAATTCATATGTTGAACTCCTAACCCCCAAGTGATAGTTTTAGGAGGTAAATCCTTTGGGAGGTGTAGTGGATTGAATTATGTCCCCCCCAAAACTCATTGAAGCTTGAATTGTGTCCCCCAAGTTTTATGTGTTAGAAACTTAGCCCCACTGTGATTGTTAAGATGGTGGGAAATCCTATTATGGTGATTGAAAGGTGGAGCCTTGAAGAGGTGATTGGATTGTAGGACTGGGCAGTAGTGAATGGGTTAAAAATGGTGGTCAGGGGTGTGGTTCTGAGGGCTTTAAAAGAAGAGGAGAGTCTGTCTCTCTCTCTGTCTCTCTCTCTCTGTCTCTCTCTGCTTCCAACATCTTGCAATGTGAGACCCCTGGGTCAGTGTCGCCACCACTAGATGGACTTTGAACTTCCCAGCCTCAGAAACTGTAAGCAATAAATTTCGTTTTTCATTATAAATTACCCAGTTCCAAGTATTCTGTTATCACAAAATAAAACAGACTAATACAGGAGGTGATTAGGTCTTGAGGGCAGAGCCCTGGTGACTGGGATTAGTACCCTTATAAAAGATACCCCATAGAGCTAGCTTGTCCTTTACACCATATGAGATTACAATGAAAACACCACCATCTAGGAAGCAGACCTTCATCAGACACTGAATCCACCCACACCTTGATTTTGGACATCCCAGTCTCAAGAACTGTGAAAAATAAATTTGTTGTTATAAGCCACCCAGTTTATGGTATTTTGTTATGTCAACCAGAACAGACTAAGACATACATGAACATGTTAGGGTAGATAAACTAGTTAAATTAGAAGATTGTCACCTGAAATACAAGACTTCTTCACTTTATAAATGGTTCCCAAAAGAATTTTTAAAAATTAAGTATATTGAAGCAAGGTCATTGCCTTAAAAGCAATGTCATCAAGAGTGACCTTCCTAAGAATGATTTATCCCTTTGTAAACTATGGGTTGCTTAGGGGACTTTCATAAAAACAACCAAAAAAGCAAAACGTTACTTACTAGAAAGAGGGCATCGGGCTGGAGAACTAAGTCCTGTCGTTTCTGTAGAGAGATGGGTATATCTTCAGTCTACTTCCTAAGTGATGAAATTGAGGAACAGACTCAGGATAAGGACTTCTTGTTTTTGTTTCTTTCCTACTAGCCACTAGGTTGTGCTGCTGTTATTCATAATTTTAGTTGGGGACATAATGTTTTAATTCTTACAGTCGAGAGGAGGGAAATATCTTAGCCTTGGCTTTCTCAAAGTATATGCCGATTTTGAAATAGAATAGTTTAGACACATATTTAGTGATTACATTAAAAAATCCAGCCCATTAAACATGGCTAATAGAGCTACCCAGCTGGGCAAAGGAGTAGAAATTTTTGCTAGATACTGGGGAAGAAGGAGGAAGTCCATTTGTATTCAGGAGACCTTGAACTTGCAGCATGTACTTCCCCTAGGGGACAGCTTCAGGAGTTCTAGTCACTTGTCCTGTTAATTATAATATGGATATTCCTGTTTAGAGTATCTTAGTTTAGTATGGTGCCTTGCTAGTTTTATGTACACATAGTCATTTTCTATTCTGTCTGTGCTAGAGGTACTGGGTAGCTGTGTTCCTCTGGACTGTAAGTAAAAGCTGATACTGAGATGGCATCTACTGAAGTGTCAAACTGGATTGATGCTTTAGCTCTGCTAATTGAGTCCTGGTACACAGAGTAAATGGTTCTCTTCTAGTTGGCCACCTCCCTTGTAAGAAGATGCTGGTTAATAAGCAGAAGTAGGACCAAAGCCAGAGGGCCTTTTAGAAATGAAAGGCAGATGTTTTTTCCTGGCAGTAATTTGCGGATGAGCCAATACCACAGGGCTTTGTTTTCTTTTGTTTTTGGATCCACTGGCAATCCAAATCGTAAATGGGAAACAGTCCCTTAATGTATTCCATTGGTCCTTTTGTTCAATTTATAGTCACGATGGGCTGCATTTGTTAATTGTTTCATGTCATTCTAAGAGACAAAATGAGATTATTTCTGAAGAAGAGACTTGGAATAATTTTCCTTCTTTCAAAATGAAAAATTTAAACTATACTTTGTGCAGGAAAATGCTCCTAGGTCATTCCTTGAGGATCTGATGGCTTCTAACCCGAGTCTCTCAGAAGTGGCTAAATTCATGGTTATTTTTCTTATAAAGCATTTTTGTGTATTTTTAAAGCATTATGAGCTCTTTTCAAGTAGCTGGTGATGTGCATCTTGGGCTGTTGTGGCTTTCACTTTGTGGTGCTGGTGTTCCTGCTGAGGGCAGCGCTCAGTTCTCGCCTTGTGGTGTAAGTGCTAGTTGACAGTGGTTTTCTGTGCTCACAGGTTCATCCTTGAGCATAAGTGGAAGATGGTGAGCCTTGGTTCTTGGAAAGCGATTATGCAGATTATTCTCCCCTCTGCTTCTCTCTGTATTAGGTTCCACCATCTAAAAGTTTATGTTGGAGCTACTTTTATTCTCTGGGTTAAGAAACATGTTGGTCTTGGCATTTAGGATCCCTCAAGGATTGCCACTATCCTCCTCTTTAACCATATCTCCTTTTATTTATTTTATTTTTTATGTATTTTATCAATATACAGTGTAGTTGATTTTCATGTCCCTTTACCAATTCCTCTCTCCCCGCTCCCTTTCCCCCTCCCCCCATCAACATCATATCTGTTCACTTGTCTCAAGTTCAAGGAATTGCTGTGTCATATCTCCTTTTAAACAACACAGTCACAAGTCTTCAGCCAGCTGGATCTTTATTGGCCTTTAAGTCAGAAGTACAGTAGGTTGAGTAAAGTGTTTGAGGGTGGGAGGAGGACTGGGATTACTTGGATGTTCTCAAGGAGTGTTCTTAGCCCTGGCTGAACGTCAGGATCACCTGGGGAACTTGCAAAATCCAGGAGGCTCAGATTACACCCCAAACCAATAAAACCTCTAGGGGGTGGGACCGAGGCGGTTCTAATGGACAGCCAAGCCTGGGGATCGCACTCTAGAGGTCTCTCTTCAGCGTGGAGAATGAAGTGCTGTTGGTGGTTTGTTTTGCTCTCTCTGATGCTCTGTCTCTGATCTAGACCCAGAATCCGTATTCTAGTCTCTCAGTCTTTGCTCATGCCCTAAAAGCCCCACCTGGAATACCCTCTACTCATCCTTCACATACTCGAATCCATTTCCATCTTCTGGGCCTTATCCCAGGCTTCCAAATAGACCTTCCAGTTTACAGTGATCTCTGTGAATTTTCTAAACTTAAAAAAAAAACTATCACTTATCAAGTAGATACCAAGTAGTGACATACACACTAATTGTTTTTCTCTGTGCTCTCTTAATATCTGTAAGATACTATAATAATAGGTCAGTGACCTCCCTGAAAGACCTATAAGTTTAGGTGAAAATAGTTCTGGGACTTTTGGCTAACTGTGTTTCTTAAACATAAATTTTTATTTTTGTTTAGTTTTAAATTCAGATCCTCTTCCTTCTAACTCGGTGGTTTTGAACTATTTTAGGTCACAGATTCAGCCCATCTCTCCAGAAAAGTGCTCATACAAACACACACTCTATTTTACATGCAATCAGTGGATGCTCCAGCCCCTTTGAAGCCTGACCATGGACCTGTCCAGAGCTCTGTGTTATCTGTTTATTCTTAGCTGATAAAAGGTTATGAAGAAAGGGATTTTTAAGTGGGGGAGTGAAGAGAAGGAAGGTAATTTGGGAAAGATCTTTTCTTAGGAGCCACAGTGTGAGTGGGGTCTTCTGACAGCAGGACGGCATTTGGCCTGAGAGGACAAGGCCAGATAACAGGTAGGACACCTGAGTCTCTCCCCTCCTGTCCTAGGCAAGGTCTGGGGTGAACCGTGTCATGGGAGGCCTGTGGCAAAGCAGGCAGAGTTAATAGCTTAACTGACCACTAGATGTCACCCCAACACCAGTTAGTTTTCCAGCTTTTGGCAGTAGTGTGCCCGAGCCCAGATGCTGGCCAACAAGAAGGCTGTAGTGACTTCCAGTCAGGGACCTAATACTGCCAGATGTCTGCAGGATTTGTCTTAATATTTTTCAATATAAAGAACCAAAGGGTAGATAAAAGTACTTCTCTTACAAATAGAAAGGGAAAGAAAAGATAGACAAGGTAGGCCAAGTGAGGAGAGAGACCTGACACCAGTGTTCCTGTCTCCCTTGGAAATGACACTTTTTTTTTTTTTAATAGGAATTTAAATTTTCTTTATGTGGAGTAGGAGAAGATAGAGTTGGTTCGAATATTTAAAAACTCAAACTTATAGATGCTTTAGGAACACTTTAAGTCTCTTCTCAAGAAATTTAAAGCTTCCTTCTGTTCATTCCTGAGTAAGCAGACTTGGATCACCAGAAGCTAGATGGGAATCCTAGTAACTGAGTGTCACTGACCCTGCCCACCGTATACATGGGAGACACCCACTTCTCATACTGACATTTGAAAGAGCTGGGGGAACAACTGCTTAATGTCCCACATATTTTCTCTGGGTCACAGATAATTCCTCCAGAAGAATTGGAAGATGCTCTATACATCAATGCTAACTTTGCCCCACACTCACATATACTGAGGAGGAAAGGCTGTTGAAGAAACTAGCACAAAGGTGGAGAGGACACTTTCTTGAAAATAGTTTGTCTGTGGGAGAAAGGATGTTGGCTGGATGGGCATTTCAGGCTTCTGAAATAGCAAGTTTTAATATTACCATGTAATTCACTTTATTAATACTTCAAAATCCATTTCAAACCAAATGTGACTGTCTTTGCAATGCACGTTTGGATAATGTGCTTTTACTTAACATTAGGGCATTTTTCTTGATTGAGGTATATTTCATTTCTCTTATTTTTCTTGCAGCTCAGCCAAGTCTGTCACCACAGTAGGCAATAGCTCACTTTGTCTTGTGGCTACGCATTGATTGCACCCTTGGCCCAGTCAGGTCTTTTATAATTAAAGTCAAATCTTGCACGTATTTTGACAAGAAAGCATGTATCATAAATCTATCTTTATTTGTTTAAAAAACAACTTGTCATATCCTTCGACATTAAATGTATTAACATTGCATTTTATTATTTAAAAATGAATATAATGGATACATTCTTGCTTCAATGTAGTACAATTATACCAATAAATCAGAGATCTAGATAGAATGCCAATTCTGTCTTGAAATATTTCACAACTGAAGGTGAAACTAGTTTATTTCATCTTTTTTTATTCCTAAATTTTGGAAAATATCCTTGGATGTAAATAAGCTTAGCAGGAAAGTAAGCCTACTTTAAAATTAGTCCAAATTTTATGAACATTCTCTGACTGAACATGGTATTGTTGACACAACCTAAATCAGAAAAATGGGTCTCTAGGGAGAAAATGACTTGATGTATTTATCATGGGCTTCCCCACTAAGTCTCAACCCAGGGAAGTCCTGTTGGTTTTGGGAAGTGAGCAACAGTTCTGTTGTAAAGAGGATAGAAAATGTAAGGCAAGACTCTTTAAGTCTCTCTACTTTAGAATCCTGCTGGGACTAAAATGCCATCCATCATGGGAAGTATTCAGTCTGAAATGCTGCCACGTGAGAAGCATCACGTGAAGGCTTGTGTGATCCTTGCTGGGTAGTTTGGGCTACAGGCCCTGCTTGCTAAGCTTGATGTTTTTGTCTCTTGCAGGTGTACAGCTTTAAGGGTTACTGGGAAAAACTGAACTCCAACCTAGAATATGTTAAGTACGCCAAGCCACAATTATGCTATAAAAACAGTGTGGTCAGGAGAGAGTGGCACAACCTGATCTCGGAAGAGGTATGTGTGGGTCAGTGAGAATAGAGCAAGCGGCAAAAGCATAGTGAATTAGATCCAGGTGACGCTTTTACATCATAATGCTGGCTTACGTTTGCATCACTCTTACCAATTGCCAGGCACTTTTACATTGTTGTTACTGATCTCCCGATAGGCAGACAGTGACACTTCTATGATCTTTGTCCTTCTGAGGAGGAAACAAAGTAGAGAGATTAAGGGACACACCGCACATTCACAGTAGACGTATGATTAGTATCCGTGTCTCGGATGTGTTCTTGGGTTATTTTATAGTTAAAAATTGATTTTAAAAAATCTAGGTGCTCCTAAATGAGTGGTTGTTAGGGGTTGGGTAGTTGGGGGAGAAGAATGGACGTGACCAACTGTAGCCCAAAGGAGATCTTTGAGGTGATGGAACAGTTGTGTGTTTTGATCGTGGAGGTACATTGTGGATGTGAACTGACGTGATTAAATGATATGGAACTATATGCACGTTGTGCCAATGTCAACTTCCTCATTTTGTTGTTATACTATAGTTACGTAAGATTATACACATTGAAGGAGACTAGGTGAAAGGTACATGGGATCTCGCTGTACTGTTGTGTATAGTTAGTGTTATATATAGTTGACTCGCAACTACTTGTGAATCTGCAATTGTTTCAGAATAAAATGTTTTTAAAATCTAGGTGTTTTGATTATCTGGAAAGTATATTTCTTCTTTCTGAAGCTTCTAACTATATTGTATTATGTCCTTGATGTGAAAAGTCACCCCCGAAAGCTTCACCTTTCACACTTCTGAAATGTTCTCACTCCTAGAAAACAGGAAAGAGAAAGTCCACAGCATATGTGAGGAATATTCTTGAGAATTCAATAAAGTAAGTAAAGGTAAAGGTTATTGTATCTGTAAGATGGTTATCTTTTATAGTTACCTTCTTGGCTCCGTTTCATGGAACTAGCTTACTTTTGTTGTACGTCCTCAGCAAAATGATGCTGTCAGTGTCATGAATGCAGCCACTGGGCCCTATTCTGGTATTTGGTGCTGGAGTTTCTAGTGGGAAAAGCTTATATATTAAACCTTATATACTTGTGCCCCAGGGATGGATGATTTACAAAGGATAAGTGGAGAGAGTGCTTATTAAGTGAGCACTTGTGGGGAAAAGGGCAGACAGTAGGCTGACATTAAAAAAAACAAAGTTATTGGGCCTGTGAGCTTGCTCTTGTTTTGAAATCACATTTTCTGGATAGATGAGTCATCTCAGAGTGCTAAAAGTATAGGCGCCGTTCCAACTTTTGTTCTATTTTCTGTCCCCATTGTTTTTAATAACTGAGAGCTGCAATTGTTCTAAATCATCGCCTTTGTTGGTTTTGAGATTTTATAATTGCCTATTGTGGCTTTTGCTAGATCGATTAAAGTTTTTGAGGTTTTTCAGCAGCCTGAGAACAGTTTCTGCAGTGGTTTTATGGTTTTTTGTTTTTTTTGTCTTTTTTTTTTAAAGAGGATGTCTTCATATAGTGTTGTGGCTTTAATTTTTTTTTTTTTTCCAATAATGCTTTCTGTATGAATAACACGACTAATTTCTTTATAGGGTGATTTCTAACCTAGAAGCAAGGAATTTGGGTAAGAAAAGACCTGTAATAAAGCCTTCTGGGTTTCAGTCAGTGTTTTGTTTGTAATACTGTTCTTCCTCACAGCTGTGGGTTAGCAAGAAAATCACTTCCAGTAGTGTAATGAAATGGTAGCACCTTTTAGTATCTTGACGTTAGAGCAGCTACGCAGCTCTTTGCACATCTATCTTGGAATCAGGACCTTTGGGGATGGCTGCTGAATGTGCTTTTGTGTGAGGAGTCACTTGGGGGTGGGCCTCTGGTTTTGATCATTTCTGCTCATAGAATTGATCTAATTAACGTGCCTTCTGGCGGTACCCACAGGATGCACTTTGGCAATTCTCTTGGCTTGGGGCTGCTTTCTCTCCAGCTGTCTGATTATACAGGGTCTTCAGCTTGTATGCATCTTTCATTTTGGTTAAAACTTGGGCATGCACTGGGCTAGTTCCTATGGGTACAAAGATGGGGAGCCTCTAGAGAGTGGTGTAGTTCTGGAAAAAGAGCATGGGTTCGGAAGCCACACAAAACCAGACTTAAATTGCAGCGCTGCCACGTGCTGACCACGTGCTCTTGGGTGAGTTATTCATCCATTTTGTGCATTGTCCTCCTCAGGACTAGAGTGAAGAGAACCTGAGAGTAAACAGGGTAATGTAGATAGCACTGAGCACAGCGCTCAGCCCACATGTGTTACCTGAGGTGGCTGCTTTAGCGAGTGTGTGAGGAAGAAATGCTAACCCATCATTTCTAAACCAAGGGACAGGTATTATGTAAACCCCGGGTGCAGGGGGTGAGGGGCTAGGTCAGGAGTGGGGATGGTTGGGGGAGATAGGGAGGTGACATCCCAGAGGACTTAAGTCTTGACAAAGAAGGGGGACTTAGGTGAAATGGAGGAGGGGAATGCTGAGTATAGTATATTCAGATACAAGCCTTTTTTGTAGCTGTGGTCAGAGGAGCGCATTCATGCCCCATAAAGGGCAGCCTTCATTAAATAAGCTGGTGTTTTTATATCCCACTCCTGTTTTGTGGGCTTGGCTGTTTTAAGTATATGTTGGGTGATGCTAACGGAAATTATTTTATATGGTGCACAGTGCGTAGCTGCATATCCTGTCGCTGTGCACACAGCCCAGGGAACTGTGATGGTGAACTTGTGGTCCAGCCCAGGCTGATAATGCCTGGGCTCACTAAACAGCCCAGGGGAAGCAGCCTCTTCCTGTGTTACCAGGCCACCATTCCTGAAGCCAAGGTTCTGCCCTGCCAGACAGGGGTGTGAGTATGTGCAATTCAGGCTCACCCTTTGCATTGCTAGGGGCTTTGAAATGTGGAGAATGTTGCTGGTCTGGTGGGAGTTTCTGTTGTCTGCACCTCCTGCCCTGCTTACAGAGCTGCTCCTGCTCTGTGCTTTTAGGCCTGTTTGCATCCTGTTACTAGTCAGTCTCTCTTAATGCCCTTTAGGAAACTCTTCCCTTCCTCTCACATGCTCTGCTTGTACTAGTTTCCCGTGTAGAATGCTGTCACTGCCTGAAGCAGAACACTCAGTAAAATGCACGGCTGTTGGGCTCACATTTTGAATTATTTCATCCTGATCACGAGGATTGTGTAGGATACAGGTAGAATTTATCTCAAAGGGCCTCCCAGAAGGAGTCGTCAGCCCACTGGGCAGGGCGGTTCTGTCTTCTTGGCTGGCGGTGCTGGGCCTCAGGTGTTCTGGGAGAGGAAGAACAGAGCATGAAGGTGTGTTAAGGCAGATCTTCCAGTGAGACTGTTTGCCTGCCACTCCGCTCTTGCTAGTGCAGTGCAAGTCATGGTGAAGAACGTACTATTTGACTTAACCTTACATATCACTTTTCCGTCTTGATCTATTCACCTTTTCAGTCTGATAGCTTGTATTATTTGCCACAGTAATTGGTCTTGTCAGCTCAGTAACTTCCAAAGTCACTGACTATGGGGGTCAGAAAGTAGAAGGAAGAGGGAGGGGGAAAGAAGAACAGGTAAAGGGACACAAAAATCAACTATAATGTATATTGAGAAGTTAAAATAAAAAAAGAAAAAGAAAGTAGAAAGGAGATGTGCAATTCTTCTGTCGAGCGGCTGTCCCTTGGTTTATGGCCCCTTTAAGGTTAAAAGAGGGCCCAAGTCCCTCTCTCTCCAGTGAAGTAGAGGTTCTTAGACAGTGGTAAGTTCCAGTGTTGAAGAGGAATCAAAGCCAGAGCCTATTGGTACTGGAGAATGTGTTCCTTATTTTCTTTCTTTCTCGGTTTTTCCCTCTCTCTGTTTCACAGGGCTCTCTGAGTTTGACCTGAGTGATCAATTCAGCTTATAGGACTAGGTCACACTTAGCTAGTGAAAAAAATCTTCATCTTATTGGGGCAGTGTTATGTATTCCCAATGACTCAAGCAAGGGAAACTGGGCTGATTCTTTTCCCTTCTAACTCATTTTCTGAAAACTACCTTGATTGACTGTTGGCTGTGTTTATTTTCAGAGCCAAGATTAACGCCCCTCTTGCAGGAGGAAGACAAACACCAGAGGCTGCTTATGGGGTTGGTGAGTGGTCAGTGGGCTCTTTAGGTGCCAGCAAACAATGGGCCCCAGGAAAAAGGAAAAAGCTGGATTGTACTTTTCATTCTGATCTAAGTTTTCATTCATTTGCTCAACACATGGTAGTTGCCAGCCATTATAGACCCTGTGTGTCCAGTGGTAAGTGGCACATATGATTTCTGCCCTCTTGGAATACATAGTCTAGTGGGAGAGATACACATTAATTACACCAATAAATATATAATTACAAAATTATGCATGACAAGAAATGTATAGCATGGAGAGTGTTTTTTTAAAAAAGGAAAGAGCAGCATGTTTGTGTCATTTGTATTTGGGGTTTAAAATGTAACAGAATAAAGTATTCTTTCTCAAGAAGTTCTACTAGGATGACCAAAGAAATATAAATCAAATACATTAGAGAACAGAATTGTCCTTTAAAAAACAAAACCTTTCGGGCCGAGCCCGTGGCGCACTCGGGAGAGTGCGGCGCTGGGAGTGCAGCGATGCTCCCACCGAGGGTTCAGATCCTACATAGGAATGGCCGGTGCACTCACTGGCTGAGCGCCGGTCACGAAAAAGACAAAAAAAAAAAAAAAAAAAAAAAACCTTTAAAAAAACACATTAAAGAGACATCTGGAAAATCTAATAAAATATTTTAAAATATTGTGTAGACTTAGATATGGGATAGTCTATTACCTTAGATATGACAACTTAAAAAATATGAGAAAAATACATATAAATCCATATTTATACCCTTGAAACTTCCAGTCAAATAGTTTTCTTGGCAAATAGAAATGGCCAAACTTGATCCAAGAAGAAATAGAAAAGCTGAAAGCATAATAACCATAAAATAATTTGGGAAAAAGGTCAAGATTATCTTCAAATAAGGTCCCAAGTTATTTAACGAGTTAGTTCTTTCAGACTTTTGAAGGACCAAATTATTCCCATGGTATGTAAATCACTTTTTGAGAGAAGATAGAAAGCTTCTCAATTACTTAAAGTCATAATAACCTTAAAACCAAAATTTGACAATGACTGCTTTTACTTAAGAATATATAGATACTACAAGTTTAATTAAAATACTTTGCGGTGGTCTCTTGAAAATACAACATGGCCAAGTGGAGTTCTTTCCAGAAAGCTTAATATTAGAAAATATATTAATGTAATTCCTATTAAAAATTCAAAGAAGAAAAAAAGATAATCTGTATGTGTGCCTACAAGAGGATGAAATCAAATTCCACTTCTGGAATATACTAATTCAGTAAGACAAAGAATGGTCTAATACAATAGCCAACATTCTTCTTAATTAGAATACTGGAGGCATTCCCATAAAAATCAGAAGGAAGTTAAGGGTCTTTGCTATTTTCTCCATAATTTTACATTGTTCTGAAAATTATAGCAAATGCAATAAGAAACCAAAATAAAAGAAGATGCTATGATTGTCTAATGCAACAAATGACATAATCAACTGGGAAAATGGAAAATAATAAAGAACTTAGTAAGCTAGTGATTCTATAGTTTCTTTATTTAAATTACAATTAGCTAGTTAGGAAAGATATGGAAAACAATATTCCATTTCCAATTCTTAGTGTCTAGGTCTAATAAAAGTACAACGAAGAAGCCCATGAAATTTCTCTGACAAGTGACTGAGTAGTTCACTTGAGAAAGTACATAGGAGTGGGACTAAGATTACCAGATATCTAAATGTGTTGTTGATCTATAATAATAGGAAAAATACAGTTCATACACACAAAAAGGCCACCAGTAGACTCTAGTTTAAATTCGAATCCTTAGGGTATAATAGATGAGGTATTTAAAACCCATGTGAAAAGAATTTTTAATCAGTTAGTCAGTGGTTAAGTATTTGGAAAAGAAAATTTAGTTTCTTCCTCCCCCAAATACCACCATTTAATACCATAAAACAACAGATCTTAGATTAAGGAGTTTAATATAAAAAATTAAACTGTGAAAGAATTTGAATAAAATAAGTGGATATTTAAATAATACTCAAATAAGACCTATACTAAAATTATAAATTTGACTGAATAAAAACTTGAAAAACAAAAAAGCAAACAATAAGTCTACAAGAAACATTGGCAACATGTGACAATGATAAACATTTGTATAAAGTTTATAAATCAATTAAGAAAATAGAAGGGAAATGGACAAAGGCTTTGACCAACCAGTTTTCAAAAGTAAGTGGCCAAAAAGTCTAGAGCAGGGGAGAAGAAAAAAGTTTAATGTTGCTGTAATCAAATGACAAATAGCACAAGTGGTTTTTTGGATTTTTTTTTCTTGTCAAATTGCCAAAGTTTTAAAGATTATGCTAGTAAAATTCAGCATACAGGGAACTGGATAGCTTCATAAAATGCACTTGTAATATAGTATAACCACAGTGGAAGGTATTCTGGCAGTGTCTTGCAACACTTAAGTATGTGATCCAACAAATTTCATTTCTAGGAATTTAGTCTGACCAAGTAATTGGAGATATGGCAAACAACTTTTCTATAAAGGATGTTTTTTATGGTATTAACAATAGTAGAAGAAATATCCCATATGTACATTAAGGGAATAAATAATTACAGTACTCTCATAAAATTAAGTACTGTGCAGGCATTAAAAGTGTGGTAAAGAATAGCGACATAGGAAAACTATTATATGAAAAAACAGGTTACAAAACATTGGAATGGCTGTGCACACCAGAGAGGAGAAAAACCCAAAATGTTAATGTAGGATTACGTAATGTTAGGATTATGGGTGACTTCAATTTTCATCTTCATGGTTATTGTAGAAAAATTGAAAAGCACAAAAGAGTATGCATTATTTCTTAAGAAGAAAAAATTAATTTTTTAAGGAGCCAAATCAATTAGCACATACAGGAGACTGACTTGAAATAAGATACCACTGTGTATTGGCCCTGAAGGCCACAAGCTAGGTTTCGGTTAGGGTGTTATGTATGTGAATTTGCTAAAATAGAAGATATGTGCATATATGTTGTCAGTTGAATAATTCCCACGGGCTGTTTATTGGCACAAAGATCAGTCACTGAACAGAGTGTTTCGGCAAAAGGGAGAAGAGGAAAGAGGAGAGGAGGGGGAGAAAAGCAAAAGGTGGGGAGGGCTGGAAATGCTAACCACTGCTTGGAGAGGCCCAAGGATGATCAGAACAGAGTAGGTGTAGACACAAGCCTGTTTGGAGGCACTAGAGTGAATATTTCATTACCTTTGCATGTCAAGGCACTGTGCTGAGTGTCTGGCCACTGTGCAGAAGGAGGTACCCAAGGCATTTCTTTTCTACTCCTGCCTCTGTCCTTCCAAACACCCAAAACAGTCATTCCATATTTAAGTTGTTCCTGTTAATTCCCCAGGACTCCAGGAGCAGTTCTCCAGGAGAAACTTTAGTTCTTTGGTAGATTCCAAATCCTTTGACTTCTAAGTTGCTGATTCCACTGGCTTCCTTGGAGAATTCTCATCAGGACCTGGAGCCTGATGCTCAGTTGCTCACTGTGTTTTGGGCAAATCATAAGTAGTTCCTCTTGAGGAAAATGTTGGGGCCCCCTGATTTATGCTCATCAGAAAAATATTGAGAAGTATGTATTTCTGTTGGTGGGATCTTCAGATCCAATATTTTTCATATTGATAAGGAATGTTAATAAATGGATCTAATTCAAACAAGATGCATGTGTGAGTAGGTAGGTTGTGACTGACCTAATGCATATCCTTTTCCAGATGGTGTCTGAGCTAAAAGACCATCTTTTCAGACACCTACAGGGTGTAGAAAAGAAGAAAATTGAACAGATGGTTCTGGACTACATTTCAAAACTGGTCAGTTTTTGCTTTTTGTTCTCCTCACCTCCACCCCACCTCCACCCCACCTCCACCACCTGTACCGGATTCTCAGAATGTGTTTCAGTGAATCCATTTGTGCATTTTTCAAATTAGTTTTTTTGTAGCTCTCTCATTCTCAAACCAATGTTTTTGGTGCTATAGATTGAGGAAAGGGAAATAACCAATAAACAAATAACTTGGTTTTAAAAGTGGTTTATTGCCCTCTCTTCAAATAGCAATTATATATCATGGAAGCATAGGACAGTGAATTTAGTATGGTTGCCAAATGTTCACATCTCATCTTGGCAACTTCCAGCTCTTTATTAAACAGTAAATAATGATTTCTGTACATGGAGGTTTATGTAGACATGAGAGAACTTGAACTTCAATTCTTAATTAGCTCCAACAGCTCAAGTAGGCCAGATTCCAGCTCAGTTGTATAAATACTAGCACATTGGAGTCTGCTGATGAGATTGGCAGTTTATTACCAGTCCATGTATAAATAGAAGTGATGTGACTAGACGGAATTTTAAGGCTATCTTGAGTCTTTCAAAAGGCCTACAGGGTTGAGACCTGTTCCTGCTGAGGATATGCTTAACAAATTTAAAAAAACATTTTTCTAGAAGGAGGACATTCCATTGTTTCTCTTAAGTTTGGATAAAACCAGTATGCAAATGAGCTGGTGTGTGAACAAATATTTTTGTATTGAACTCTGGAATATTAGTTAAATTTATTAGATGTAACCCTGACTTAATCTCTTCATGTTTAATTTTAATGTTTTCTGCCTTTGTTGCAGTCATTAGTATCTGTTTTTAAATAACATTTGAATTTCTATAGTAAGGTTTGAGTTTCATGGTTTTTAACTTAGGAGGAGGGGTTGGCATTCTCATGTTCTGATATTTATAATCAGGGCATTAAATCTTTCTTAAATTTTCCTTCTCTGTAGAGTTGTTACTGATCTTCCCCTTGTTGGTACTAACTTGCTTTCTTTGTCCTTTAATTCATATGCACAATTATGTAACACATCTACCTATGACCTTTCTTTCTGTTGAGTTTAAATCTTATCTTCCAAAATGCTGAGAAAGGTTTTTCATTCAAGCATCATTCTCCTTTGTAGTTAATCATACAGAAGATTTAACACTAGTTTGTGTTAACAAATTCTAGAACCAGTAGGCCCAGAAATGATTCGTATGCAGTCTCAAAACTCAATATCCCTGACTTTCTGAATCGGCAGTCACTGATGGAGGCCTAGTCTCCCTGCCTGCCTTTAAGCAGAGTGGCTGCGCAGCCTTTCTAAAACACGTCCAAGGAAGTAGCTGCAGCACCTTATTATATGGTTTACATGTTATCTTACTTGATTTCAGCCAAAGAGAAACAGACTCTGTTTCGTTGAGGATAAATAATGGTTGCCTGTGCATCTCTGGAGATCCTTTCTGCTTTGTCCTATGCTCTTAACTCACATGTGCAATACATGGATTCATGGCTGATAACAGCTCCATGGAGACTGCCCTACAGATGATAGACTTGTTGCAAAGTTAGAATGGGTTTCTGGATAAAGCTCTAAGGCAAAGAAATCTATCTCCTTTGGTTGATCATGATTGATTTATTGATCACCTATCTTCTAGTCAGTGTGCTAATTCTTACAACAACCTTATTAAGTACTTCCCTCTCATTTTATAGATGAGAGGATGCTGAGATTTGGAGAGGGATAGATAACTTGTCTAGAGTTACACAACTACTAAAATATGGACCCTGGACTTGATGCCAGTCTTGCTCCACAGCTCACACTCATGATCTCAGTGGTTAGATCTTGGCCCTTGCAGTGTAACAGGCCTGGAGGAAACCCGGTGACCCTTGACCTTCACTGATGGATGAGGGTCTGTAAGTGTGAATGGCATGGCCAGTTAGGCAGGCTGGGGCAACTCAGCTGGAGCAGTGCCCACATAGACAGAGGGTGCTCTGTTAGATGCTGGTGCATATTTTCAATCTTTCCATTTTAGATTCCAGCGCCTCACAGTTGACCTCAGAAGGGCTGGTTGTGTGTCTGTGCACAGTCTGAATGCCAGCTGCCCCGGGTGTGCTTGTCAGAGCTGTGGAGGGATAGCTGTAGGGGCCTTGAGGGAAAGGATGTGAAAATTGGTTAATGGACTGTCTTTACCTCTAGCTGGATCTCATTTGCCGCATACTGGAAAGCAGTTGGAGGAAACATAATCTTCACTCCTGTGTTCTCCACTTGTACGCAAGTATTTCTCATTCTTTTTGTGGTGTACAAAGAGCCAGAACAACCCTGATTACTGCCTGTTTTAGTAAAGCCGTTTTGAAACTGACTAGTTCAAAGCAATTCTCACCAGCCCCAACACGATCTATCTTAGTTCTGTGCTTGGCATTTAATGTCATGCCCCTGTTACTTCACCCGTTCTCTTTCCCTGGCTTATGGTTAATGAGAAGGGAGGGACACATGAGCCCAGTATTGCTGAGAAGGGGAATTGCAGTTAACACATTTATTGTTTTTGTGCCTATTGTCTGGTTAGATTTTAGGCATTAGGCTGATGGTCACTGTCATATTTATGAGGCTTTCTACAGGGCATAGCATTTCATGCTTAGCATGAATCCCCCTGTGTGTGATACGCAAGAGCCACTGCTTAGAACAAATGGGGTTTTAGAGATGAACTCCTTGGCTGACATACGGCTTTATTTTGACCCAGCAATGGGCATGGCAGTGCTGCTGAGTTTGCAGTCTTTCACATCATGACCAGGATTTTGGAAGCTACTAGCAGTTTGTGTTTACCTCTGCCTCCTGGTAAGTCTTGGCTCCTTTGTCTTTTGGTATAATAAATTTCTTCTTTCTTCTTCACATGGTCCCTGGACTTTGGCACATTATGAGTTTATGATGAGACTTGTGTGTGAGAAATTGTGTCTGGCATCACTGGAAGAGATGGGCCCTGAGGCTGGTGCCTGCTGACTGGATCTTCCCTGACTGCTAAACTATGTTCTGGTTTGTTACTAACTTCAGGGAGCTTAGGCTGGTCCCCGTGAAACTGTCTAGGATAATATGAGCCAGTGGAGCTGATTCAGGGAGCTGATTCTCTGCTCTCTCCAGGCCTGATTTATCTGTTCAAAGTGTCTGAAGGTTAATACTCGGAAGGAAGTGGGTCTGGCTCAGTGCCAAGAATTGAGCTGCTTCTTACATGCTTGGGACTAAAAATTTCCCTTAGGATTTTTTTTTTAATTGAATCATAATTGATTATACTACATATTTTTTGGGTTCAATGTTGACATATGTTGAACAAATATATTACTAGTATGTATATTGTTACAAATTGTACTTATTCTTTATGCCCCTTGTCCAATCTCTCCCCATCCCCCTCTCCCCCCCCCCACCACTGATAACCCTAGATTTCTTCTCTCCCTCTGAAAGAGTGATGGTTACTCTGTTGATTTGTTGCCTAGATGATCTGTCCAATGCTGAGAGGTGTGTTCAGGTCCCCCAATATTATCGTAGAGCAGCTGCTGCTTCTGTCACTCTGGAATGGGCTTTGTGGAGAGAGACATACTCTTCTCTTCTTTGGTCTCTGCTGGTGACTCTCCTTGTGTCAATGCATTTCAGTGCCTGGTGGACCATCTATGTGGTGGTTGTGGCATCTAGCCACTTTTGTGGCAGCCATGGTTACTGTGGTGGGCCATCCACATGGAGGTGATGGTTTTGGCATGCTCCTTGGTGCTGGTGATGTGCCTTGTTGTGGGGGGGTCCAGTCCCTGGCTCTATGCCTTGGGCCCCCAGGTGGGGCCCCGAGGTGCAGACAGTGTGCCTGATTGTGAGGGGGTCTGGACTCCAGCTCTATGCCTTGGGCCCCCAGATGCTGGTGGTGTGCCTGGATGTGGGTGGGGGGTCTCATCCCTGCTCCAAGCCCTGGGCCCCTGGGCAGGGCCCCGACGTGCTGGTGGTGTGCCTGGATGTGGCCCTTAGGATTTTGAAGTGGGATCAAGCCAGGCCTCAAAACACCCTTGGGACATATATATACAGTCATGATTTAATTGGTCATTTGTTCATTCAGTCAACAAACATTTGTTGAGCAACTATTACATGCCAGGTAGTGTGCTAGAAATTAGAACAGTTACAAAAATTAAGAGTCTAGTTGGGAAGATGTGCATATAAATCAGTATCCACTTTAAGAAATAAGCTCCTGTTTGCTATAAACTATGTACCTTCTGTTTGTTACATATAAGTTTTTTTTTTTTTTTTTGGCCGGTAAGGGGATCGCAACCATCAGCACGGTGTGGTCTGCACCACGCTCAGCCAGTGAGCACACTGGCTGAACCCGTGGCCTCGGTGCTCCCAGCACCGCACTCTCTAGAGTGAGCCATGGGGCCGGCCCATTTTTTAATTGTTGTAAGAACACTGAATATGAGATCTATCCTCTTAAAGTTTTAAATGTACAGTATTGTTAATTATAGGCACAAAGATGTATAGCAGAACTCCAAAACTTATTCATATTATGTGACTGACTCTTTATACCCAATGAACAGCAGTTCCCCTTTCCCCCCGCCCCAGCCTCTGTCAACCAACATTTTACTATGTTTCTGTGAGTCCGACTACTTTAGATACCTCATAAAAGTGAAATCAGGCAATTATTGTCGTGATTGGCTTATTTCACCTAGCATAATGTCCTCCAGATTCATTCATAAATGTCACATATGGCAGGATTTCTTTTCTAAGGCTAAATAATATTCGCTTATTTATTCTATATTTTCCTTATCCATTTATCTGACAATGGAAATTTGGGTTGTTTCCATATCTTGGCTATTGTGAATAATGCTATAATAAACATGGGAGTGTACATATCTCTTCAAGATTCTGACTTTCTTTGGGAGATATATCCAGAAGAGAGATTACTGGATCATATGGTAATTCTTTTAATAACTTTTTTTAGGAAACTTTATACTGTTTTCCATAGCACCTGTACCATTTTACATTCCCACCGACAGTGTGCAAGGGTTCCAATATCTCCACGTTCTTGGCAACACTCACCTTGTTTTTCTGATAATTGCCACTCAGAGGTGTGAGGCAATATCTCATAGTTTTGACTTGCATTTCCCTGATGATTAGTCATACTGAGCATCTTTTTCGTATACTTGTTGGCCATTTGTATGACTTCTTTGGAGACATGTCTGTTCAAGTCCTTTGCTCATTTTTAAATCGGGTGGTTTTCTTGCTATTGATTTGTTTGAATTTCTTACATGTTTTACATATTAACTCCTTATCAGATATATGGTTTGCAAATATTTTCTCCCATTCTGTAGGTTGCCTTTTTCACTCTATCGATTGTTTCCTTTGCTGTGTAAAGCTTTTTATTTTTTTTTTTTAATTGAAACATAGTTGATTGTACGTGTCTGTGCGGTACAGAGTTGAACATCAATAACCTGTGTGCAATATGTGATGCTCAAATCAGGATAATTAGTATATTCAACATTATTGTTTTTAATGGCCCTTTACCAATTCCTCCCTTACCCCATTCTCTCCTGCTTTCCCACCTCTGGTAACCTCAGTTCTGTTCTCTCCTTTTGAAAGTTCAGTGTATTATTGTGATTGTATCTTTCTTTCCCTTTTTTAAAAAATATTTATTTATTTTTTAGCTCCCACTTATGAGTAAGGACACATGGTATTTAACTGTGCTTGGCTGATTTCACTTACCCTAATTTTCTCTAAGGTCATCCATGTTGCTGTGAATGGCAGAATTTCATTCTTTTTTATGGTAGAGTACTATTCCGTTGTGTAAATATATCATATTTTCCTCATCCAGTCATCTTATGATGGACATTTAGGTTGGTTCCAATTCATGACTATTGTAAATAGAGCTGCAGTAAACATGGGAGTGCAGGTATCCCTTGCACATGAGGATTTCCATTCCTTTGGGTATATACCCAGAGGTGGGATTGCTGGATCATATGGCAGTTCTATCTTTAGTTGTTTGAGGAAACTTATAGTGTTTTCCATAACGTCTGCACCAATTTACAGTCCCACCAACAGTGTAGGAGTGTTCCCCTTTCACTGCATCCTCACCAGCATTTGTTATTCTGTCTTTTTGATATATCTCACTGTGGTTTTGATTTGCATTTCCCTGATGCTGAGTGATGTTGAGCATTTTTTCATGTCTGTTGGCCATTTGTGTATCATCCATTGAGAAATGCCTATTTACCTCCTTTGTCCATTCTTTAATTGGGTTATTTGGTTTTTTTTTTTTTTACTGTGAAGTTGTTTGAATTCCTTGTATATTTTGGATATATTTGGATGCATAGTTTGCAAATATTTTCTGCCACGCTGTACATTGTCTTTTTGTTCTGTTAACTGTTTCTTTTTCTGTGCAGGAGCATTTTAGTTTGATATAACCCGATTAGTTTATTTTTCCTTTTGTTGCCTGTGCTTCTGGGGTTGTATTCATAAGGTCTTTGCCCAGTTCTACTTCCCTATGTTTTCTTTTAGGAGTTTTATAGTTTCAGGTTTTATATGTAAGTCTTTAATCCATTTTGAGTTGATTTTGGTATATGGTGAGAGGTATGAGTCTAGATTCATTCTGCTGTTCCTGTGTCTATTGAAATAATCATAGTTTTTGTCCTTGATTATGTTGATGTGGTGCATCACATTTATTGACTTGCATATGTTGAGCCATCCTTGCATCCCTGGAATGAATCCCACATGATCGTGGTGTATAACTTTTTTGATGTGTTGCTGTATTCTGATTGCTAATGTTTTATGGAGGATTTTTGCATCTGTGTTCATCGAAGATATTGGCCTATAGTTTTCTCTTTTTCGTTGCATCTTTGCCTGCTTTTGGTATCAGGGTGATTACTCGCCTCATAGACTGAGTTTGGGTAATGGCCTCTGTTTCAATTTTTTTGAATAGTTTGAAGAGATTTGGAATTAATTCTTTTTTAAAGGTTAGGTAGAATTTAGGAGTTAAGCCATCTGGTCCTGGGCTCTTCTTTGTTGGGAGACTGCTGATTACTGCTTCAATCTCATTGCTTATTATTGGTGTGTTTAGGTTTTCTATTTCTTGGTTCAGTCTTGGTAGTTTGTATGTGTCCAGAAATCTATGGACTTCCTCCAGGTTTTCAAATATATTGGCATGTAATTGTTTATAATAATCACTAATATGATTCTTTGTATTTCTGTGGTATTGGTTGTAATGTCTCCTTTTCCATTTTTAATATTAGTCATTGGGATTTTTCTCTTCTTTTTTAGTTAGTCTAGCTAATAGGCTATTTGTCTATTTGGTTTATCTTCTTGAAAAACTTTTTGTTTCATTGATCTTTTGTATCATTTTTTGGGTTTCTATTTCATTTAGTTCTGCTCTGATCTTAATTATTCCTTTCCATCTACTAATCTGGGATTGGATTATTCTTGTTTTTCTAATTCTTGAGGTGTAGTGTTGTTTATTTGAAATCTTTCTATTCTTTTGATGTGTTTATTGCCATAAACTTCCCTCTTAGTGCTGCTTTTGCAGTGTCCCATAGGTTTTGGTATGATGTATGTTTATTTTCCTTAGTTTCAAGAAAATTTTGATTTCCTGTTTAATTTCTTCTTGGACCTATATGTCATTCAGGAGCATGTTGTTTAATTTCCATGTGTTTTTATAGTTTCCAGAGTTTTGCTTATTTTTGATTTCTATTTTTAATCCAATGTGATCTGAAATGATACTTGAAATGATTTCAGTTTTATAAAATTTGTTTAGACTTGAGACTTGATTTGTGACCTAACATGTGGAATATCCTGGAGAATGTTCCAGAATGTATATTCTGTGGTTGTTGGATGAAATATTCTGTAGGTATCTGCCAAGTCTAATTGGTCTAAAATGTGGGTTAAGTTCTGTGTTTCTCTGATTTGTTACCTAGATAATCTGTCCAACGTTGAGGTGTGTTCAGGTCCCCAACTATTATTATGTTTGGGTATATCTCTTTCCTTATAGTTTTTGCTGTATATATATCTGAATGCTCTAACATTGTGTGCATTTATATTTCTAATAAGTCTTCTTGCTGGATAGATCCCTTTATCATTATATAGTGACCTTCTTTGGCTCTTTTTTAGTCTTTGGTTTAAAATCTGTTTTATCTGATATAAGAACAGCTATTCCTGCTCATTTTTAGTTTCCATTTATGTGGTATATCTTTTTCCGTCCCTTCACTATTAGTCTGTGTGTGTCTTTACAGGTGAAGTGAGTCTTTTGAAGACAGCATGTAGTTGGGTTGAGCTTTTTAATTCAATCAGCCAGTCTGTATCTTTTGAGTGGGAAACTTAATCCATTTACATTTAGGGTTGTTACTGAAAGGCACTGTCTTACTCTTGGCATTTTATTGATTTTCATTTGGATGTTACAGAATCTTTTTAGTTTGTGTAGTTCCACTTTTATATTTTTGCTTTTGTACTTGTGTTTTTGATGTCATATCCAAGAAATTATTGCCAAAACTAATGTCATGAAGCCTTTCTCCTTTGTTTTCTTACAAGATATTAATAGTTTCAAGTCTTACATTTAAGTTTTTAATCCATTTTGAGGTTTTTTGTGTGTATGGGGAAGATAAAGTTTCCATTTCATTCTTTTGCATGTGGATATCCAGTTTTCCCAACACATTTATTGAAGAAACTATCCTTTCCTCACTGTGTATCCTTAACACCTTGTTGGAGGTTGAAGACCTTATTACATGTATGAGTTTATTATTGCATTTAAGTACTAATGAATGTTAACCTTTATGATAGCTGTGACTACATAATACACATGATATATATCAGCTGGTTTTATTTAGCTAATTTATATCTATCGATCCATTAATCCATCATTAATTCATTCCTTTATTTTAAGCCAACACATACAGTGCCCATTTTATGCCTGATACTTCACATAAATTAGCACATTTTATTTTCAACAATCCTAAGTGGTAAGAACTTAAATGTAATCACATTAAATTGTCAGTATCTAACCAGTTTTGGGCCAGCAAAAATGGCACTTTCGTATGATTCACTTTATATTATTCCCATTTTATAGGTGGTGAAACTGAGGCCAGAAAGGTTAAGAAATTTGCCTAAAGTCAAGACTAAGTGACAGAGCCATATTTAAGTCCAGGCAGTCTAGCTTCAAAATCTGTGCTTTTTAAACTAATGTTCTTTACTGCCTCTTGAATTTTATATCCCAGTTGAATTAGTTGATGTTGAAACATTGACTATTTATGGACTCAAAGAATCCCCACGTCATCTTTTGGCTTCTCTGCACATGTGATATATCTGATTAGCTGATACAGGTTGGAATCATTCAAGTTTCCTCTGTTCATAACACCTTATTTTATAAGGTCTTTTTGTAGTAGAGGTACAAAAAGAATTTTATTTATTTATTTTTTTTATAGGACTTCAAAGTGACCATTCATGAGGAGAATAGATGGTTTTAGATTATCCGAATGGAATATGAATTGTGAAGTACCATCTAGAAAGAGTGAAGGAATTTCATGAAAAATATATATGGCCTTCTGGCTTAAATTCTTGTTTATCATTAACACAAAATAGATTAACACTTGTATTTTTGTTTACCGTTTTTATTTTCCTTTTGAAAATAAAACTAACTTACTGGTGACATCATTATGCTTGGGAGATCATAAAAATCTATCTTCAGAGGGATAAGGAGGGAAAAAAGAAAAATGTTATCCATAGTGATTGAGAATTGTTATGAGTAGACCTAATGGCTTGTGTCCTTGGGTCAGGTAAGGAAGAGCAGTTCCTCTCTCCTTTTCTCTTAAATGTTTATTTCCCTCATGTGAAGGACATAATGGAGTGAAGTGACACTGGATCATTGTGTATGTGCCCATGTGTGTATAAATTCAGGGCATTTATACATGTACATAAAAGTGTGCTTGCTTTCCAGGTTGTATTAGTTCCTTTTTGTGTTGCTATAACAGAATACCTGAGACTGGGTAATTATAAAGAATGGAGGTTTATTTAGCTTTTGATTCTGGGACAGCTGCATCTGGTGTGGGCCTCAGGCTGCTTCTACTCTTGGTGGAAAGGGGCCAGCAGCCAGCACATGGTGAGAGGAAACGAGAGAGAGGGGAGGTGCCAGCGTCTTTTAAACAACCAGCTCTCACAGGAACTAATAGAGAGATAACTCACTCACTACCCCCTCCCCCATGGAGAGCATTAATCCATTCATGAGGGATCCGCCCCCATGACTCAGACAGCTTCCAACACTGCCACATTGGGGATCGGATTTCCACATGAGTTCTGGAAGGACAATACATCCAAACTCCATCACAGGTCTATTGGGCTAGTGAGGACTGTTTTGAGTTTCAAATGTCAAAAACTTGTAACCAGAATTGGTTAAAGAAAAGAAGGGAATGAAGACCATAAAAGGCAGTCATGGTTTAGAGCTAGAGCATTTGCTGTTTGAAGTGCTGTTTAAACCTGTGTTCCCCTCACTGGCTAGAAGAGGCTTAGGAGCCCTGGAGAATGAGGACTAAAGTTGGATGGAACTGATGCCTAGTTATAGCCAATTTTCTCTGGTGCTCAGGGCTGACATGAGAAGGAGGCCAAGAATGGACCATTGAACTTGGGACTGCCCAAGGGATAGAGGATGAAAGGTCATCAAGGATTTTTAGGACATGAACACAGGGCTGGAGGAGGAATTTTGAAACCAGGAAATCAATAGGATCAATAATGTAGTATAAACTTTTCAGAAATAATTTGGTAACTTACTTTTCGGAAGAATTTCCAAATCCATTTGAAAAATCTCATGTTTTTGATTAGTAAAATCATTACTTTTTTTTTCTTTTGGATTCAGGGAAGCTAGTGGACTCATTTTGTTGTCAGCCCATTAACATCTGCTGGTGGGCAGAGTCTGCACTTCATCTGATCCTTGATGTTGCCAGGACTTAGGACTGTCCTGCTGCTTATGATTCATGTGCTCAGAGAGAAAATTCCATGATCTCTCTGAATCCAAGCCCCTGCTTGTTGGGCATCATTCCTTTGCCATGTGTGTTCCTAGGAGCAGGCCAGGATTCTTCTGTCATTCCCACATCCAGCAGGTTGCCAAGCCTGTGTGTGTTACCATGCCTCTCTAATCTCTTCCCTCCTTGTTCACTGTCAGCGCCCTCATTACCTCTTGTACATGTTCACACAAGGGCCTCTCTACAGGTCTTCATTCCTCGTGCAGCAAAGTGTACTCCAATGCATTCTTTGCCTGTTGCCATATTAATATTCCAAAAGTAAAACTCTATCTTGCTCAAAAACTTTCAGAGCCTCTCCAAAGTCTCCTAAATTAATAAATTCCTTGCTGTCATTCAGAATTCAACTACTGTCACACACACTGAACTGGTCACATTTAAAAAATGTATATTTATTTTTGTGACTATTTGATATTTTGCCTCTCCTATCAGACTGCAAAAAGGTGTAAGGGAGCAGCAGCTGTGCTTGTTTTGTTCATTATTGTACTCCCAGCCCCTTGTCTGGTGTATGGAAGGGATTTGCTGAATAAATTAACCTTTCCAACCTTACCTCTTAATCATTCCTCTGTCACATGAGATTCCAACTCAACTGGATCATTTCATGTTTTCTGAATATGTTCCATGCCTTCTCACCTTTGGGCCTCTCTGTTCATATTGTTCTATTAACATAGCCACCAGTTATTGAGGGAGAGCAATGTTATAGTTAAAAGCCTAGGCTAAAATCCCAAAGCCTGCATTCGAATTTCAGCTTGCTATGTACTATCCATATGATCCTAGGCAAGTTTCTTAGCTCCTGTGACTCTCTGTTTCATCATCTATGAAATGTGAATCTAGTAGTTCCCACCCCCTAGCATTGAATGAGGATCAAATGAGCCAGTGTACAGATTGAAGTCCTTGGGACAAGTACAGTATTAGCCACTGTTGTTATACCATGCATGTGCTAGGCTCTTTGCAGTCCTGGTTGTAGTTCTCAGAGCAACCCTATAGGAAAGGTACTATAGTGGTTGCATGTTAGGGATGAAGAAATGGAGGCTCAGAAAGGCTTAGTTACCTACAGCTAGTGAGTAACACAGCACGATGGCAGCCTAAGTCTGCTCATGCTGAAACTGGATTTTTCTATTATCTCGACTCAGTATATTCTCTTGCCTCATTTCCACTCCTAGCAATTGCATTTACTCTTCATAGGTTCCCTTAAATGCCGTCACTTCTGTCATTGATCTGGGTTTGTGAATGTTTGGGTAGCTGTCCCCATGAGACTTAGGCTTGAGAGGTTACCCTACCTCTCTATTAAATTTCTATAGATTTGCTATCTGGCCATATCATTTCAATTCTTTCTTTTCTATAATTTAGTCCAAGTAGACTCCAAAAGCCTTTCTCTAGGGCATAACCAGAGATTAGGTCTATAAATTCTTTCCTTCTAGTCCAAACGTTTTTCTCTTTAGCAGAACAGTCCCCATCCCAACAGCCTTTTAGGATGGGCATATGGAGTTTGCAGCTTTTACAGACATATTAAACTGTAAAACCATTTTGCATTTAGCAGGTCTTACCCTCTTTTTGCTCAGGAAGGAACCCAAGAAGGGAATACGTACTCATTGGGAACTTATATACCCAACACTATACTTAGTTGTGATAATACAAAAGAGGAAACTTGGACCTTGTCTTCAAGGAATTTAGTTGGGTCCAGGCAACAAGCACCGGGTTAAGCAGTTTATTAACATGATCTAATTCACTCCTTCTGGAATTCTGGAGATGCTGGCTGACCACGTTTACCCTCCTGGATCTCTCATTCTAGGTTTTCACACTCTGCACATGATCCTTGGGGTTCACTGTCTCCCTTTGCATAACCTGCTGCATTACATTGATAATGGAGTGTTGCTTCTCACCGAAACAGCTGTCACAAGGCTCATGAAAGGTAAGAGACTGAGTTTGCAAGAATGCTAGTTCAGCCCGAGCACCAGCAGAGCTGGCTTCCTGGGTGTGCAACCTGTGTAGACATACAGGGCCTGAATGCACTCAGAAGAGTCCCATACTCGGTTTAATGCTCTGCATCAAATCTTGAGATTCTTAATAATATCTGAACAAGGACCTCCTCATTTTTATTTTGCACGGGGCCCCACAAGTTAGGTAGCTGGTCCTGTTGAGTACGGTGTTTCCTGTAACCATCCTTTGAGTCAATCTAAGCAGACTTACCCATCAAGAGGCCCCCAAAAGACCTCTCAGTCCACACACAGCTATTAGAGTCCTTTTCTTTACACAAGGGCACTTGAGGCTAGGAAACTTGGTAGGCTTATTTCTCAAGAATGTGTCATGCAGAGGCTTACTTTCAGCTGATTAACTTATATCAAGAAATGATGAAATTAATCAGAGATGCAGTGCTTTTGTTAATTTAAATAAGGTCTGCACTATAATCATTCTCACTTATTCAATTGTGGTATTTTAATAGACAAGTTTTGTATAGACAGGTTTTGTTAGTATATTGCCCTTCCTTAAGGTACCTTCTGTTTTCAGTTAGTCAGCAAAATTGCTCTGTGACTGGCAGCCTGTTACAGAAAAAACCCTTTTTATTCAGTCATAAACAAAAATTTTCAAAGCATTGTTATGTTACCAAATTAGGCTCTTGGGTCCCAAAGCCACAGAAATGGACAATGCACCTAGCAGTAAAGCAAGGAACGCTTTATTGAAAGAGGAGATAAATTCAAGGGGTTAACAGGTCCATCATTCTGCACCTCTGGAGATGGTCCGTTCTGTTCATCTTGGTCGCACCATGGGTGTGTGCTCAGTTAGGGCTGTGGTCCTTGCACCTGTTCAGTAGGTCCAAGATGATGGTGGTGTTCACTTTAGTCCACCCAGGAGGATCTTTGTAGCAGTCACCTTGAAGCTTTGTGTGCATGCAAGAATTCCTAAAAGGGTCTTAAGGTTAATCTGTAACTTAATTTTTACAATTATGGTAAACAAACCTTGGAGGGGTTTTGCAACTCAGTGAATATCTGTTCTCCTCTTATCTCAGTTTATTTTATCAGGGTAGGCTATGGGGTAATTGTACCCTGGGGTGTGGAGGGGTCTCAGGTCTGAGGAGTGGAAAAGTAACAAAGTGTCTTCTGTAGGGAAAATGGAGTCAGTTTGGTTCACCAGCCCAACCCTGTTCTGTCTCAGATTAGCTTGAGAATACAAGGTTGGGAATATATATTATCTGGATGAACCATTCAAGTGTTAAGAACTTGCTGAGGTAATAAAATAGATATTTCTGTTTTGTTTGCCAATCTCTTTCTTGTAGATCTGGACAATACAGAGAAAAATGAAAAACTAAAATTCAGCATCATTGTGCGGCTTCCTCCGGTAATCCTGAAGTATATTTTATTTTTTTCCTAAGGTTTGGCATGACCCTTCTTCAGTTTCTTCTTGCAAGAAGAGCATTTACTGGCTTTAAGCTAAAGTCAGTTGACTTTGTTTCACGTTTCGGCCTTTTCCAAGAAATCCCATCTGTCCCCACCCCTTTGTCAGCTGTTCCCCACTGAGCCTACAAACGCTTGTTCCTCTGGCTTTGCAGTGCTTTGGCACAGCTCACTGAGAACATTTAGCCATTTTCTCCACTTAGGAAACCACACAAATAGTTCCATCTGAAAGGGAGGGAGAGGGGAAACATGTGCTTTTGGCACTTAAACTGATAAGAAATTTAAATACAGGTGAGGTCAGAAGGTTCTGGAACTGCATTTCCTCCTACTGCATTTCTACCAAGGCAGGAAAACATTCCCAGGTTCACAGGAAGAATGAGAAACATGAGGGAAAGAGTTAAAAAGGCACTCCTTTTTTGTTGTTATCATTTGGAGGATATTAGCTCTCTGAATCAGAAATACTGTGAAAATGTGAAATTCCACAGCATGGTCTTCAGAGCCTCTGATTCTGCAAGTTTCCTACCCTAAGAGCTTCGGCCAGCTCTGCCCACTGTTTATATACCTTGAGTACTTGCACCTCTGGCACTGTTCTCCCCCAAAGGGGATGTCCATTGCCTTTCTGGACCTAATTGTAACAACCCCTCCCCGTCATGGGCTTACTGAAGCAGAGGCAAGAATAGGAAACAAAGCATATTTTCCATGGCTAGCTATCTCTGGGGAACGTTGCTGAATATTTAGTTTGGACTCCAAATATGATTTTTTTTTGACCCATACTCTTAGGGAATTAAAATTTTCTAGGCAAGACATGGCAGAGAAGTTGATATAAACATGTCTACAACCTTTAGTTTCCTTTCAAAACATCACTTAGGGTTGGCATGTACATCTCCAGTTTTGAAGAGAAGCAGATAAACTCCTCTTCAGAAAAAGAATTTGGCAACATCAGTGTATAAACTGCTTTTCTCAAGGTGTAGCATTTGAAGGAGTATTTATTCAAAATTTAGAAGCATACCTCCTAAGAACACGGCCTTTCTCCAAGGGTCATTAATCATAAAGGCCCTGTCCTTTGGACTAATTAGCTACTTAGGAATACAAGTTTTAAAATTATGAATAGATACAAGGTGTGTTTGTTTAATGCAGTGTGATACATATTGTCTTCTACATATTTTTCAATTTGCCTAATAGCTTATTGGTAAGAAGATCTGTCGACTCTGGGATCATCCTATGAGTTCTAACATTATTTCACGGAACCATGTGACACGACTGCTTCAAAACTATAAGAAACAGGTGAGTCCATGTGAAAGCACAGCCAACTGTACTTTTTTGGATCTTAACTGCCCATATGGACTGAAATTGTAGTTACCAGTTACAATTTGTGCTGGTTTGGGAGAATCAACTAATACTGGAAGTGATTTCTCTTTCAGCCTTGGAATTCTATGATTGACAAGTCATCATTCAGTGTAGAATTTTTGCCTCTGAACTACTTCATTGAAATTTTGACAGATATAGAGTCATCCAGTCAAGGTAATTCACTCCTCTGTTCTCAGGGTTTTCTTGCTTTCCTCTTGACGTCAGTCATTCTCTATTCACTGCTGTATACTACTTCCCCCCCCCGCCCCAAATACCGCTCACTTACAAGTAGGTCGCTATTGCAATTGGTTTTTATTAGCAATATGCACGATTTACTACCTAGAGTAAATTATCAAGGGAATAATCACCTTTGAAATTTTTTAAGGATTTAAGGGGCTTAAAGCCCGTTTGGTTGATGGTCTTTCTTGGTGCCGAAGTTTAATACATTTTAATGACACATTTTCAGAATAAAGTGTTCTATTAAAATATAAAATAATTATGATTTCAATAAGCTGTGGGCACAAAGTTGTATATTTTCCATGGCTCCATAGTAACTCTCTCTGTTGCTTTCCCCCCAGCTGTGTATGCTTTTGAAGGACATGACAATGTGGATGCAGAATTTGTGGAGGAAGCAGCTCTGAAGCACACCACAATGCTTTTAGGCTTATAAAGGAGAAAATGCAATGGGATCTGCTTCCATATTTTAATTTTGCTCATTACCTTACTCATGCTGAGAATTCTTTAGCAATGTTTAAAATAGGTAACAAAATTCAGAATGTTGAGCCGTCTGAATTTCAGTTTGGTTCTTGTTCAAACAGAACTAAACTGCTGTACCTCATCCCAGTTTTGAACAGCGGATGAGCAGTCAAGTGTGGAGAAATAATAAACAGTCCAAGGAGGCAAGTGATAGCATAAACAATATTCTTCCTAATAGCTTAATAGGCCAAAAACTATTTCTATTGCATTCTCAAATAAAATATGCTTTAAAAACACAGCAAACAGTGCTTAGAAAAGCAAAAATTAGGTTTGTCATTGAAAATATAACAAGCAAAAAATTAAGTGTTGCATTAAGAACACTATTTGGAAAGAGGCTACTTTAAAAGAAAAAAACAAAACTGAATTTGTATTAGATCAAATCTACTATCTCCCATACAGAATAATTTGTAACATATAGTAATTTGTACATACAGTATTTAAGGTTTGTCTTTGTGTTAGTTCAGATGGAACTGTATTTAATTTTTTTTATATTTATAAAAGTTTAATTTAGTAATATCTTGTCATTAAAAAAACAAACGCTGAAAGTTTTGGCCTGACTCTTTGTTTTTTGAACATAGCCTTTTTTTCGAGCCAGGAGTCATGACTCCATGAACATGTTCCTCCAAGGGCCCCCAGGACACCTAAATACTTCTCCCGTTTTTTCTCCTTTTTCTGTTTTTGACAATGACTTCATTCTAACCCATAAATACATTTGCTGCCTGGGGTCAGCCCATAATCCTGTTTTTTCTCTCTCTTTCTCTCTTCACACTGTTTCCCCCAGTGAACTTGTGAATTTTTAATTATAAATATCGCTAACTGGTATGATAATTCAACTTCTTTCTAAAATCATTGTGTTATAAAACTGCCATTTTCTATAGAATTTCCCTTTTTGGCTAGATACTTTCTGGTCACCAAGACTCAAAATCTTAGAGCCAAATCAGCAGTGCAAAGCTGATTCTTTCTCTTGTTAAGGTCATAATCTTTCATTCCCTGCTTTCATTCATTTCTTTCATACCTGTATTGTTAAAGTATGCAGTATTTCTTTGTATTAACCACAGGGTTTATCCAGTGTTGCCTGTCAAAGGCAATCTTAAGTCATTGCTTTATAATGACTTTGCAAAGCAGTCAGACTCAAGAATGGGAATAAATTTCCCTCCAATATGGTAGGATGGGGGCTTGGAACAGATTGATTAATCAAAATAAAGGGATGTGATATTTGTCCCTGAGTTGTAAAATAAAATTCATAACTGCCACCAGTATTACATAAAGATAATTTCAGCATAATATTAAATGTAAAAGCACGGGTTTAAACTTACTTGTGTATACTTATATGTGAGAAATTATATCAGAATTAGGAAAATACACTTGAGTGAAGTACAATATAATTAGAGTAATGAAGTAAGTAGAACTGGCCTCATTTTTCTTTCCTCTCACATGTAAAGTTATAAATATTTTCATTAAGATTTTTAAAAATGTGGCATTAGAACTTATCACAAATTTATTTGCAGATAATGTGAAAAACTTGGATTTATTAGAAAGATACATTAGGGCATAATTATTTTTTTCAGCAAAAGGATTCTTATAAAAAGAATCACCATAACATTACTTTAGAAATGACGAGCTTCACTACTGCTTTTTACTTGATTTAGATTTACCGACATTAACTTCAAATGCCATTTGTTATTCAACAAAGTGAGTTATACTTCTGTGATACTTGGAGTATTTTCCTTTTCAAATGGTCATTCTATCTTTTTAAATCACATATATTGAACAGTATGTGTTTAATAATCAAAGACCACTCTGCCCATTTCTGTACTTCATTGAGAATTGATTTATTTTTATTGCATTTTTTACAACATTTGCCTACTATATATTTCTGAAATGCAGTCAATATAGAGTGAAAAAGAAATGAGCAATTCAAATATATTCTTTGACATAATTGCAGAGCAATTCTATGGCCTACTCAATATCATGTAAAATATAGTAGTTGGTATGTGTAAAAGGAAACCATGTTTTACTGTGTTGTTGATTGTGGGTTACTTATTTATCTGTAATTTTAGAACTATTATGCTCACATTTCCCAGCTCTGAGTACAAGGAAGTCCTCTCGTGGAGACGCCTGGATTGGTTCACATATTCAGATTTCAATTGGCTTTATGACAGGTTTCCTTATGTGCCTCATATTGGCTCCAGGTTCACTGGGCTTAAAAGGAGCCAAAGCACCATATGGTTTTGGCAAAGGAAGAGTGGCATCTGCTTCTGGAATGTAAGCATTTGGACGCTGCTCTGCAGTCGTGTGAACACCATTGGGCAGCTGGCGATTATCTGCTTCCACAAACTCCTGCAAAGAATGATTTTTTCCTTTTCAGTTTTCTGAAAGCTCTGAAGTCACTTCATCCTCGGGTCTCAAAAGACACACCTGAATCTGAGCAGCCTTACCTTGTGCTGGCTGATACTCCCCAAAGGGATGAGAGGGTAGGGGGGAGGTGCCACCACACACATGTGCGCACACACACACGTATGTTGCATCTCATTAGAATGGGCTGTATTGCTCACTATTCCTGGGGTTTAAGATTTTTCAAAAACTGGTGGGTCCTAAATGTACTATGTTTCAAGCTCAATATCTGTCATCAAGGACTAATTATTTCCATGTTTTTGACAAAGGCAGGACAGTGTATTTCAAATGTTACAATGGAAGAGATAAGGGGTAAAGTGGAACCAGAGGAGAAAAATGGCCAGCAGCTTGCTCTGAGCCTTAAGATCTTCAAGATCTTCTAGAAAGAGTAATCTCTTATGGCACTAAAAAGAACTCTGTGATGGAGACATGTAAATGGCAGTGGGACATCGTAGGTGAAATTGGGTATAGTTTCTAGGTGGTGTGGAAATTACAAATCAGACCCTGTGCTCAAATATTCCTAGCATGTATTTGGCATGCACCTTTTTCTTATATTAGGAAGCGAACAGTGATTCTTTTTTTTTTTTTTTTTTGTCATTTTTTCGTGACCGGCACTCAGCCAGTGAGTGCACTGGTCATTCCTATATAGGATCCGAACCCGTGGCGGGAGCGTCGCCGCGCTCCCAGCGCAGCACTCTACTGAGTGCGCCACGGGCTCGGCCCGAACAGTGATTCTTTTGAGGACATCTGCTTGACAGTCTGGATGAGTTGTGTATCCCCAGGATACAGTCTCCTCCGACAAGGGATGCCTAGTTCTAAGAATATTGAAAAGTTAAGGAGATAGATGGAAGAACTTGGTACCCAACTTGCAGGCGGAGTCAGTGAGAGACCTAGATTTAGGCCAATGGTGGGAGAAAAAAGGGGTGGCACTGAAGCTGTGATTCACACCAGGTGTAGTGCCTGCCAAAGGCTGTGGTGACCATAACGTGACTGTAGGCCTCACAGTATTCTGTGGAGGCCACAGCAGATGGGCATAGAAGAGTCAGGTGTGGTCTGAGCAGGGGTGTGAAGACAGAGATTGGAAACCTATGGATAAAGCCAGTGCCAGCCTGATCATAGCTACACTAGTCCAGAATGTAAGACTGCGGGGTGGGACTTGATGCCTGCCAAGTGTCTTCAGGGAGTATTCTGGCACTTTGTACTTATATACTTTGACTTGTTTATGTAATACCTTTTTAAAGAAACTTTCTAGTGACTGTTGGATGATGTGTGTGGTAGAGTGGGAAATGTTCCATATATCATGGGAGGATACACACCCTGAAAACAGCCCTTCCTGGCACACTTATAAATGCAGTGTAGGGGCTAACACTTACCTGAGTCTTTTCAGCAATGGCCAAGGTGTACATTTCTTCATCTCGAAGTACTTTCAGCCATTCTCTCTCTATCTCTTTATTGAGTGGCAGGCCCTTTTCTATCCTGGAATTGCAAGAGAAGATGAATTCTTCTTTCTCTCTGACTTCCTTTTGGAGTTCAATGG
The DNA here is from genome assembly GCF_027409185.1 of Cynocephalus volans. NCBI lineage: Eukaryota > Metazoa > Chordata > Mammalia > Dermoptera > Cynocephalidae > Cynocephalus > Cynocephalus volans. The sequence continues at coordinate 51,727,801 of NC_084465.1, read as the reverse complement.
TCAGGGCTTGCTTCATGGACAGCTCAGCAACAAGAGCCATCATTTTTTCAGTAGCATCTTTGATTCTTTTCTGATAGCCATTCATCTGGAATTAAAGAGCCCAAGGCTTAGTCTATGTATACATTTCATGAAGACTCGAAGAAAATGGCAGGCTGTCTATAATGGTGAGGGCATTCTTGCCTGAAGAAAGGAGGGTTTAACTGAGAATTCATGGAAAGTAAGAACCACAAGAGACCTCAGAGATTGAGCCTGAAACCCTGGTTGTGTAAATAAGGATAAGGAAGAAAAGATTTTTCTAGTTGCTAAATTTCAAGGTAAATAGCACTGAGGGGAATAGGTTAGTGTTTATTAAGAAGTGAGAAGGAGAGGGGAAAGAGTGTTCGTGATGCCTAAGTTCTGGCCTATTTTGCCATGTTATGAGTTTGTCACTTATTCGGGGAAAAAGTCTAAATCTGGTAGACCGAAAAACTAAAAGTTACTCTCTGCTTATATAAGATAATGAGTAGAGGTCCTGTATCTGAAATGATTTAATGGGAACTATCACCTCAATGTGTTCGCATTGTTGCTCATAATTCCTGGGATGCCTCATTACTAGGTCAAAAGAAAGCATGAGATGAGCTGGGGAAAATTTGGTTAGTAATTTGGAATGAGAGATGTTCCTGGTGTTTTTCTTTTTAACCTTTTTATATCAACTATTTAGCATCAATAGAGTTAAAAGATAGGATTAACTGGGGAAAAAAATGATTTCAAAAGACAAGAAAGAAGAAAAAAGGGAATTGGTGGTTGCTGTAAGCTTTCTGGCTTACAGAAGGTGGAGCCTTTTCCTGTGGCCGTACCCATGGTGGGCAGCTCAGTGGCAACTCCTTCTATGTGACAACATTCATTATTTTTTCCTTCATATCGTTATTTTTTCTTCATATTGTGTTTGACTATTGACATTATATTATGTTCGTATAAGAAGGTACTTCACAAAGTTCATGGAAAGATTCATATTATCTTTTAATTCTATTTTTCCTCAAACTCTTTGAAGTATCCTCGTGTGTATTTGGCTGTAATCTGTCATCACACAAGAATGTACTCATAATGAGGACAAGGACTATTTTATTCATCATATTCCCAGTGCCTAGGACAGTGGTTGGAAAGGCACCAAACAAAACTCAAATGGAATATATTCTGAATAAAGGAATGAATGAATTCTTAGTCTATTTTATTTTTCAGTCTTTTGGACCAGTATAAATTGAGACATGAAAATGAGTTTCCAAAAAGTATACCTAACCTTGAACACCTTCCTCTCCTAATAGAGCAGACACTGGTCATATCTATACATCTGCTTAGAGAAATGTTGCTGCTAATGATTTAACTGCCTCTGAAAATGTAATAACTGACTCTTATCTAAAAAACTTTGTCTCCTTAAAGGAGTAGAGATTATAAATTTTTATGACTCTTCTACACTGAACTAATTTTTAGGAAACATATTGAATAAAAATGATTACCATTTAAGGCTTCAATGATGAAACTTTATCTTAAGGTTCATTAATCAGCCACTGCACACTTGAGTGTGTATATGTGTGTATAAACTGGCCAACCTCTCCTCCATAAAAAACGTATTTGGCTATTACTGTTTGCTCTAAGACTTAGCTGATACTTCTCATTTTCTGTTCACTTGGGAAATTTGCAAGAGGAGCCATGAGCCATCTGGGAAAAATGAGACTCGTGGAGATGTGCGTTCTTGTTGAATACCCACAAGTGGCTGGGGCAGTGGACTGAGTCCCCCCCCCCCCACATTGAATCTTAATCCCCACCGTAACTATTGAGGGTGGTATATCCTATTATGGTCATTGAAAGGTGGGGCCTTGAAGAGGTGATTAGGTTGTAGAACCATGCTATAGTGGATGGATTAATAATAGTGGTCAGGGGCTGAGGATTTTAAAAGGAGAGCACATGAGAGCTTCTCTGCTCTGCCATTTTTTGCCATGTGAGATCCCTGCATTGCTGTAAAGCTATCACCAAAGAAGAAGACCCTCACCAGATGTGTTCCCTGGACTTTGGATTTCCCAGTCTCTGAAACTGAGCAATCAATTTAACTTTCTTATAAATCACCCAGTTCCAGATATTTTGTTATAAGCAACAGAAACAGATTAATACACTGCGCCATTTATGTGCTTGACTATAATGCAACAACTTTAGTTGATATCACACATATTTCATGGATGAGGAAATTGAGTTTGAAAATCATTTATGTATCTTTCTCAAGGTCACTTGCTAATATTGGCAAGTGACAGATCTGGGATCTGAATGTCTCCTTTTTAGTTCTGTCTACTATGGGGAGATTATCATTTTAAATTGGGGTTGGGGAAATGGAGAACCAGGTATAGAACATGGAAGGTGGGGAAAGAAAAGGGAGATAAATCATTAGGATTAGCTGTGCTGGAGTCTTCCCAGCCACGTTTTGCGTTTCTCTAACATTGCTGTCGCCTTCCAGAGACTCTGCCAACAGCTTTGACAAGTCAGCCCTCAGTAAAAACTGACTTCCCCCAAAGAAAGGGAAATTCATTTTGCAAAAGGCAGGCAGGCAACATTTAAAGAAATGTCAAGACATGCTGATCCAGGCAAGGTTTATGAGCTTAAATAAGTCTTAGCACTTATTTTATGAGGAAAAGTTGTAAATTGCACAACTGCCACTGGACTGATCAGTATGTTAGGGGAAGTAGTCACAGTAGAAGTGTAAAAGCCAAATAAAAAGGGTGAAGGTGGCCTAAGATTTACAACCATTTCCTATTTAGTGTGACAGAACTCTTTCTAAAACAGGACTAATTATTCATTCAATAAATTTTTTGAGTCTAGTACATGCTAGGCATTGGAGAAACTAAGAAGAATGAGGAACAGTCGCTGCCCTCAGGAGCTCACAGTCTGGGGAGTGGGTGTTACCATTATCCATTTTCTTCTCTGCTCACCCTGTCTCTGCTAGACAGCATGCCCTTCATTCCGTGTAGATGTGTTCCTTCCTCTTTGTGTCTGCCCTCTTGCCTAGCGTGAAGGTAGCACATAGTAGGTGTTCAGTAATCATTGCTGGCGGGATCTCCAAGGGGCCATGAGCAGCCAATACTCTGGTCCCTTCATGGTGCACAATCCTGCTGCCTCTGAATCACCAACTTCCCTCCTGCTGGCTGCTCCTTTCAGCGTAGCTTCTAACAGTCCCAGCCCCACCCTGCGGCTTTGAACGTCAGTCCTGGTATCTGAAGTGTATTAAGTTAGGAAGCTCCATGTTACTGTCCTCTTCCTAGTGGGGCCAGGCAGTGGCTCTACCCCATGGTGCAACTGGCCTGGGTGTTGTGTGACTGCTGTTTTCTTTAATGGTCCCTTTCCATTTCGGGGTTCTGGCTGATTTCTACAGACCACTGGATAATGAGGCCAGTGCCTTCCATTCAAAAGAAACTAAAAAGGATTAACTTTGTGCATGAAATGCAAAGATAACAATGTTCATGTGTGAGTAGTTTCCCTGCTAAGTTAAACTTGTATACCGTCATTAAAAAGCTTAGGTTTTCTCACTATAAAGTGAATTCATTCAGGGAATAGGACTGAAACTCATTTTGGACAATTCTCTAAGAGGCATCTTTAATATTTTTATGTTTCCCTAGTCATAAGGCCTGATCTCTCTAGTGCTTCTCTCAAATCAGTCAGTGGCAAATGAGAGGTAACAAAGGAGTAGGGGCAGGTCTCAGGCAGACCTTCTTGGCTAAGAGCAGTGTGTCCTGCTTGCAGGCCTGAGTTTTGCTGCAGAGCCTGTCTGTGAGCCGGGAGACCTGTTCGTAGATGAAATCCTTCTCCAGTAATTTCTCCTCCTTCTTGGCCAGTTGTACTTCCAGCTACAGTTGAAAACAATTTCAATGGGAAGAAAAAAAAAAATCATGTAAGACAAAAACTTTTCTAATTAGAGCACTATCTTTCCCCCTTATGCAGTGGAGACACATTGCTTTCTCAGTTGCCAAAATACCTCTGGAAAGTGTTTAGAGCTGGGCTAAGTCAAGACTTCTCCTGCCCCAACCCCCTCTGAATGGCTCTGGGGGTTTGTCCCCTGTGATAGAGTATAGCCCTCCCAGCTCTACCTAGTGTCCAAGTTGCCATTCTTCTGATATGTTCCCATCAGAAAGACTAATCCACTCAAGGTGCCAAAATTGCTCATTCAAGCCATGAGAGTGCCCTTGGAATCTTGAAACCACTGTCTTTTGACTTCTTTTGACAAAAGTCTAAATCAAGCTTAGAATTTGTTACTAGATTACAATGAAAGGACTATGTTAGTGGCTAGAATAATGAATGATAGGTCTGTGAGCATAACAGGAAAGAGTACCACAGTGAGTGGTATGGCGTCTGTGAAACTTTATCAGCAAGGGACTAACAGATGCAGTTTTAAGCAAGAACGTTTACCTCGTCTAACTTTTTGATCATTTCTTTTTCAGTCATATCTTTCCCTGGAAGGAAGCGGGTTCTGTTCTTACCCTCGGGATTTACAAACTGTTTCTCCAGGTCTTTTATTCTGTCTGTGCACTGTGAAAACTATTAAAGAAGAAAGAAACGTTAACTTTAATTCTCTACCTGTGTAATCTCAGGCAAATTATTTATCTTCTCTGAACCTTAGTTTCCTCAATTGTCAAACGGGAAGAAAAGGCCTAATTTCGTGGGGCTGATCTATTGAATGAGATAATATAAAGTGCTTTACAACATGTCTGGGTTATAGAATTTCAAGATTTTAATTTATGCTTCTCCCTACAAAAAGAATTTTATTTATTTATTTATTTATTTATTTATTTATTTGTCTTTTTTTGTGACCGGCCGCACCGCGCTCAGCCAGTGAGCGCACCGGCCATCCCTAAGTAGGATCCGAACCAGCGGGCTGGAGCGCTGCTGCGCTCCCAGTGCACTCTCCCGAGTGTGCCACGGGGTCTGCCCCAAAAAGAATTTTAAATCACATAATTTTTTTCTTTTCCTCTCTTGCTACACTCATTAATTGCCCTTAATATAGCATTGAAGTATATATATATGTCTGAACAAGTATTTGTTGTATTTGTTATTAACAACACTTAATATTCCCTTTTCTTAATTAAGAAACTAAGAAACAAAATATGGTGCTTGCTTATAAAAGGGATGCTTTGTTTTTATTTCCTCATTGCCATTTGAGGAAAAACTGTTTATTTTTTCTGTACAAAATAGTGTTCTTGTGTCCTAAAACATAAAATAGTTCATGTGACTTCTAAGATCCCTAAAATGGAGATATTATTACAGGAACCAGGAGAATGACTCATGATAATCCTTGGATTAGGCTGTTGGACAATTAAACTGTTTCAAACAATTGGAAAAAAAAATGCAAATCTTAACAGGATTCTGAAAATGATGAAAAAAAAGGGGAAGACTTAAAAACAAACACTGCAGCTGTAACAAATAACAGGACATGGCAGGGATCCAGCGCTGCAAGACAGAGTAAAAAAGTGGCTTGCCTGAAGCTAGAAATTTCATATCATGTCCTTCAAGGGCACATGTGATTAGTGCTGAGTAGACAAATAATTAAATGCAGTTTGAAGACTAATTCAACTGTTCTTAAGCTTAGAACTAACTCTGGTAGAACAGGTAACTGATAACACATAGCCTACATGTCTCAATCCATATGCAGTCAAAATGGTAAAGGCTCACCATCAGGCAGAATGTGCAGTGTCATTAAATGTACAACGTTTCCCTTGGGTAAAATCAAATTCATTTTTCACACTGGATAACTGGTTTTATATAAAGAAATGCCAAACATTTTTTCCTAAGAACAATTATTTTATCCATTGAATGGAAGTATTGATTTCCAATCGACACAAAGAATATGTTTACATAACAGGAAATTGTTCTGCTGGGCATCTTGATAGTTTAAGATGGGTAAAAACGGACCTGAAGCTGAGTTTTGGGAAGAGCTGGAGAGAGCCAAACTATTCTGCAAAGTGGAGTGAGACAAGTATGGAGTCTCAGGGCAGTCTGGGATGGGGAGAGCGACGGGAGGTGAAAAATGGAAAGACAAGTCAGTGAAATCGAGCTAAGTGGGGTGCTGTGTGGAAGAGCACCTGGGGGGACTGCAGTGATGGAAAAGCCCCAAAGAACTCTGAAGGGCATGGATGTCTGATATTTAATTTGAAGTTTTTTGCATTTCTGTAATGTAACCCCATACACTATTGCCCCAAATCTTCAATAAAGTCTGTTTACAGAGAAAGGCCCTGCATGAATGGTCTTGTGTAGATGTAGACCAAGGAAGGAGTGAGTCCCAAGTCTGCCCTGATGTGGTGCAGAAGTGGAAGAGGCACCATGTGTGTAGCCTGATGAGAGAATCCCCCAAATGAACCATTTGTTGGAGCAGGAGTCAGAGCCACAGGAATCCTGGGGAGGCTATGAGGGGGTATAGGGGGACATTCTGGCCAATCGATCTAAATCTGGGCTATGCTTATTAAAGAAACTAATAAGTGGTAAGTGGGAGAACTTACCACTAAAAAACACCAAACACTGGAATCAGAATTTTGGCATTTTTGTGCAAACTGAAAGATGCTATCATGTACTTATTGTATATACATCCAAATGGTACAAAATATGAAAGACCCATCATCTAGTTCCATGTAGTCCTCTAAATCTCTTTTGCATAAGACCCAAAACTCTGTCCACACCATGAGCTAATCAAAAACATTTTCTTGTACACCTAGAAAAAGACTGGAAAGATCTCTCCCAGATTTTTGGTAATTTTAATAGTAATTATACCTTGGGGATTGAATTTTATTTTCTTTAGAATTTTTGGTACTTTTCTAAAACTTCATTAGCTGAACATGTCTCAACTTTATAATTAGAAAAAAATCCAAAAGCAAACCTGACACTTTAGAAAACATGTTATGAGTTAGAATTTGTTCCTGGTACATTGAGTGAATGGGGAAAAGTATAGGCCACATATTTTTTAGCTTAATTTTTTCTTCTATTTTCACTAAGAAAACTCTGTTACATGTGAAAAAAGTAGCTTTATATTTGTTTTATCTTTTGCTATTTCATGTTTAAGTTTTTTGGCTTTATTCCACTTTAAAAAGGCCATGTCAGAGGCAAGGTTACTAAGTTATAGGGATCTACAAGGTCAATAGTAATCTAATTATATGTGATTGCCAATTAATAAGCAATTAATCTCAAGGCAATCTCTTGCTCCAGAGGACAAGAGTATCAAAAACAAGAGCTAGATGGTCTCCAAGGTCTTTCCAGCAAGCATCAACAACGTAATTATGCTGGGGATAGAGAGAGCTTAGATTACTGATATTTTGAGCAATGAGGAAGCTAGCTAGAGGTAAGTCCTGGGAGGGTCTAAATTCCAAGAAAGGCAGAAGATGCTTCATGAGAAAAGACAATCTAGTTCAGATGCCTGAAGCACAAATTCCATCTCATAGCAGCGTTCAAAGGCATTTTTTTAAGCAAGGTATATAACTCATGGGTTCTAATAGGTACTAAGAATAGATTTACATGCAAGAACTCCTACAACCTATGAATTAACAAAGGAGGAAAAGAAAAGCAAATGGCCCAAGGACATTTCCCATGACCACTCTCCACCTGGATCTGGAGCACAGCTAGGTCGGCATCCAGGGACCTCTTGGCTGGCAGTAATTTCTGGGTCACTCGAATCTGTCTTTGCTTCTCAGCAATTTTCAGTTTCAAGAATCGGATCTTTTCTTCCATGACATGTGTTTCAATTTCTCCACTTAGTTTCATCTTCTCTTGGATATTTATTTTTTCATAAAAAATACACACTTCCTCTTCCCGTTCTATCAGCTGAACGCCACTGTGGTCAAATTCAGAGGCAGAGGCTAAGTGGGTGTTAAAACCACTATTTTACTAGTCATTGTGGTTCTCTTTGGCTTTGAGTGCAAAAATATACATCAGTACAGTATAATCAGAAGACAACAGATATTTACTAATGGCTTTTTAGTTAAACTTTGGATTTTTCTGGGACTGGGGGGTGATTTAGCATCTCTCCTCTGAGGCCGACCATGTGGTTGGCTGGCCACAGTGTCTCTGAAAGTCCCAAAGGTTTTCCTGAGGTGGGAAAGAATTTGTTCCTAATGCATGAACAAAGTGATTTCATAGTCTGATTTTTTGCAGCCCCTATTCCTGGGCCAGACTTGCCAACTAAGGCCTGGCCCACAGGCAGGGGGCCAGGGAATGTGTTTCTGAATAGATACGGTGCCAGGCCCATCAGGTTCTTTTAAAATTGAATATTTCTGATGCTAATTTCCCCATAAACAGGCAAAAATCTGTCCTTTATAATCATGCTGGGGGAAGATCCCCTCCTTGAGAGGAGAATACAGGAAGCAGAGTAAGAATTTTCTACCTCCAGCAGCTCTGGTTTGCAAGACTGATCATGTCCCACAGATCTGACAAGGGCCTGGGAGCACACTGTTTGCCCAAATGTTTTGGTTTTGGCCAGGAGCCAAATAGGATTTTTTCCCCCAGAGAAAATGTGCTGTTCTTCAAAGGACCTAAATGTCTTCCCCCACACCGTGCATGTCCATTATTCCAGAGTTACACCTTGTGTTGCATCTGTGACTCTCCCTCAAAACGTGAGGACGTGGTTGTACTTGGCTAATCTTAGCTCTATATTTTGTCTCATTTCCTTTGCAAAGACTTTTCTCATGATCAAATTCTCCTGACAACAGAAGCCAGGAGCAATGTTTCACCACCTTTTTGTACTATCAGGGTCTAGCACTCCAATGCCCTACACAGAAGAGCATGCAATCAGAGTCTGATGAAAAAACTCTGATACCACATGTCATTATGACAGGGCTCTACAGCCTCACATTCCAGTTTCTCAGAGCACAAGAAAGTTGGGGAAACTGCTAAAATAGTAAATTGATTAATGACATAATTACAGCTTGGAAGAAATAATGCTACTCCTAAAGGTCTTATTTACTTGCTGAGAAAATGGACTGGGAGAATGGCCTAAATATCATAAGACCAAACATGCCACAACAATAGATACAAGTTCCAAAAAATTATTTATCGATTATGCTGAAAGAATTTGATGTTATCAGAGGCATCCCGATTGGTAGCCTGGGAAAGAACTTTGATCCTCAAGTGAGCAACTTCCCAAACTCTCCTCTTTTCCTGTTTCTCTTAGGAGTACAGCATTTCTTATTTTCAGGAGAAATACACAGCCCTCTCCGCTCCAAAGTCTCATCAAACCCTAATGTCATATGTCTCTCATCACTCATTTTCAAGTCTAGGCAGAAAAAAGGGTGACTTTTAAAAATTGCCATTGTAGACCTCTATATTTCCAGAATCAAAATATTCTACCAAACAACAACAACAAACCCCAATGATAAACATCACCTTATATTCTAAAGCCTAGTTCAATAATATATAGAGGGGAAAAACAGCTTTCAATATTTTGAAAACTAGTAAAAGTGGAAGTTTCAGAAATAGTACAGAAGCATTCATTTAATCTAGAAAATGTATATAAAGTGATACAATACATTAAGGGTTCTTCATTTTTACTAAACACATAACAGGAGGAAACTACTTTTATAACACCAGAATTTTGCTTCACATGATAAAGGAACATTTCAGAAAGGTTCTTCCCTAGTCACAAGGACCCCTTTTAGTAATGCCAGTACTTGAAAATAACTTGATCTCTACTGCCTAAAAGGATTACTTATGAGACTGTGGATTTTCACGAAGGGCGACATTTCTAAATTGGATCCTTTGGTGCCCTGTTCTCACGCTAGGTTCCTGGTTCTTACCTTTCATTTCGATGCTGAACAGCTTTTTCATATCTTTTGCGAAGCTGCACCATCTCCTCTTCGATCATTGTGATCATATTGGCGAGCCTGTCAATGTTATTTAACTGGATTTCCTTCTTCTCTTTCATTTCCTGAAGTTTTGATACAATTTTGCACACATCGTTTTGCATTGTCTCTCTGATGGTAATGTTGTTGGCATGTTTCAGCATGGAATTTTGTAGCTTTCTTTTAAAATAATGGAACAATGGGTAAGATTATAATTTCCTTTAGTTTCTTTAAAAACAACGAAGACTTCTGAAACAGGAGAACTATCAAAGTAGCTCTTGCTTTAGTGTGCCCCTTTAGATGACAGTAGTAGTAGTAATACTCAACATATGATACTTGAGAACTTTTTGTAATCTTCCCAGGTTTCAGATACTCCCTCCAGATTAGATGTCCAGATTTGGACATCTTTCCTTTGTGTTTCACAGTTCTGCTGCCCCTCTCTATGAAAGCAAGAGACTGTAGGCATTCATTTCCTGCTCTGTCATCCTCAGGAGACTGTGCTCTTTGGAGAACAGAGATGATTATATCAGATCTGTGGATTGATTGAATTGTGTCCCCGAAGTCCATATATTAGAAGCTTAATTCCCACTGTAACTGTTGAAGGTGGAAAGTCCTATTATGATAATTGAAAGGTGAGGCCTTGAAGAGGTGATCAGATTGTAGGACCATGCCATAGTGAATGAATTAATAATGATGGTCAGGGGTGTGGTTCTGAGGGCTTTAAAAGGACAGCACATGAGAAGATCTCTCTCTCTATTCAGCCATTTTCTGCCATGTGAGACCCCTGCATTGCTGTAAAGCCATCACCAAAGAAAACCTTCACCAGATGTGTTCCCTGGACTTTAAACTTCTAGCCTCTGAAACTGTAAGCAGTAAATTTTGTTTTCTTACAAAGTACCCAGTTCCAGTTATTTTGTTATAAGCAACAGAAATGGACTAATACAATCATATAATGCCCACTGGACCTAGGGTGGTGTCTGACTCAGTGTAGGGTCAAAATAAATGCTGAATGAACGCATGACCTCTATAAATGGTATTTTACTTTTGTGATGAATGAGAACCTGGTTAGGAAATTATATTTTCTTTAGCTCCTTCCTTCCCCAAATGAGGCCGTTTTGTAATATCTTTACTAAAGGAAACCAGGCAATAATGGTCACCAGAAAAAGTTCAGGTTGTATAGACTCAGTAGATAAGAGAGTAACATAGGTGAAAGTGTCCAGCATATCTTGGCACATGGTAAATAATAAACTAAAAAACCAGGTAATTGCCAGACACTCTTCTGAGTGTTTCTTCATGGATTAGTTTATTTAATAATAAAAAGTCCTACAAAATAAGCACTATTTTTGTGGATTAAGGAAAGTGATTCCAGAGAGGTAAGGTAGCTTGCTCAAGGTCACACAGCTAGTAAGTGGCAGGGCCAGGATATGAGTCTAGAGAGCCACCTCTCTTAACTACTCTGCTGTATTACCTACCACAAGCACATTAGATGCTTTATGTCTACGACCAAGGCATGCTGGTAAATAAACAACTTGATTGTCTTCTAACTTCAAATGCAAATTGTTAGATTTGCACTTCTTTCTAATCAAGGGAATGAAAGTCATCATAGTAGGCATAGCTAAATATAAAAGTTTTTCATGCATTTAAAAACTATGGCTCCCAAATATAAGAAATTGTGTTCAGATGCTTAGATTATCTTCTATAAAACAAAATGTTCGAACAGAGGCTTTTCCAGCTCTCTAAAAGATTATTTTCTATTTTATTATCCCCACGATGTTCTAGAGTTCAAATGAATCAGAAGACAGGCTTTTGAAAGGGCAATAGTTATTACAGTATAACACTTACCTTTCTTGAGTAACTGCACTATTTCTTAAAATTTCAAGTTCATTTAATGACATTTTATGCCTTTCTTTTATTTCATTTACTTTCTGGTGAGCTTTGTGAAGTAAGTTAACAAATTTGTTTCTTTCATTTCGAACAGTGTCATACAGTTTAGCAAACTCTCTGAGTCTGTGAAAATGCAAAGTGTTTTGAAACTTGTGAAATAAAAATCAGGATTTTCCCCCACCTTACTAGATAAATCATCACATAATTCTTTTACCTCCGATGAATTTCACGTTTTTTCTTCCTGTGTATCCTAATTTCAAGATCCTTTGCTTTGATTTCCTTAACAATGTTGGTATACTTTTTCTGAAATATAAACAATGTGTGTGAAATAAACAACAACATATGAATACTCTCAGCTTCACCCCTCATCATTCCCATTCATTAAGGAAAATTCTGTCTTGGCCTGCTGGGTTGTACAGATCAGGATGAGAGGTAAAGAGGAGATATGAAAATTGCCTGGCCAGCTGAGCTGATTCACATCAGCTAGGATAAAGGGCTACTTATAAAAGAGAAAGAATGAGAGAGTCTGGGTCTGCGGAAAAGTGGGAGGAATTTTTGAGAGAGAGGATGGGTGAGTGTGGAGTTTATGGAAGACGGATGAGGGAAGCAGGTTTGTAGTAAGTTTTGATAAATGTTATGAATTGAACCCTCTGTGGTACTTTATGAGAGACTGAAGTAATGATTTCAAAGTGCTTTTCCATTCCTTGGTATGTTGGGTGTGCCTTCCTACACAACAAAGCCCCATGCTGAGACCAGCTGGACAGCGGTGTTACACAGATTACACACGAGTATTTTAAAAGAAAGCAGTTCTATTTCTAAAGTCCTAAAGATATACCTAAATACACTAGTTGTGCTTTTAAAATTTGAAGACACTGAGGTCTTCATCTATGATAAAAAAACGTCTTCAGAGATGAAGCATTTGCTGCCAGAAACCAGAGGAAACAGTTTCTGTCAGCCTTCTCTCAGGGCCTGGGGGCACAAAACCCATCTGGCTGAGCAATTCAAAAGAAACTAGCCATCAGAGCTAAGACTGATATGTAGCTGTTTTATTTATGCTGTTCTCAGTGAAAGAGGGAGTCAGGAAGAAACGGATATTTAAGTAACCGTATATGTGAAGAATAAAACAGATACAAAAATGTAGGGTCATCTACTCTGTCTCGGGGGTGATAGCAACAGTAGTTTTTCCCTTGACCCTTTATCTTTTTTTAGGGTATGGATGAATATAAAATAAGACTGACTGCCTTCTTATGGAAATTACAGCTAATTATAGGTAATGTTTAACAGACTAATTCCCAATGCTAAGAATTCTCAAAAGAATAAACAATACAAGGGTACTTCAAAAAGTTCTAGGAAAAAATAGAATTAAAAGATAATATGAATCCTTCCATGAACTTTTTGGAAGACTTTCATGTTTTGTCGATTTCCATATCTCAAGAGGAAGAATTGTCTTGTGCTTTTTTTTTTTTTTTTTTTTTTTTTTCATGACCGGCACTCAGCCAGTGAGTGCACCGGTCAGTCCTATATAGGATCCGAACCCGCGGCGGGAGCGTCGCCGCGCTCCCAGCGCAGCACTCTACCAAGTGCGCCACGGGCTTGGCCCTGTCTTGTGCTTTAATATGAATTATCTCATTTAATAATGAGGTGTGGTCTACATAGATTAGTCACACATAGATAACGATTGTATCAGTTTTTGAGATTAACTGAAAATTGTCTAATTCATAAAACAGATCAGTGTTTCTTATAATGAATAAGTATTCCCCTACTGTTTCTAAAATTGCTAAAGAGAAAAGAGAGGAAGTTTATAATTGGGAAAAACTCACAAGAGTGGACTCTTCCCAGCCAAAACCAGGTTGTTTTGAAAACTGTTCCAGACCAGCACCATTCCAGGCCCTGACCTTAGTCAAGAGTCCTCCTCTCCGCTCTCTCCCCTCCTCCCCTCTGCCACCCTGTTCTCTGCTGCCTTTCTTTCCTCCATTCCTCCCTGACCATCACTTTTCCCATCTTTACTCTAGCAAAACCCAACTATCCCATGACCTCTTCTGGACTTCCTGCAGGCTTCTTGTTGGAGTCCAAACTGTTGAACATGGGTTAAGGGACCTTCACCATCCGACCTTCCCTGCTCAGTGGTCTCCCTATTTGACATCCCTTCCCCCATCTTTTCATGTGCCAACCACACGGAACTTCTTTTAGTTTCTCAGATGTTCAGGTGGAAAATAAACAGGTAAAGGGGGATGTGAAGAGTCTGCCATGGGTCATGTGATATAGATCTTCTCAGGTCTTCTCTGAAAAACCGATTTAACTTCATTGCTCACTAACTTTTGTGTGAGTTCTTTCTGGGGAACAAGAAGAAATGCCATCTCCATGTAAACACTTACTTAGAATGAGAACACAGGTTGCATTTAGAAACAGCCAACATCTGGGTCACATAAATTCAGGTATTCTATTTTAGTTATATGTCATCATTTTTAACAGTGAACTTCTGGACATAATTGGACACACTCCTTATGCGGAATAAATGATTCTAATGTTAGGATTTTAACTATCATGACAGAAGGGTTGTTTTTGTTTTGGGATGTTGCACTGGGTGAGCTCTGGCACTTTGTGGGAGCCCAGGAAAAAACATGGAGTGAAGCAGTAACTAAGGATATCCTGGCATTGGTTTAAATGAGGCTGGCTTGATGAACATGGGAGAGAGAGCTGTTGAATGCTACTGCTCTTGAGTTGTTCCTAGGCAAATCACAGTGGAATGTGAGATGGTAGTGAATCCCAGATGATACCTGTGCCTATGTAGCTGCCAGCCCTGCCCACTGGAGGTGCCCACGTTACTCTTACTGAAATTACCATCAGCTCAAATGATCTGATCTGCTTATTGTCATTGATCTCCTTTTCCTCCTAGATTTGTTGACTATTGCTATTTGAATCCTGAGACTATTTTTCAGTGTATGACTGAGTCTCATTTAGGAAAGATTTACAGTCATTGGAACTTGAAGGAGACTTATAATTATAGTTTTGTAATGAGCACTGCATTAAAATGGGGCTACCCTGAACTCTTAGAGTAATTAATGAGTGGTTATAAAAACGCAGTTACCTGAGCTTTCAGGAAATCTTTAGACTTTTGCTCCCTTTCATCAATTTTGATTTGAGTCAGATGAACAAGGTTGAATACCAGCTCTCGCATGTTTTCTTGCTCCTTTAAAAGATTGTTTTCTTCTGCAAGTTGATATTCTACTAACTTAGATTCAGCTTCTGATAGAATTTTCTTTTGAAAAACACAACATAATAATAGTATTTATTTGTTTGAATGAACAATATAGCTAGAATCTTAGGCTACCTTTTCTTTCCTGTGTAAAATTTACTTTATTAAAACATAAAACAAAGTAACTCCACTGTCTTAGCTCCAATTTTTTTATTTTATAAAAAAATGTGTAAACTACTGGGTTAACATGACAGAACTTTTTCTTATTCAGACTACATTTTTAAGCGACTGTAAGAAACGAGACATCAAAGCATGTTTTAAATACTTCAACAGTAGCTTTAATAAACAAAATTTGAAATTTTTTAATTAGGCATTGGTGAAATATTTGTTTACTTTCAATGTAATCAATGGCTCTTTTATTTTTAAATCTCATTAGTTTGTATTTTTTGCCAGTTCAAACACACTCTTTTTCGGAGGGAGTTAGGAGTAGACTGTGAGATGAAGAAATAGGCCCATATTAAGCAGGATCATACTCTAATGAGGTTTTGCGGAACACAGTTAAAAACACAACATCACATTTGTATTAACCATTCTTAGATAGAATATTAAATGAAAGTTGATATTAACCTGTTGGGCCAAATTCCTCTTAGCTACTTCAACTTCCTTGTGGAGTTCTCTTCTTCTCTCGGTTAATGTAGGACCGTCTTTAGGGATTGCATCCATCTGGAAATCAAAATTGAAAGCAGGCATTCATATAAGAGAGACATCTTCCCATCCCATACTTTTTGAAAATGATGGGCAAATCACGATACTCAATCTTACAGAAACTGCCTATTATTTGAATATTTTTATAAAGTCTTTGCAAACTAAAATATGAAGACTTGCCAAAAATCTATAATTCACCAGCTGCAAATATTTATCATTCATTTAGAAATAAAATAAACCTTACTAATAATAGCTAGCATTTACTGAACATTGACTAAGTGTTTGGCAAGGTTCTAAGTGCTCATATGTCTGATTTTATTTAATCCTCACAATAACCCCATGAGGTAGGTAATATTATTATCTCTAATTGTACAGATGAAGAGAATGAAGCATGAACACATTCCAGCAACTTGCCTCCATGGTACAGGTGCAGGCAGTTAGACTCAGAGCCATGATTTTAACATGGTGTTATCCTGCCTCGCTAACTCATGACTCAGCACTTGGAAACATGGGTATAACATGACTATTCAAGTGATAGTATACTTGGAAAATGTGAGTTCATTTATGAAATCCTATAAGTTAAAGAAAAAATAGAAGCCACTTATTAATAACCATGGGAATGGTTCACTGCTTATATATAATAGTTTGATGAGTAGCTGGAAAGTTTTTCTTTTCTTTTTTGGCAGCTGGACTGTCAGGGGATCTGAACCCTTGACCTTTGTGTTATAACACCACACTCTAACCAACTGAGCTAACTGGCCAGCCCTGGAAAGTTCTTACACAAAAGAAAAGCCTCTTAATTTTTTTGTTGATACCTAAAATTTTACCATTACACCTCTGTTGTGTTGGCTTGTACTTTTGTCCTGTGTTAGTGTACTTCAGGGAGAGAGCAACATCTCATTCTGCCAGGCTTTGTTGCCCTATGAGGAATAAGCATGTCAGATTCTTTATGACGAGGAAGAGAGCAGAGAGAGGAGGAAGACATGTGGCAGCTGATGGAGGAAGGGGCACCATCCCAGGCTACAGAGAGGGTCATCTTGGGGTGCTTTATGGCCTACTTGACTTACAGCACGTTTAGAGTTGCTTATTTATGACAAAAGCAAATGACTCCAATCTGATGTGGCTTATTTCCCACTATGACAGCATGTACTTCTAGGTCCCAAGGTTGAATACTGGCTAAAACGTCTCCCAACAAGGGAATATCAGACTGTTTAGGGTTTAAAGGTCACCTATCAAAACCTTTCTGAGGGTCATGTTGCTATTTTAAAGTAGCTAAAGTGTATCTTTGGATGCCCCATCATCCGTGAATCGGTATCTTCAGTGGCACCTTCTGTATTCCCAGGTGCCCAGTGACGTCTTGCTTCCCAGGGACCTCTCATGGAGAGTTAGCTGTTGAGAAGCACGTACTACACTTAGGAAGATGAAACATGGTCTTGTGAGACAAATATAACAATATACAGAATTTTCTGGTTTTAATGAACAGATAATTGCTATAACAGATCAGAAAAGGGTGAGCTCAAAGTAGACTTGAGTAATCCGGGGAGACTTCATGGAAGAGGCACAAAGTCAGGAAGGAAGAGCTTGATTTCTCCTTCTGGAAAGCTGTGTTAAGCCCTCCTGGACAGAGGAAGCCAGCCAACGTCCAGGGTCCCTGTTGGTTCTCTGTGACGGGTGGGCCAGGAGTGGGTCACTCCTCCTGCTCTGCTCCCAAGTGTAGGCAACCCTGTATGTGACTGCTAACTGGGTCCAGGAGAGTTTATAAGGTTTTGGCAGAAAATATGATGAGAGCACACTCACCAGCTACTACGTCAACTAAAGCCCCCTGGAGAGTAGCATTTAAAGTACAGGTGGGGAGCAGAAGATGCTTATTTCTTACTATACACATTTCTATTGTTTGGTTACAATAAACAGTTTTAAAGTGTGAAATGCTGTACTATAAAAACCAAAACAAAGAACCAAAACAAGTAAGCTTACAAAACCTGCCAATATGAGCAATTTAGGGTCAAAAGTAAGGGTAAATACCTCAAATCTCCTCAGACCACATAATTAGAACTTGGATACTTGATTTTTTTCCTCCCAACTGTCTCTGGGGGAACATAAATTCTGAAAAATAGGTGGAATTCTTCATGCTTACCTTTTATCTCTTTCCATCCTGAACTGCATGCAAGTCTGAAATGTTCACTTGGTCTGGGAGTGAATAGCCTGACTTGCTCCTATTTTCAAGTATTGCCAGCTGTGGGCATTGGCCGGGCTAATTATGTCATGAAGTCAAAGAAGGAGTTAGTCTCCCACTGAAACTGTACTAGGACAGAAACATAGGTTCTTCTTGAACATGAAGAAAGAGGATTTTAATACATTTAAATTTCTGTTAGTTTTATATTCATTAGTGCTATTTTGTGAACTTAATAGCTAGTAGTGTCATAATATAAATCGTTTTTATTTGTTAAAATCTGAACAACTTGTGGGCATCCCACTGCAAGCTCCTCTTCAGTCAAGGGCCATTCTTTATATAGTTTGTATCCAGCCAGATCAACCTATAGCTACAAGCCTCACCCCCAGAGACAGCTTCCAATTAGCTTTATAGTGTCCCAATGCTTAAATATAAGCAGAGAGCCAAGGACCACCATATTTTGGAGGAAAGCTTCTAAAAAGAAAGAGGCCAAGAAAGCAGCCCCTGATATCTAGGAGCTGCCCTGGCACTCACAGCTGGACCTTGGTGTTTTCCTGTTGAACATAAACAATTTCACAGAACATCAACTTCAGACAAAGCCACTCTGTGATCATGATGGACAAAGACAAAAACAAGACCATTCCATAACTGTGTTTGAACACAGAAAATAATATAAACATTGTCCAAGCCACAGAACATTCTCCACTTACAGCCTTCTTTACCATTTATAACTTTAGCCCCCAACTAGTTGTTTCTCTTTTTAGCTAAGATTTATTAAGATAGTCCATCACAGAATTACTCTCATTTCCTGACACTATCCAAATTCAGGGTAAAGACCCATTTCCTTAAACTATCTCCCAAATCATATAACACAAGCCCAAGTCCTATAAATTCTTTCAAATCTCCTCTTCTGAAACTCCCTACAATTCCCCATGGGGTGTGTTCTCCCTTGCCACAGTGTGTAATAAACCCAACTCATTCAACTACGGGTGTGTTTCTGTTGGTCTTTGGCTAGAGGTCATTGACAAGGCTCAGAAATGATTTCTTCAAGAAGATTAAATAGGCTATCAAATGCGTTTATCATACTGAGGGGAAATTTATACAATTGGAGAACAGTTTGGGGTTGAATTAATCATAAGCACACAGAAAACTATGCAAGTGAAAAAACATGGTGTTTATAAATTCCTGGGAATGGCTCAAGTGTGAATAACTTTTCCATATTCATAATAATGTAAACACCAAATTCTGAACTATCAAAGTTATGACATGAGAATATTGGAGGGACAAGAAATGTGTGTGTGTTGAACAGGGGTCTAGAAGAGAGCCAAATCCTCATCTTTTATAGTGACAAGTACAAAGACCAGGTCTAAAACTGAAAACTCAAGTAGCAGTGTTATAAGCATGTTACTTAGGGTACGAAGATATACCAAGAGAATCAGCTGAAGGAATAGTACTTAATAACAAGAGGACTTGATTAGGAATAGGAAATACATGGAAAATCTTTCTTTTTATGCCTGGGACAGAGCTCCTATCTGCCAAGCCAGCACCCGGCCTCAGAATCCTTTGCAACATAGTCACTGTAGGGAGCTACGAACAAATGAATGAAGCTGATACTTGAGATGAAACCTATTTGCCTTGATTAGACCATATGATCTTTAAGGTTCCTCTCAATTCTTTCATCCTATGATTATGGGAAATGAGAATCCATTGGAAGGTTTTATCAGGTGAGTGACACATGAGTGTATCACTTAAGAATATTAATTAGGAAGCAAAATGGAGGATGGATTGGACATGGAATCAACAGGACCTATGGGGAACAGCTGGTGGGCAGTTGCAGTCATTCAGGTAATGTTGAGAGGGTATTGACATTTCTGAGGTTCACCAGTAGGACCTGATGATGCAGTCTTCACTATAGGAATGAAAAAGCCATACTCATAGTCTTATCCTAAGGCCATGAAATTTTCCACAAGATTTTCTTAGCTTTTGAAAAAGTTCATGTGTAGAAAGGAAGGAAAGCAATATTTACCTTCTTGGAACAACACACTTTAACATTTGCGATCACTTTTATTCTTTGCAATAATCCCAGTTCAAAGATTTGGAAACACCTAACATAGGAAGTTCAATGGATCTAGGTGCTAAACCTGACCTGCTTTACTCTAAGCTGAAGCTCTCCTCAATATAGTATGTTGGCACAATTGCACTGAACACTGGAAATAAGTCATGAAGAGAAAACAATGCACCACTTTTAAGTCAGAGCAGAGAAATGAAATCTCTAGAAAATTATAAATAAAGAAAATTTGTAGCATAAGAAAGTGTCATATTTTGTTGGTAAGAGGATTTTGTTGTTTTCACAATCTTGGACATGGTCTTATGTTTAGAAAGAGAATAATTTTATAGACTCATGATATTCTGATCCTTAAAACATGATTGTGAATGTCAGAGCAAAACCCCTGGAGTCACTGTCTTAAAATGCAGATATGCAGTCTTATTTCTTTTCAGTGCTGAATGGAAGTCAATAAGAGTCATGTTTAAATGCAGAGGGGTACTGTAATGTGTAATATTATTATATGAAAGTATGATGTTTTTGACTAAGGAATCCTCCAGATTCCACTTTGTCATGCCAACACACATGGCCATTAAAAGACTTGATGGTTTAGGCTGGTAGTTAGCTCACTTGGTGCTGGTAACATGAAGGGCAAGCGTTCGGATTGCCATACCGGCCAGCTGCCCTCAAAAACAAAACAACAAAAAAGTTCTGATGATTTTTCCTTAATCCCAGCAAAGCCTCTCTGCCTATGGCAGGTTCGTCTTCCACCTGCCCATGCCTACACTTAGCAAATATGCCAGGGAGGGAAAAGGCCAACCATCTCTGCTCACCGAGAAGTGATTGTACCTTCACGGAATTTACTTCTCACAACTCTCATATGTCTTTTAAATCTACATGACTTTTAGTTTATCCATTTTTTTCCCCCTGGCTGTTATGTTAGGAACCATGGCCCATCACATTTTATATTTTAACTGGAAGTGGAACTAGTGGGATTACACTTTATATTGTTTGTGTGTCCTTCCTGTGGTACTTAATCTAAATTTTCTGGTAGAGGCAAACTTAAGTCTTTTCAGTGTGTATCATGTTTTAGAACCAATCTTGTG